>NC_056734.1:917713446-917903446 GCF_019279795.1 Protopterus annectens
ATAGCTCATTGATCCCTGCATATTGTGGACATGCAACAAGTTATCATGTTGATTGGGGCAGCCATGGCAATGTGTGCTCTGCTGCTATTACCCTACAAACTTACACGTTACTGCATTTCTATGGGGATGTGGGTGGGGGGGGGACACACCTGTCAATGGTACACATTTGCACAGACTGTGCTGATATTTGGATTTACATTTTAGTTCCATTTAGCATAGTATTGTGCCCTGCCTTGGAGAATAGTGGCATATCACTGAAGACCACAGGTTAGATTGTAATGGCATACAACTGAGTTTCAGACGTCTTACCCTTCAGAGCCTTACTGCAAATGCAAGGGCTGCTGTGATATTACTGTGTAAGTCTGTAGGGGGTATTCCATCATTATCACCATTTGAGGGCCTTTGCCACACATTTGTTTATGGTTTTCTATGGCTGACTTGCTGTGTGAATCTGAGGGGTGAGTATGGGATCCCCACATTGAAATCCATGCATGTCACCTATGACCCCCCTTAGTTGGCCCCCCACATATGCTGCAGTGGGACTTGTCACCTAGAATAATACTACATAGTGTGGAGAAGTCAGTATTGTCCGGACATCTCCTGGTGTCCCACATAGCTGTCAGTTGTCAACTGCTATCCCATTAGGTCACCCCATTTCATTGCATGCATGCAGCAATACCATAGATATGCTAGCAGAATTCTAAGCCATTCATTTATTGTTAAGGAGACTGACTTACCTTGTGCCTACAGCAGTTGTGAAGATGGTGCTTGAGGGCTACCTATGTTGGATGCACACAGTACACTGCCTATACATGGTAAGTTACAGGTAATGTGATGTGTGTGTCATCCATTTTACTGTGTGCGCAAGTTAGAGATAGAGGTGTCAGTCCCTGGGTCCCTACAGTGTCAGTGTGTGTGCTATGCATTGCCTCTTTGCCAAGGCCTGGGCATACTGGGCACACCTCAGTCTGCATACAGGAGCAGGCTCAAGGGCCTCCTCCTCTGAGTCCCTCTGTGCCTATGGGGACCTTGACAATGGTGGGGGGCTGTGTGGCCCTTCCCTGTGCTGCTCCTGCTGCAGCTGTTTCCACAGGATCATATTGTGTAGTGTGGTACATACTATGAACATGTGTGCACATGTGGCTGGAGAGAACTGCAAGGATCCACCAGATATGTCAAGGCAGCGGAACTGTGACTTGAGTATCCCAAACACACACTCTATAATGATCCTGGTTTGTGCTTGTGCCTCATTATGACATTCTTGAGTGGGTGTGTATGCATTTCTGATGGGTGTCATCATCCACGGCTCCAATGCATAGCCAGAATCCCCCACCAGATGGCCATAAGGGATGTCCCCACTGGCAAATGCCTGGTACAGCTGTGACGAATGCAAGATGTGGGAGTCATGATAGCTTCCAGGGCTGCCAGCACACACATTCATGATAATGCCCTAGGCATTGCACACAACCTGGCAGTTGATGGAGTGGAACCCTTGTGGTTTATGTAGACCCTACTCTGTTCACCAGGTGGTGCTTTGATGTGGATGTGCTTGCAGTCTATCACACCCATTACCTCTGAGTATTCTGCTACATGATGAAAGAGGCACATATTGCTGATCCTCTCCTCATGGGTGTCGGGGAAATAAATATGCTCACCAGCATGTGGTAGCATGGCATCCAGGAACTGGTGGAGTATCCTGGATGCAGATGCCTGTGCGACCCCCATCATGTCCCCAGTAGGTCTTTGGAAAGTACCTGTAGCTAGTATTTTTAAGGCTACATATACCTTGGTATCCACTGGGATGGGTTCCCATCTGTTGGCTCTGTTAGAAACTTCCAATACCTTTGTGGTCAATAACTTTAAATATAAGGTGAGATTCAAGTTCAATTGTAACTCCAAGTTTATAGTTTATCTTGCAAAGTGTAAACAGTGCAACGGCTTTTATATTGGGAAAACGGAGCGTAAACTCCATGAGAGGGTTTACGAACACCAATATGCACTCAACAAAAGAAAAATGGATAATGCATTGGCAAAGCATGTACATTCTTTTCCGGATCATAGCTTTTCATACATGGCCATAGACCAAGTAAACATATCACCAAGAGAGGGCCCGATACCAGTTATTTTAGAAGAATTGGAATTAGCATGGAAGATCAGTCTAGATGCCTACAGTCTGCCTGGGTTAAATGACATGTGTTTAGTTATTTGTATTTTGAAAAATAAAAACATGTGCAGATAGTATATTCTGCACATAGTATATAATGAAATTGTGAGTCAACATATTATTTTATTATAGTTTAATGCAATATTTTGCCTATACACATATAAAAGTGAATTAAAGCTAGTCAAAAGACCTTTTTTTTATACACACATATATAAAAATACATACACAAAAATATATGTTTCTATATTTATATAAATATACATATACATTTTATGTTTAGTATATATAAATATATTACATATATAAAAAATTGTTTGCATACAATTGTAAACACACTGTGTATAATATGAAAAATATACTTGGCATTTGACAGTTTAAAGTGGACTTAGGAGATGGGGAGTGGTTTTAAGTATTTTATGAACTACAACTTTAAATTTTATAATGTATCAGGGTAATTGAATATGTGATGTCAGCAGAACAATTAATTTAAACTTGTGTTTTAATTACAAAGGCTTCTGAGGAAGTTTGCTTCAGTGCAAACGAAAAGTGTCTTTTATTATTGTGCTTAAAGTGTTTTTATTGTTTTATACAAGTAAACCTTGAATCAACTTCGACTTCACAAGCTGTTTTTGTTGTGTTTTTTCATCACTTATTGGAACTGTTAACGTGTTACAGGCTGTGTTCAGCCATTTTTTTATCCTGTTTTTTTTTTTTTTTTTTGAATAAAATCCTTTGATTTACAACTAACAGAACATTTATTCATACTTCTTCTTTCGGCTTTTCCAAGTTAGGGGTCACCACAGTGGATCACCTGTCCGCTCACGATTGGCAGTGGAGTTTTACGGTGTTGATTTGCCAGCCCAGCACCCAACCTTCCACAGAAGGCACACACACTCACACCTATGGCCAATTTAGAGTGTCCAATCCACCTACAGCATGTCTTTGGGATGTGGGAGGAAACCACGCAACCACAGAGAGGACATGCAGACTACACACAGAAGGCACCCCAGCTGAGGATCGAACCGGAGAACCTCTTGCTGTGAGGTGACAACGCTAACCGCTGCACCACCGTGGCTGCCCAACATTTATTCATACTTAAAAAAGATTAATAGAACATGATTTTTTTTTTTTCATCAGCATTCATTTTCTGAACGTTAAGATGGATAAAGCTCTTATGTTCCATCACTGAGTGACTGTAATCATTAGTTATTTACCAGAAAATATAGCAAAAGAAAAAAAGGCACTGGACTGCATGCATTTCAGCATATACCTTTCTGCAAAAGCTGAGCTCCAAAGAAACAGAAAGAAGGAAAAACTTCCTCAAACTGTGTCTTGCACCCACTGCTGTAGAATTACATAAGTGTAAATTGTTTGCTTTCTGCAGCTTGCAGCATAACTGCAATTGTACACAAAGGCACTTTACTGAATGAAAGGACAGCCATATACCATCACCAGTAAAAGAAAACAAACAAACAAGCAAAAAAAATAAATAGCAATACATACCACGACCATTACAATCTCCACAGCTGCCACCTCATAAGGAAAGTCAGTAAAGAAAGAACTTGTTCAGTGACAAATATGACCATTTTCTAAGGAAAGTAGAGTAGAAAGCAAGGTAGAGGAGTCTGATGTCAAAATGGAAGAATCTGAGAAGTTCACACCTTTGCGATCTCACTGCCATGGGGATGACTGCAGAGAAGGAGAGCCAATAAAAACAGTGATAGACCTTATGGAGGAATGCAAGTGCCACCATTCCAACCAGAATGAAAGCAGATGGCATTCCTATGTTACCTGAAGTTCAAGTTTCTTAAAGGGGGAGGTCTCAAAAAGGACAAAGAAAGCAGTCTTCACAAAGGAACAGCTTATATAGCTGTATCTGGATTTCAGTCCTGCTCCCTAATAATAGCCAAGGGCAGATGATTGCCCAAAAAACAGGATGAAAACCAAGATACAGCTAACAAGGCTTCCAGATACCAAAGACATCTCAAACAACCAACTTTGATGGAACAAGATACCAGCCCATCCTGACTGAGAAACATTAACTTGGAACCAAAGTGGAAGGTGTTTTAGCAGCTCACTGACTATCCAGTGGACACAGAAAATCTTATCAGTACCACAAAAAAAAAAAAAAGGATCCTGGGACAGTCGGCTAACAGTAGAGTATTGTTTCCTGGAAAAGGGGAGAAATTATGATTATATCCATGGTTCCAGAACCATCTAATGAATGGAAATCAAATTCTCTGTCTTTATCAACAAAAATTCAAGACTAACAAAAAATCGTCATGCTTTGTGAAAACTGTACAGCCCTGAGAAGCAGGCAACTTGGCAGCAGTGTCTATATGACTCACCATGCAGCTACTGATGTAATTTGTTTACTGTGAAAGGAAGTATCTTTGCTGAGAATGAAAGTGTGTATGACTTTTAAATTCCATGCCAGAAATGTGAGCCAAACCAATATACAGCACACCTATATGTTCAACACACCCATTAGCATTGTAATGACATAATTTTTAATACCGATGATACTTAATCTTTGTGTTTAACAAAGTAGTATCAACTATTCACAATACTGGGATTGTGGCAGACTTCCATCATCACGCAAACATAGCACAACAACAAACAAGACAAGAAGTTTTTGTTGCTAGCTCACTGCTGCCTCAGCAATCACGTTGAATAATCTAGGTTACTTATATAAGGTGAAAAGTATACTTGTGAGCCCAGGCATTAACCACTCCACATAACCCAGAAACAAGCAAGCAATAGCTGAGTACTTCACTTCCATACCAATTGTTTAACTGTGAAAAGAAGTTTACCATTTTAAAAACTAAGAGAAAGAAATCATGCTGCCACAATTACAGTACAACAAAGTAAGTCATATCCAGGGATTCAGAAAGAAACCTCCAGTTCATGCTAAGGTCTGTGGTAAAAATGTCATTTTTCTGTGATGTGGCATTTTGCAATTTAGAGACACATTAGCCACACTGAGAAAATACCTCATTATCTGCAAATTTTTGTTTGTGTCTTTCGGCTTTTCCCAGTTAGGGGTCACCACAGCCGAACTCCGGTCCGCTAATGATTGGCAGTAGAGTTTTTATGTGCTGGCTTGCCGGGCCTAACGCATAACCTTCAATGAAGGAATGCCCGTTCACGCATGTCACCACACAGAAGATGCTCTAACTGAGAATCGAACGGGCAACGTCTAACTGTAAGGCAACAATGCTACCGCAGCACCACCACCACAAGATTTTATCTCAACTACAACAGGGGCAGATCCGCCTTTCCTGTGATAGTTAACAGTGGTCTTCCATTCACTACCCCACACACAATACACACATTCAAACACACACACACACACACACACACACACACACACACAGAGACACACACAGACACACACACACACACACACACACACACACACACACACACACACACACACACACACACACACACACACACACACACACACACACACACACACACACACCATATCCTGCTGAATATTTATCATGCTGCAGAAGATTTTAGACTAGCAACTTTCTGAGTTTGTAGGAGGCATAATTAAAATTCATAGGTTCATAGGTTCATAGGTTGGTACTAGGCTATCAGCCCTAGGGCCTATACAAGCCTAGCCATAACAATTCCCTGGCTATTTCTTCCCACATTATTTACTTTCCTGGACCCCTGTCTAGCAGGGTGACTGACGTGATCCCTGGGGTGAATTTCCTTTCTCCCATCCAATCGTGAAGGTGCCTCTTGAAGAGGTCCAAAGAGGCACTCTGCTTGACATGTATGGGCAATCTATTCCAGAGTCTGGGGAGTCTCTGGGTCAGGAACCTATCCCTCCAGCATGTTTTGTTTATTGTGATGACAAGGTTTAGATCCCTGGGGCGTGTAGCTCTGAGGGATTGGGATTTCTTTAAGTGTAGCATGTCCAACAGCTCTGGGTTTGACATGGCCTTGTATGTTAAGCAGAGATCGCCTCTGAGTAGACGATATGAGACAGAGTATAGCTGGAGTTTTTTAAGGCAGTCAGCGTAGGGCATCTGCTTTAGGCCTGTGATTCTTTTAGTGAGGTATTTCTGAGGCATTTCCAGTTGTTGCAGATATCTTGAGAGGTACATACCAAATGGGGCATTGTATTCTATAATGGGTATAATGAGGGATGAGTACAGTGGGACAATGACCTCCTTTTTTCTGGATGAAAAGCCCTTTGTGATGAGGTGTGCCACACAGAAGGATTTCCTGACTGTTGTGGCAATGTGGTTATCGAAGGTGAGACCACTGTCCACCTGTGTCCCTAAGTCTCTTATCACACTTTCTGTGATTAGTGTACTTCCACCTATATGGTAATTCATGGATACATGTTTTTTCCCAAAGGGGATAACTACATTTCTTGGCATTGAGCTTGAGCCCATGGCTCTGGCACCAAGCATCTGTTTCTGTAAGGCCCTTTTGTAGAGTATCCACATCATTTGGGGATTCAATAATGGCTCCCAGTTTGCAGTCATCTGCAAACTTTGTTAGCCAGAGTCCCTTAGTGTTGACCTGTACTTCAGAGAAGTAGATGCCAAACAAGAGCGGCCCCAGGACTGAACCCTGAGGTACTCCACTTGTCACTTGTCTGGAGCTGGATTTGGAGTCGGCTACTTTTACAGTGTGGGTTCTATCAGTAAGCCATTTAGCAACCCATTGGGTGACATAGGGATTAATGCCCAACTTAGTAAGTTTATCTATGATTCCAGAGTGGGGGATGGTGTCAAAGGCCTTGGTAAGGTCTAGATAGGCTGTGTGGACCACCTTACCCTTGTCCATGACTCTGGAGACTGATTCAAAGAAGTCAATCAGGTTCAGGAAACAAGATCGGCCCTTCACAAACCCAAACTGGGAGGGGTCCAGTGTTTGAAGGTTGCCAATGTCTTTGTTTATAAGTTCCATGATAATACGCTCCATGGGCTTGCAGATAAGGCTTGTCAGACTGATGGGACGGTAGTTTCTGGGATCCAAGGTGGATCCCCCCTTGTGGATTGGGATAACTGTAGCTCTGCGCCACTCAGTGGGCACGAAACCTGAGGTGAGGCTATGATTAAACATGACACTTAGGTGAGGTGCCAGTTCATATTGTAGTTCATGTAGTACACAGCCTGGGATGTCATCTGGTCCCATGGATGCTGTATTCTTGGCTTTAGAGAGTGCGTTTTGTACCTGTGTGGCCGTTATTACTGGAATTTGGCAATCTACCGGTATTGAGATGGGCCATTTAGGGGGTGAGAGGGGGGTGAAGTTGGCACTGAATCGATCTGCCAGGATATTGGCAATATCCTTCGGATCAATATATTTAATGCCATTCTGTTTTAGCTCAGAGCAGATCTGAGCATTGCCATTTAGATTCTTGACATATTTATAGAATGCTTTGTGGTTGTCTTTGGAATCTTTGGCAATTTTATTTTTGTAACTAGCTTTGGAGGATTTTATGAGGCATCTCAGTTTCTTACTGAGGCTAGTAAGGGAGTTTTTTGCATCCTGGGAATTTCCTCTTTTCTGCAAAAGTTTCTTCCTTTTGTTGTAAAGTTTGTTTATGGCAGGGGACCACCAGATTGGCTTCCATTTTTTGGATGAGAGCATTTTGGTTCTATTTGGGATGGCACGATTCATGCATGAGTGGATGTGCTCATACAGTGCCTTAGTGTAGGATTCAGCAGTTGAACTTTCAGTTCCCATCTGCATGGGTGTCATGAAGTTTGTCACTTCTGACTTGAGTAGCATGAAGTTGGCTTTGGAGAAGTTTTTTATGATGGTTACTTTACTGGGGGGTGGGGGTGGGATGTGGATGTTAAGGGTGATTAGCTTATGGTCAGACCTGACTAACGAAGGGGTGACCATAGGTATGGAGCATTGATTTCCCATGTTGGTAATGACCAGGTCTAGGATATTGGAGCCCCTGGTGGGACTATGGATTAGTTGATCCAGGGCGTTGGAATTTATGAATTCCAAGAACCATTGCGCAAAGGTGTTGGGACATGAGTAGTTTTCCCAGTTAAGGGCAGGGTAGTTAAAATCACCCAGTATTAGGGTGTTTGGTTCTATCTTAATATTTTCCAGTATGTTTAGAAAGGTGTAGTGAGAATCTTGGGGTATGATGGGGGATCTGTAGCAAGCTACAATTTTGATTGTAGTCTTACCTAGTGTTAGTTACACTTGGAGAATTTCAGACACATTGTGTTGTCCAACTAGCCTGGTGGTGTGAATATCCTTGGTGAATATTGACACTCCTCCACCTTTAGTGTTTTGGTCCTGGTTTGGTGGCCGAAAAGTGTGGTAAGTGTGTTGTAGCCTGGTATTGCAGGGGTGCTCTCTGGAGCCTTGAACCAGGTCTCAGTTACTGCACAGATATCGATGTTCTCCATTTTTAGGAGTGCTTCGAGAGAGTGCATTTTAAGGTTTAGAGTTCTAGCATTGAGTAGCATTACCTTCAGATTTTGCATGCTTGTACCTGTTACGGTGGTGGTTTTGTCCTTTGAAGTTTGCCTAAAAAAGGCACTATAGGGGTGGCAAGAGCCTTAGCCAGTAACCTGAATCCCAGGGGCGACAGGTGCAGACCATCTCTGGCAAAACATCGTGGTCTGTCAATCATGTCGTCCCAGGCAGACAGATTCTGGATCCCCTTTGAATGACATCATAAGCTTAGCCAATTGTTGAAGTCAATCATTTTATCCTTATATTGTGGTATCATTCTGGGCGAAGAAAGGATGCTACTCAGGGCAAGGTTCATACCTGCCTGGGCCACATGATCTGAGACCTCTTCCATGTCTGTTTTCATGTAGTACAGGGAGGTACGTCTCAAGTCATTCACTCCAACATGGACAATGACAGAGTCATATTTGTACTTGTTGTGGAGTGACTTGAGTGCATGCGTTATGTGGTGGATTCTGGCATCCGACAGGCAGCTGACTGTAATTTTCTCCTTATTCAACCTGCTGAGAGGGACATCAGTGTGCCGGACTATAGAGTCACCTATGACTAAAGTGTTAGGTACATTGTCTTGCCTTAGGGGCTGTTGCTGGGTGGCACACTGGTGTTGTGAACTATGTGACACATTGGTTGTGATTGATTCATCCCTGATTTTCTCATATCTTCCACAGTTAGGTTGAGATGTATGCCATCTACTTCTTGTGCCTTCCTCTCATTTGTCACATACTGCTGCAGGCATGGAATAATGCCTGAGATCCTCAGTATATGTTTGAAAAAACTTCTGTATGAACTTGTTAGTTAGGGAGAGGATCAATGCCAAGGTTGACCACAGTATGGGTGTAGGCTTTCGATACTTTTATACCCTTTGTAGTTGCCTTTTTTTGTTTTGTTTTGTTTACAGAAAAATCTATTTATAGTGCAGAAGGCTAATAGTAATATCCTCTGTGAAAGGTGGAAGGTTGCAGGTTTTTAATCCCTTTAAGTGCCTTTACGGTGCTCTAATTAAAAGTACCCCTGGTGTTTAGTGGTTCCAAGTGCTACATTTTTTTAATTAAATGACTTTAAGGCATGGCATATAGACTATTCCTGGTGTTAAGTATTCTCCCAATCCCAGTTATGTGTAAGTGTCATTACAGCATGAGAGGTCATAACTGGTTTCTAGAGTCCCCACATCCCCATTAAGTGAACGTGTGGTTAAGACATGAGAGGTAATCTCTGGTGTCTAGTGTTCCTCCCATCCTTGTTATGTATAAGTGCCATTAAGGTACAAAGGGATATCCCTGGCTTCCCCTCAACCTCATTATGCATAGCTGTCATTTTGGCATGAAAAGTTATCCCTGGTATATAGATTTCTCCCCTCTCCCATTAAGCATAAGTGTTGTTTCAGCATGAAAAGTTATCCCTGGTGTTTAATGGTTCACCCTGTTCCATATCTGTATGGTTAATCCTGGTGGTTAGTGGTCCTTGATCCACATCTGTTGGGTTACTCTGGTTTCTAGTGTTCCCCAACCAGGATCTGTTGTTATCCTTGATGGCTAGCTGTTTCTTGACTCAAAATTGCAGGCTTTGTTCATTAGTCTAGGATTATTTAGAAATATGATAGCCACCCCATTTCATTCATCCCACACACATGAATAAATTCATTACACAGACACACACACACACACACACACACACACACACACACACACACACACACACACACACACACACACAAACCCCTCTCTCCATCTTTATGCACACATTGAACCATTCATCTACGCACATGCAGACACACATACATACGCACACACACACACACATACACACACACACGCACACACACACACACACACACACACACACACACACACACACACACACACACACACACACACACACACACACACACACACACACACACACACACACACACACACACACACACACACACACACACACACACACACACACACATCTCATCTAACCTCTCACTGACCTACCTATGGCTACCTTTCGAGCAGACATAACCTTGCAGATACACTGAGGCCCACAATTCCTCACACACATCCACTCACACCCTCCCAAACACTCCAAGACCAGTAGTCTCCCTGACACATCAATACCATGACAGACGAACATTACTGCAAGTGCCCAGGAGCAGCTGTGCTACTTTACGCAGTCAAGCAATTCTTTGAATCCTTCCTTCATTACTTCAGCCATAGAAAGAATATGCTGTAAGGTTTTTGCTCAGGGTGGAAGCGCCTGGCTAGAATAATGAGGCAAAGGAAAAGGAGTCAGACCCTAGGGGATGGGAAAAAAAGGAAACATAAGAAAGGCATGCAGGAAGAAAGGAACAAAAGTATTATTGAGTTTATACTGACATGCAGTTGTTGTTTTACTGTTTTGTATGATAATGCACATGCCTGCCCAAGCACAAAAGAAAAGTTAAAAATAGACTACAGTAAAAGATGGCATTCAAGAGAAAATGTTAAAGTGGATTTTCACGCACAAAAAAATAAATAAATACATCATATCATGTCTACAAAAGACACGAAATATGGAAGAGGAAAGGATTGTAAAATAAAAAAAAATGTAAGAAAAGAATAAAGATCGTGTACATTGAAAATTAAAATATTCATTTTTCATTTATGTGTGTTGATTTGTAGTGGAATTGACCTGAAGCAATACAATTTGTCAACAAAATGATATTTGTGATCATATAAAAACAGAAAAAATATTCAGTTAGCTAGTTTTTCACTCTTAATTTTGACTGATGATGCAGTCTACTCAGCATTCCTGCAAATACATATAATTAACTGGATTCTTTGATCATCAGTGTTCTCTTTGTTATAAGATACTCATTATGCATGAACAACTTGGTTAGTGTTACTGAACAGCCATGTTATCAGTCACACTCAGTAGCAGTTGCTGTAATAACAAAAACTAATGCATTATTTTGTGCCCTTGTTTTATTTTGGTCTGCATACATTAAAAAATATTTCTGTCAAAGAAACCCCGTGCTTATGGTTTCTAATAAGTGTTAGAAACAGAGTAGAATTATGAGAAAGTAGTCACCAGATTTGTTTAATATTGATAGTCAAAAACTTCAGAAACTGCAAGGAATTATCAACTTCTCAAGATTTTTTAATTGCTAGCATCTTAAAGTCTGAAAACCATAAGCAGCAAGAAGGAAAAATGATCTCTGTATACCATTCTATACCTACATGTAACTCGTGAAGGTATCTTTGTAGTGAAATGAACTCAGCCTACTGTGGTACAGTAAGGCATTTAAATCATTCCAGTAAGGAAATTGAAAGACTATTGTCGCCAATTTCACTATCAAAGCTGACTGCTAATCTAATGCTGCAAATGATTCAACATAATTGAGCATTGCCAGTGGCATAGAGGAATAAAGCCCTGACTACAACAGCAACTCAGGTATTTTATTGCACAGGCACGGAGGATGGATCTGACCATCCATGCAGGAAGTGGAGTATATATATATATATATATATATATATATATATATATATATAAATATATATATATATATGTATATATATATATATATATATATATATTTATATATATATATATATATATATATATATATATATATATATATATATAGATAGATAGATATGTGTGTGTATATATATATATATATATATATATATATATATATATATATATATATGGGTCTACCTGAAAACGCCGACATCGCAGAACACCGACAGTGGAAAATCGACAATGGAGAAGACC
This sequence comes from Protopterus annectens, assembly GCF_019279795.1. Taxonomy (NCBI): domain Eukaryota; kingdom Metazoa; phylum Chordata; order Ceratodontiformes; family Protopteridae; genus Protopterus; species Protopterus annectens. Next base: position 917,725,826 of record NC_056734.1, read on the forward strand.
CACAGTTGAGAATCCCGATGCTGAGAACACCGACATGTTAAGGTAAGTGTGCAATAGGGATGGACATTAGGGTCAGGGTGTGGGTAAGGTAAGTGTGCGATAGTGATGAAGTTTAGGTTTAGGGGCGGGTTTAAGTGAGTTAGGGTTAGGGTGCAGGTAAGGTAAATGTGCAATAGTGATGGACCTGAGGGTTACGGGCGGATTAAGTGAGTTAGGGTTAGGGTGCGGGTAAGGTAAGTGTGCGATAGTGACGGACCATAGGGTTAGGGTTTGGGTTAAGGTTAGTACATAGATGGTTGTGTATGTAAGGTTTAGTTTAGGCTTGTAAGGTTTTTGGTGTGCTTGTATTGTGTGTGTTTTTTGGGAAAGGTATTTGTTTTGTTCTTTGTCAGAATTTGGGTTTGTCAGGCATGTGAAGTTTCGTGTTTTTGAACTTTTTTTTTCGGTGTTTCCGTGTCGGTTATTTTGTTGCCGGTGTTTTGGCGTGTCATTGTTATCAGGTAAGGCATGCTCATGTGGTGGAATTTCATGGTGGAGATCAGGGGAATAACCATGCAGTGCTGCCTGAGTGAGGGCTAGTTTCTTGCTGATGTCAGCTGCTTGCAGAAATGTGGGAAATTTCATCTCTGCAACTCCTTGTATCCCCTCTCTTGATTGTCACTGGGTGACTACATATGTTAAAACACTCACACTGTAGCAGTAGGATAATGCACTGGGATGCCTTGATCTTATTGTCACTCCTAATCCTTAATATATGTAGGCCAGTGCAGGTAGGAGGAATAGACCGACCTGGTTTCTGAGGAAAGGAAATTATCAAAATAATGCCTTATATAAATGTTATTTAACTTGTACAATGAATCACCAGAATCTTTAATAATACATGTTGTATTCAGCAATTCAGAATGAATGTATTCAGTAAACCATCAATTTTGGATTCACTTAAGGCTACAGTTGATCTGAAAGGGGGTTATGTAGAATTTCTGTCTAATTTTGGTATATCAGAAACACAGGCAGTTTTGACTACTATGCATAGCAGAAGTCACACATACCAATATCTGTTTGTCTATCATGTACTAAGTCCAAGAGTATTAAGTCAACAGACTGGCAGGATAAATTCACTTGTTTTCTTGTGACCCTTTCCTATTATAAATAGTTGCCCAGCATGTTTCTCGAAAAAGATTCATAGGTAGAAATATCCCTAATAATGAGCGACTTCATCTACCCCACCATTAACTGGGAAAACTACTCGTGTACCAACTCCTTAGCTCAACACTTTCTGGAATTCATAAACTCCAATGCCCTAGATCAACTTATCCACACCCCCACCAGGGGCAACAATATCCTAGACCTAGCCATTACAAACATGAGTGACCAGTGTTCCACACCTGAAGTCAAATCCTCGTTGGTCCGATCCGACCATAAACTTATCACCCTTGATATCCACATCCCGTCCCCACCCCCCTTTAAGGAAACCACAGTAAAAAAATTCTCCAAAGCCAACTTCATGCTTCTTAAGACAGAAGTGGTGAAGTTCATGATACCCATGCAGATGGACAATACAGTTACCTCTGCTGAATCCTACACAAATGCACTCTATAAGCACTTACACGAGTGCATGGATTGTGCTATCCTAAACAGAACCAAGACGCTATCCTCCAAAAAAAGGAAGCCAATCTGGTGGTCTCCTGCCATAAACAAACTGTACAACAGAAGGAAGAAACTGTTGCAAAAGAGAGTAAAATCCCATGAGTGGAGGAGCTCCCTGGTCAGCCTCAGTAAGAAGCTGAGATCCCTTATAAGATCCTCCAAAGTTAGCTACGAAAACAAAATCACCACTAAATCCAAGGAAAACCACAAAGCATTCTATAGCTATGTCAAGAATCTAGATGGCAACACCCAGATCTGCTCTGAGTTACAGCACAGAGACATGAAAATTACAGAACCAACTGATATTGTCAACATCCTGGCAAATCGGATCAGTGCTAACTTTACCTCCCTCTCTAACTAAAGGGCCCATATCTATACAGGAAGAATGCAGAGTCCCTGTAATCACAACTATGCAGGTAAAAGCTGCACTCTCTAAGGCCAAAAACACAGCATCCATGGGACCGGACAACATCCCAGGCTGCGTTTTACATGAACTTCAGAACAAACTGGCTCCCCACTTAAGCATCATGTTCAATAATAGCCTCACATCAGGCTTTGTGCCCAGTGAATGGAGCACAGCAACAGTTATCCCACTCCACAAAGGGGGAGCCACCACTGACCCTAGGAACTATCATCCTATTAGCCTGATGAGCCTGGTCTGCAAGGCCATGGAACGTATCATCATGGAACTCATAAACAAAGACATTAGTAACCTCCAAACTCTGGATCCCACCAAGTTCGGGTTTGTGAAAGGCAGATCATGCCTCCTGAACCTGATTGACTTCTTTGAGGCAGTCACCAAAGCCGTGGATAAGGGTAAGGTAGTTCACACAGTCTATCTTGACCTCGCCAAGGCTTTCAACACCATCCCCCATTCTGGAATTATAGCTAAACTCACTAAACTAGGTATAAATCCCTATGTCACAAGATGGGTTGCCAAATGGCTCACTGTCAGAACCCACACTGTAAAAGTTGCAGCCTCCAAATCTGACCTCAAAGCAGTGACAAGTGGAGTACCACAGGGTTCTGTCCTGGGACCTCTCCTGTTTGGTATCTACTTCTCTGAAGTACAGGCTAACACAGAAGGCCTCTGGCTAACGAAGTTTGCAGATGACTGCAAACTAGCAGCCATAGTCAAGTCCCCAAATGATGTGGACATCCTACAGAAGGGCCTCACTGAGACAGATGCCTGGTGTCAGAGCCATGGCCTCAAGCTCAATGCCAAAAGGTGCAGTGTCATCCCCTTTGGTAAAAACTCTGTACCCATGAACTACCACATAGACAGCAATTTACTTAACACCGAATGTGTGATAAGAGACCTAGGGACCCAGGTGGACACTAGTCTCTCCTTTGATAGTCACATCGCCACAGTAGTCAGGAAGTCCTTCTACGTGGCACACCTCATCATAAAAGGGTTCTCATCCAGAAAAAAAGAGGTCATTGCTCCCCTCTACTCATCACTCATAAGACCCATTATAGAGTACAATGCCCCTTTTGGAATGTACCTCACAAGACATCTGCAGCAGCTGGAAAGGCCACAGAAGTACCTCACAAAGAGGATTACTGGCCTCAAACAAATGCCCTACACTGACCAGCTCAAAAAACTCCACCTTTACTCCGTAGCATATCACCTACTCTGAGGTGATCTCTGCCTAACATATAAAGCTATGTCAAACCCAGAGCTGTTGGACATGTTACACCTAAAGAAATCCCAATCCCTCTGAGCTACACGCTCTAGGGACCTAAACCTTGTCACCACAATAAATAGGACACACTGGAGGGATAGTTTCCTGTCCCAGAGACTTCCTATACTCTGGAACAAGCTACCCATCTATGTCAAGCAAAGTTCTTCATTAGCACTCTTCAAGAAAAATCTTGATGAGTGGATGGGAAATAGGAAATACACCCCGGGGATCACTTCTGTGTCTCTGCTGGACAGTAGCACAGGAAAATAACTTTCTTGGGTGGCGTAAGCTATGGACCCTTGCTGGCTAGGCTTACATAGGCCCTTGGGCCGATAGCCTAGTACCTGCCTATGAACCTATAACAAGGCTACCACTTTTTATCATCTTTCATTTAACAAACTTGCTACTTGTGGTTAGTCATCTCAAAGCTGGTATTTCTGCCCCAGTAAGACTACAAAGTCTCCTTTTGGGACATTTCAAATGTAAGATTCACACTGAACTTACAAAGCTGGAAGCAGTGACAGTAATACAGGAATAAATGTATTTAGTTTTCTAAATCCCTTTGCTGTTCTTTCCCATTGATAGAAGACAATGAACATTTCAAATTTAGTTTCCTAACATAAAGTTTTAGATCCAAAGTAGTATTTGTTAAATTAGCCCTTTTAGTATGTACAACAGAAAATCTTTTTTCTAGGTACATAGGTAGTTACTAGGCATTCAGTCCAGGAGGTCACTAAGTAGCCTAGCCTATATTCCCAATTGCTCCAAAGCACCGACTGATTAAGTGACTTTCTCATGGTCACACAGCAAGCAAACAAAGGCTGAATGAATCAAACCCTCATACTATAAGAATTTAATTAAATTAAAGCCAAAAAGGCAAAGCGGATGAACATATAGAAGAAATACACTGAACAACAAGGAATGAACAAACAAGAATGAAGATAAGGCTAAAGAAAGCATGAGAATGGCATACAAAATAAGCATGCAGATAGTGATAAATAAAGCAATGCATGTGCATAAACGTAAAGTAGAAATGCAAATAGCAACACAGAAAAGCAAAAATGTGTGTGTATGTAAGCAGTGTTATTTGGTCAAATGTTTATTTGCTTGACCATCTAAACTGGGTACTTCTTTCATCAATTTGCATTGCTGCAAAATTAACTTTTTGCCAAAGTAGGTACATTGGTTAAGTATTAGGTTGGGAGTGTGTGTGAAAGCATTGCTAGGAAAGGAAATAGACTGATTGTGCATGTGTGACTGAAGGATAGGGTAAAAGTAGGTGCTACCTAACGGAATAGATTTACCCCAGGATTCAATAAACTCTGTGCAGAATAGTGTTATTCCTGCACGTAGTAAATGGTGTCCATTTCCGCATAGCCTTAACAGCAACGTGCCTTACATATTCATGACGGCATGCTACTGATAAGGTTAAGTGGACAAGAACACTACCCAGTGCAGGGGGTGTGTTTTAGTAGTGTCCACACATCCAACACAACACCTGCACTCTGAAAGTGACATACTCAGACACTGAAAGCAGGAAATGTAAATAGGAAGCAATGCAAGGGGTGTGCGACAGGTATGTCACACACTCCCTGCATTGTCAAAGTGCCATACAGTGCATTCTAATGTCTTTCAGTGTCTGTGGACACTGAAAGCAGCTATTTCAATAGGAAGCAATACAGAGGAGACATGCCAGCAGGCCCCAACATGTCTGGGACCTAACCTGGAACATCCTCCTCTACTGTCGTGAACCACCTTTGGGTGGAACCGCCTCAAGGGACGGGTCCCACCCGGGGCCCACCTGGGGCCCACCCCCCTGGAATGGGCACAGAGAGGAGCTCATCATCCACAACATGTTCCAGAGTATAGTGCACAGCATCATTGGCTCTGAGTTAGATGGATGGCTGCACCAGATGGAAGGCCACCTTGTGCACTTGGAGGGACAGGCTGCCCCTGTTGTCCAGCCCCCAGCACAGCCACCTTTGGGGCCGTGAAGCTGCAGTGGTGACTGCCCATGGGTAGGAACCTCAGTCCCACTGTATCCATTTGAGGGCTCATGGGCCTCTGATTCCCAACCGCCCTACCTGTCCAAGGTATTTGCCCCCTCATGCATCATACATCACCCCTGTCTGCTGTCTTGTGTGTTTTGTCTGCCTGCAAATGCAACCTATCCTACCCAACCTACCTCCTCAAACATACCTACAGCCCTTCCCCAACATCCTACTCTCACCATAAAAAAAAAGTGCATCTGTCCCACAAAAAAAAAATCATTGACTCATACATAGCTCTACATTTCACCACCATGTCCAGTGCTGTAAATCAATCTACAACCAAATTACTCTACAAATGTATGTTGCCAACATCCCTCCCTGTGGGGTGTGAGGCTGTAAATTCCAAATTTGTCACATCAGCCACAGCTGTTGCTGCAGAAGAAATGTAGAGCTATGATCCTTCCCTACACCCATCATGCACATCCCTAGCTGCTTTTTGTAATGTTTTGCCCCTGCTTGCCCCCATCTCACCACTTTCCTATCACCTTTTTTCTTTTCTTTATTTAAAATTAGTGCAGGTGTAATCTGAAATAAGCATTGCTAAGCAAAGCTAAGAGGACTTTACCATCTGTTAAGTGCTTTAATCACTCTCTCTCCATCAGCCCTTGTTTTGCCCAGCAATAAAATAATCAGCCCTGCCAAGTCTTTAACCCAGGATGCTGTACACTACAATCATTGCAATGTATAACTACACCATGCCCACATCATCCCAGTGATTTGTCAGAAACTCACAACTGTTATGGAGAACAGACCAAAAGTATGAGCCATTCATCTGGGCAGTGTATAGACATCTGGACAGTGGAAAGGTATGACTGCAGTCATGTAACAGAAGGGAAGGGAAAAAAAAACACTGATAGCTACCGACCATTTCACCCAGCCCCTTCTGAACTACAGTCAGACCAACATGACACTACCTCAAATCAGCTCTGGGGAATTACTCATGCATTTGCAAATATATCATGCACTACAGAGATGTAACTATAGGGTAAAGCAGACATCAGTGAGAAATTATCCACCCACAACCATTTGCACCACAGTCACAGCAACATATCAGTACCCAGATTGAACTCTAGAGTATAACGACTGTTTGAACAAACATATCCTGATTGTCAGTCACACACAACACTGACATATACTGCCCCAAGTCACAGTCTATTGGAAATCCTGAGGTGTTACAGGACATTTCTCAGTCTGCCCCTGCAAACATATACAACTGATAGACCAACAGCAACTGTAGCAGCATGCATAGTCAGATAGAAAAGGATATATGACACTCACATCTGCCACTATCCCTAATCAGCCCAACAGACATTTACACACTACACTGCTACATAATCTTGACAGTCTGTTAACAATGGCCAGATATACATAACTCTCAACTGTACAGATTTCCAAAGAATGTCCAGGGTGTGGGACCATATTTATGGCCACTGCCTCATGCCACTTCTGTGAGTCTGCTGAGTCACTGGAATGACTTCAGGAGTGAAGTCACTAAATAATGATATATACCTCTCAACCTCTTACTGCAAGACATCTGGACAAAGCCTGACATACTTGGGGGACAGGGGGCTGAAAAGAGGGACATATCTCACATAATTGTGTTACAAACTGAAACAGTTGCTGGTGTTACAGGACTTGTTGTAACAGAACATCTCTAAAGGATATGATATCTGAAAAACAAATGGATGTCATTTACTGACTTCAATCCTTACATTATCCTACTGATTTCTCAAAAACAGAAATTGCCTGAGGAACAGACCAAACATGAGAGGCAAACCTCTGGAGAGTCTGCGAACATCTGGACAGTTGAGAAGTATGTCACAGACATATCGCTATCAGACTTCAAGTCACACAGAAAATGCATGTTCAGGCAAACCCTGTTAATCTAGTAATCTTCTATGTTTATAACAGCAATACTTTCTTACAATCTGTACCTAATTCTGGAACTTTGTCCCCCATTTTGTTGGGCTGTCTCCAAATTTCTTGTTCTAAGAGGTATTTCCACCTACCTTCTGTGAAGCTGTAGCCCCCACACCTCCACAATGTTCTCCTCATAGGCAGGGAAAAGGGGCAAGACCCACATGAAGGACCTAATTATAGCATTGTGTAGCTATGGTATTGGCTAACAGAAAGGCAACATAGCTGCTCTGGATGCAAGGAGCAAGTGGAAGACACCATTTGCTGCACAGGCCATCACCTGCTCATGAGCATTATCTACAAAAGGCAAGCTTGTGTCTATGCAAAACATGTCTGAACTCATCTAAACAAAGACAGACTGCAATTACACAAACCTAAACATTTTCATTAGTTTCATAGGTGTGTACTAGGCTAATGGCCCTGAAGCCTTTACAAGCTCAGCCCATAGGATTACCCTGGCATCATGTCACCCAACCTTAGTTCCCAGTGCCTCTGTCGAGTAAAGCCACTGGAGTGATCCCTGAGGTGAATTTCCCTGGGGTGAATTTTCTATTTCACATCCACTCATCAATATCTATCTTGAAGAGGGCCAGTGAGGTGCTCTGTTTGACATGTATGGGGAAGTCTATTCCATAGCATGAACAGTCTCTGGGTTATGAACCTGTTCCTCCAGCATGTTTTGCTGATTGTTGTAATGAGGTGGAGGTCTCTGGAGTTTGTGGTGTGGAGGGATTGGGATTTCTTTGGATGTAGAATTTCTAACAGAGCTGGGTCAGACATGGCTTTGTAAGTCAAGCAGAGATCACCTCTGAGTAGGCGATATGAGACAGAGAATAGTTGGAGTTTTGTTAGTCTGTCCATATAGGACAAATGTTTAAGGTCTAGGATCCTCTTTGTGAGGTACTTCTGCGGCTTCTCTAGGTGTTGCAGGTGTTTAGTGAGGTATATGCCAAATGGGGAATTGTACTCAATGATTGGCCTAATAAGGGGGGAAGAATAGAGGAAGACAATGACCTCTTTCTTCCTGGATGCAAAACCCTTAGTAATGAGATGTACCACATGGAAGAACTTTCTGTCCACAGTGGCAAAGTGGTGGTCAAAAGAGAGGCTGCTGTCAACCTGTGTTCCCAGATCTCTTATAACACCTTTTGTTCAGTGGACTACCATTGATGTGGTAATTCATGGGAACTGGGTTTTTCCCAAAGGGGATGATGATACATTTTTTGGCATTGAGCTTAAGGCTATGGCTCTAATACTAATCATTGGTCTCAGTGAGGCCTTTCTGTAGGATGTCAACATCACTCGGGGAGTTAATAATAGCTTCCATCTTGCAATCGTCTGTGAACTTTGTCAGCCAGAGTCCATTCATGTTGGCCTGGACTTCAAAGAAGTAGATACCAAACAGGAGAGGACCCAGGACTGAACCCTGTGGGACTCCACTCGTGACTGGTAAGCAGTCTGACTTTGTGTCAGCTACTTTCACACTGTGAATTCTACCTGTGAGCCAGTTTGCAACCCACCTAGTGATCTAGAGGTTAGTGCCTAGCTTAGTGAGTTTTTCTATGATTCCTGAGTGGGGAATGGTATCAAAAGCCTTGGCCAGATCAAGGTAGGCCGTATGAACCACCTTGCCTTCATCCACAGCTCTGGTGAATGACTCAAAGAAGTTGACCAAGTTGAGGAGGCACCCTTCACAAAACCAAACTGTGTGGAAACCTGAGTTTGAAGATTCCCTATATCCTTGTTTGTTAGGTCTGTTATGATGCATTCCATAGCTTTGTATATCAGACTCATGCTAATGAGGTGATAGTTCCCAGAGTCTGTAGTCGCTCCTTCTTTGTGGAGAGGGATGACTGTAGCAGTGCACCATTTGGTAGGGACAAAGCCCGAGATGAGGCTGTGATTGAACAGGGCACACAGGTGAGGTGCCTGTTCACTCTAGTTCATGTAGAGCACAGGCAGGGATATTGTCCAGTCCCATAGAAGCTGTATTCTTGGCCTTGGACAGTGCTGTCTTAACCTGTGCAGCAGTAATACTGGGTGTCTGCCAATCTACTTGTATTGTGACTGGTCCCTTGGGGGGTAGGGGTAAAGTTGGCATTGAATCTGTCGGCCAGTATATTGGCAATATCTGTTTGCTCGGTATAGGAGGCACCATTGTGTTGTAGCTCAGAGAAAATCTCGGTATTGTAATGGAGATTCTTTACATAACTATAGAAGGCCTTGTGAGGAAACTCTTCAGCCCTATAACAGGTATGTAAATCAATTAAGCATGTCATGGAATGCAGAAGGGAGGATGAAATAATGTGAAATAGGATGTTAAACAATAGGTCTCAACAAGACTTTCTGGACTCACATCTTGCTGTCCTGCACCTATGGCCATTCCTGCTAGCCCTGTCTGAAATGACATAGATCACAGCTCTGGCCCCTGAGTCACCCCAGCAAAGGTCAGCTCATATATGACTACCACTGGAGTGTCTGCTGTCCAATACTGACTGTGACACTGCTAGGCCATCTACCCGGGATGTTGTAAATATTCATATGTCACCTGTGAATGCTGCTATGATACAAATGCTTCTCTTACAAATGTAAGAGACCTGCATAGGGTATGTGCATAGTAAACAACTGGTGCAGAAATGTGTGTTGAACTGTATGTTATATACTGAGCTCATACCTTTCAACTGTCCAGAGTTTTGCAGAGTGACCACAGGTTTGCCTCATATTTGTAGTCAATGCCTCATATAGTTGTGTATTGTCTGGCAAATACTGGCAACCCAGTAAAGACTGAAATCATAACATAATAGCATACATTTGAATGTCATATGTCATAACTTGTGGAGTATTCCTGTGAATATGAAACCATCTTTGCTAGCAACTAAGTGTGTCGCAGCTAGATTTATAAAGTATCACTATTTTCTGGCCTTTGCCCACCATTGATGTGTGCCTTTGTCCAGATGTCTTGCTCTAACAGGAGCTAGGAGTCTTAGCATGAAACTAATGGCATTGTAAGTGTACCTTGTCCTGGAGGATGCTGACATGTGTGCAGTCACTGACACTTGGTTTGCAGCTGTGGAGAGCACACTAACCTTGCCACATTACTCATCCCACCATTCTGTTAGACCCCAAATGGAGCACTGCAAAGCCAAAAGAGGTGCAGTTTTAAACATTATCATACACATACACACCTCCAGGCTGGCCAAACAGTATGACACATGGGAGACATCCCAAGTGCAGTTGACAAAACACCTACTCAAATCATAGTTATCTACAGACCTCCAACCATGACTCTGGACACCGACTACACCTATCTGGATTCACTTGAGTCTGTCAAGATTCAACTCTTTACCCTGCTCTTAGGTGACTTTAACTACCCAATGATAGTGTGCATGGCCTATTCTACCTAAACCTGAATACACAGAGATTCCTCGGCTTTGTCAATGCCAATGCAGTGGATCAACTGGTCAACACTCTTACAATAGGTGCAAGTATCTTGTGCCTTTTCCTAACCAACATGAGTAGCCACTGTAGCACCCCTACTGTGTCATCCTCCTTGGTAAGATCTGACCACATATCCATCACTGTTGAGGTCACCATCTCACCTGACCCCCCCCCCCGTCAGGGTCAAACAAAAAACACTTTTCTAAACTGACTATAAATCTCCTCAGAGCAGGTATAAGTAGCTTTACAGCCACCATCCTATCAGCTGGAACTAGCAGTAGTGTCCAAGCCTACACCACCATACTGTGTGGGCATCTACATAGCTGTATGGACTCAGCAATATCTGACAGGACAAAATCATCTCCCTCAAGGTAGGGTAAACCTCTGTGGTGGACAGCAGCAATGCACAAATTCCACGATAGGTGGAAAAAATTGTAGGAGTAGGTGCTAAATTGGAAGCAATGTCATCTTTGTCTGAACAAGCAAATAAGGTCACAGGTGAATTACCCTAAGGCTAACTTTGAGTGCAAATTGGACACATCCACCATGGCCAATCACTAGGCCTTCCACACATATGTCTGTAATCTCAGAAGCAACACCCAAATCTGTGCTGTAGTGGTGGTCCATAACACCACATACACATAAGGCCTACAATATAGCCAACCTGCTGCAGACAGGTTAAGCATACACATCACCCCCTTGTCCCTTGGTACACATGGACATGCACAGCACCTGCACCCCTACCCTCATTATCAGGAAGCTGGTCTGTAATGTCCTCCCAAAGGTACCAAACTGTCTCCATAGGCCTGATACCATCCCTGGCTGCATTCTACATGAACTCAGGCTCTCAGCTCAATTACACACTGTAGTCAACCAAAGCCTGAGCACCAGTGTCATCCCATCTGCATAGAGGACAGCCACTGTCATCCCAATACACAAAGGTGGTGCAATGCACTGACCCAGCCAATCATATGCACATCAACCTAACTAGCCTGATCTGCAAGGGCATGTAAGGCAATATCAAGGACCTTATAAACAGGGACATCAGCAAACTCAAAATGCTTGAGCCCACACAGTGTGGTATTGTCAAAGGGAGATCAGGCCTGTTAAACCTGGTTAACTTCTTTGAAGCAGTCAACAAACACAAGGATGAGGGGAAGACGGTGCACACTGCCTACCTTCACCTAGCCCAAAACTCTCACAATAATCCCCAGGCATCCATGATACATAAGCCTACACATCTAGGCATCAACTTGTATGTTACCAGATGGGTATCTAACTGGCTCAATTATAGTACCCCCTTGGTCAAAGTAGTGGAAGCCATCTCTAATAGTAGAGTCTTACAGAGCGGTGTACCAGGATCGGTCTAGGGGCTTCTACTGTTTGAAATATACGTTTCTGAGGTTCAAGATAAAACCAGTGGTCTGTGGCTGACCAGGTTTACAGATGATTGTAAGCTGGCCACTGTCTTACATTCACCTACTAATGTGAGCATCCTGCAAGAGGCCCTTACCCAAATTAATGACTGGTGCCAGAAGCATTGCCTCAAACTGAATGCCAGGAGATGCATCATTTTCCCTGTTGTGGTAGATCTAATCCACACTAATTATGACAGTAATAATAATGCACTGAGCATGCAATCAGGTGAGAGACAACTTGTGCACCAAGGTTGGTAGCAACCTGACAGTTTTCCATCATGTGGATACCATTGTACAGAAGGCTGTCTACATGGCCCACCTTACAAATACAGGTATGTCATCCAGGAACACGGAGGCCACAACATCCCTATACTCTACCCTTATCAGATGCTTTAACAAGTACAATGGCTCCTTTGTCATGTACCTTGGCAAGCAAATGCAGCAGTTGCAGAGACCACAGATGTTCTTGACCAGGCAAATCCAGGGTCTGCAACACCTATCCTATACAGATAGGTTGAAAGCCCTGTCCCTGTACCCAGTTTCATACAGACTGATCATAGGTGACCTGTGTCTGGCATACAAGGCCATTTGCAAATCAGCCTTGATGGCATTTCTGCATATCCACAAGACAAAACTCACTCACGCAACCTGCATGCAAGGTCCTCACCTAGTCTGTGACATGTATAGTACTTGTTGGCAGGATAGTGTAGTGTCCCACACAATACACTGTTTGTAAAATACACTCCCTCCCATGTCTAGCAGAGTACCTGTATAGCCCTCTTGAGGAATAAGCTGGTTGACTGCATGGGAAATGGAAAAGACACCCCTATGATCCCACATGTGTCCCAGCTGGACAGGGGAAACAGGTGCTGGCTTTGAAGAGACATGGTAAAAGCCCGGGTTAGGCTTATGAGGGCATCTGGGCCAATAGTCTGGTATTATCTTATGAACCTAAGCACCTAGTACTTTATGTTTCCTGTATGTACTGGAGACTGTCCTGCAGTGTTGTCTGAAATGAATCCCTGTGAGTTTCAATTGTTTAGGTACTGCATTGATAGAGTATTCTCTTGTTCCTTCATTAGTTATTATTACATATCATTAAACCTTGGCATTGTGTCTGGTCTGTATAGCAGTAAGTCAGCTCTTACAGTACTTGTATATGCACTTGGTGACACTGTATAGCTCACTCCAATAGCCTTGGTCTTGGTCACACTTATTATTCTGCTAATAGGCCCATCACACAGTAGGATTTGTCACCCTTTGTTGAGGGCCTTACAGTAGCTGTTAAAGAGATGGATTGTGACAGTCAGACCTACCATAAAGTCTGAGCTGAAGGGCCAATAGGTGGCAAAGCTGTGCCAGACTTTACCAGGACTGTGTGTGTGCATGCGTGCATATCTGTGTGTGTGTGTGTGTGTGTGTGTGTGTGTGTGTGTGTGTGTGTGTGTGTGTGTGTGTGTGTGTGTGTGTGTGCGTGAGTGTGTGTGCGTGTGTGCGTGTGTGTAATAGCAAACATTATAGTGCAGGGTATTCATTTACATATGTTGTCTTCCCCTTGCAGGTAAACATGGGGGTTGGTGTCTCTCCCTCTCACAACCTGATGTCAGTGTCTTAATGGACTCTCATGATGATGATGGTCATAGTGAGGCACAGGTGGCATTGTCGGAGCCTGAATCTGTCCTATTGGTTGGTATCCTACTTTCACCCACAATGTCCCCACACACAGTCATTATGCCCACACATACCCAGTCCCCAGCTGCCATAGATAATGGACAGTTGGAAGGTGGTGGCATGGAACATGCTAGTGTGGTGACTATGGCAAGTGTGAGTATAGACACTAGCCATAGCCAGAGAGCAGGTGAGGTCACATACAGGCAGATGGACAGGGCTGCTTGATGGAGGACTGCTGCCCATCAAGCCCCTGTTGCAAGTGTCACAGCAGATGTCATCAGATGCATGTTACAGTCCATCATGGAGGCACAGGCCTGTACTAACAGCAACACCAGAAAGATGCACAGGGTCATGAATGGAGTCCTTCCTGCCATGCTTGATGGCTTCCACAGCATTTGTGATGCTGTATGTCATTTTGTTAATGTTGTGGATAGACGGTGGGGTGAGACATTGTCACTGTTTGACCATGCAATGTCTGTGCTTGAGCATGTGGTGGGAGTAGGGCATCAGCCAGGTGGATGTAGGTCAGCAACATGATCAGCTGAGAGCCCACATGGCCGTGCACATTCACAGCCCCATAGTGGCAGTACCACCAGCACTACCGAAGGGATGGTGCTGTCCACACCACACCACACCACACTGGAGCAGGCCATTGGCATGTGGTCCTGGCCAGTCCCGTCAGAGACATGGATCCAGCAGACAGCAGCCACCATCAGGGAGTACTACTGCATCTGTCCTTGGGCCTGGTGGTGCCAGCGAGTATCCTGGCTGAACCAGTTCCCGTGTCCATGGTGGGAGATGGTGAACCATATATCCTGCCATGTAAAATGCATGGCTGTCCAACAAAACCCTTTGTTGGGCATCTACATAGGTTAATTGTGTGCATACAAACACTCACACATCTCCATCACAGCCCGGTCACCACCAGTCATGCACAGCTCCTCTGCACGGCTCAGTTGAACACCACCCCTCCAGACACACACACATACACACACACACTCACACACACACACACACACACACACACACACACACACACACACACACACACACACACACACACATGATGTCAACCATATGGCCCAGCCTAAGCCTCTGCCAATTCCACACCACACCATGTGCATGTGATGATACTTGTGCCACATCCCTGTTATCAATACCATCGATGCAGGGACATGCTCATATGGGTCTGATGCGCAGGGTGAATATAGTACAGTGTAGTAATGTAATGCTGTGCAAGGTGCTGTCTGCTAGCAATAGTTATGGGTACACATCAAAGTGTATGTACCTTTTTAGCCATGATGCATTATTGCTGTTAGTACTGCTGACTGACTGCAGTGTCACATACTGCATTCTGTTTGTGCTCCAGGTATCTGTGTGTCTGCAGGCTGTGGGTCTGCTGACAGTAGCAATGATGAGTATGGTGGACTGGAAACACAATGACCTTTTCATAGCCAAGGTATAGCTGTATATGTACATGTTTACCGGGTGTGTTTACATGTAACAGTGTGTGAGGAACACTTGGGGCAGACAGTGTGACCATGCATACATACATACCCTTGACACAGCCAGCTAACCTTCATACATGTCACCTGGGTGTTCTGTAGTACCACAGGCTCACACATACAGAGGACATTACTTGAGTACTGGCACTAAGTCCCTCACAAGCTTAGCCATTACTTTAACTGCAACAGATTCACCTATAAGCACCTGTTGTCCCTACCATTTCTGTTCCATCCACTCAACCTTCATGCAGTTGATGAGGGTATCTCTGGTACTGTGTATGATAGTTTTGGGGTATGTTTTCCTGACACAGGTCAGCCTGTGTCAGTCTAACCTGACAATCACCAGCATGTGTGTCTGCTAACTCATATGCATATTTGGCCTCTCGTGCTGGTAGTACACACAGAGTCATAGTCCTGTACATGGGGCAGATGTTGAAGGGCCGAACACAGCCCCTACCTGCACAGTCTTACAAATGACACAAAACACAAATAGTACAGAGGTGATGTAGTTTTGCAGTGTCTGCCACTACTATTCAAGTTGGTGACAATAGCAGGGGCTGTTCGGATTACCAGTGGTGGGTTCAGAGGCCCTTAACATGGTAGAGCCATCTGACACACACACACACACACACACACACACACACACACACACACACACACACACACACACACACACACACACTGCTGCATGGGGACATGCATTGAAACACACATGTACATGGAGTTGACACTTCTCTGAGTAGATGACCTACCCATCTATCTATGTACAATACACAGTGATATGACCACTGCATGCACCAGAGTGGCTTTGTGTTAGAAACTGTGTAACTGTGCTTGTAAGGTGGATGACATCTGTATGGGCTGAAACTTGGTTGGCAATGGGGGAGTTCACAGGTTGGAAGACACACACAAAATGGGATAGCCATCACATACACACAGTAAAGACAGCCACAGGGGATGTGCATACAGAAACACATACACAGTTGTCAATAGACGTATTAGTAACCCTACATATCCACTTGTATGTACTATAGTGCTACATACACACAACATGCTCCACATAGATTATATGCCTGGAACATAACACACAACCTCTTACAACAAGTAATCTTATGAATGCCTTCATGGATGGTGGGATAACCCACAAGAAATAGTGATTGGTCTCATCTACTGCTCTTACAAACCTGGACAAGTGATAGAGTGACAGACTTTGTATCAACATGATGTGTCAGTCAGGTACGATGTCTGATGCTGGCATGTGTTTCACTACAGTAACTGTGACATATTTGGCAATGATATCACAGGACTGCTCATTGTTAGGGGACACAGACCACGTATAGGTTGCAAACATGTGGATACTCCATGTACATCTGTACAGATGACTGGTATGGGTTGTATAGTGTTACATGGTGCATGTGAGGCAGATGCCATTAACAGGATCTGTAAAGTAATGTAATGGGCAGGGGTTCAACAGACCTTAAAATGGTATAACCTACACACACAACAGCCACAGGAGATATACTTCACACACACTACTATAGTTGTCAGTAATGAGATTAGAACTCCTATCTATCTAATTATTTATACTATAGTATTACGCAGTTGTTGCTCATGCCACAGAGCTTGGAGGGCTGGTAAGTATATACAGGTACTTCTAGGGTGAATGACATCAGCAGGCCTTGTAAAGTAGGATAATGGGAAGTGTACTGAATGGTACACACCTCAGAATGGTATCACATACTCACAAACACACACACACACACACACACACACACACACACACACACACACACACACACACACACACACACACACACACTATACAGTTATGTGTACTACAGTGTTACACAGTTATCCCACACACCACAGAGCTTATATTATTTAACAGTGTCCCAATGTACATCAAGAGCCCTTGTAAAGTATGGCAATGGGAAATGTACTGGGTGGGAAGGGCATCAAAATACATTACCCTATAAACTCCTTCATACACAAACACACACACACACACACACACACACACACACACACACACACACACACACACACACACACACACACACACACACACACACACACACACACACTTGCCAGAACTGAGAGTAGAACCCCTGCCTATCTAGTTATTTGACCTACACTGTTACTTAGTTACTACATGCCCAATGGAGCTTATAGGGCTGACAGCTGTCCAAAGGTACTTCTTAGAGGAATGACATCAGCAGGAAATCTAAAGTAGGGCACTAGGAAGTGTAGTGGTTTGGAATGGCCTAAAACTGTTTCACTTACAAACACACACACTTAGATTTGCCAGGACTGGGAGTAAACCCCCTACCTATCTAGTTATTTGTACTATAGTGCTATGCAGTTATCGCATGTGCTACAGAGCCTAGAGGGCTGACAAGTGACTGACATCAGCAGGACTGCTAAAGTAGGGCACTGAAGAATTGTGGGTGGGAAAGCCCTCAAAATGCTTCAATCCTACAAACATACACACACACATTGGCCAGAACTGAGAACAGAACCCCTGTCTTACTAATTATTTGTATTATACTGTTATGTAGTTATTGTACGCACCACAGAGCGTATAGGGTTGGGGCTGTCCAAAGGTACTTTGAAGGAGAATGACATCAGCAGGATTGCTAAAGTAGGGCACTGGAAAGTGTACTGGGTGGAAATGGCCTAAAACTGTTTCACCTGCAAAAGCACACACACACACACACACACACACACACACACACACACACACACACACACACACACACACACACTTACATTTGCCAGAGCTGAAATTAGAACCTCTACCTATCTAGTTATTTGTACTACAGTGTTACACAGTTAATACACATGCTACAGAGCTTATAGGGCTGGCAAATGTCCAAAGGTAATTCTAAGGTAAATGACATCAGCACATGTTGTGAAGTAGGGCAATGGGAAGTGTACTGAGTGGGAACGGCCTCTTAATTTTTAAACCTACAGACACAGACACACACACACACACACACACACACACACACACACACACACACACACACACAAACAGGTGATGTGATATTACAACACCCACCTCAGCACACTTACACATTGGAGGCACATGTGACTAATTACGACCGGTATGCCACTGTCTGCAGCAGGACATAACTCTGCCATTCAGGGTTTCTCTGTGTATGACTCACTCTCTGCGTGTGTCTTCCTGTGTGTCTCTCTCTCTATCTCTGTCTGTATCTCTCTTCCCCACATCTATGTGTGTGTGTATGCTTGACATATTGTTATATGTTGCCTATATATATATATATATATATATATATATATATATATGTATCACACACAACAACTGCAGATATATCACATATAGGTCACCTAAAGCTAGCTGAGGGTAATCCTGTCTGATGGGTGTGTGCAGAGGAAGTTAAGGTATACATAGCTGTCTGTATGCAAAGACATATATGCACAATACAGTTATATCTTCCGTTGTCTAAGTGTAGGAGCATGCCCTCTATGACCTTCTATAGTAAGAGTGGAACTCTATTCCAGAGACAGTTGCACTCTGGTCTGGGGTTTTGTGTGCCACAGCCATATGTCTCAAAAGTAAACAGGAAGTTGCAGGGTTTGTTTTAGCAGACATTTTCTCATATATCTGACATCTGACACTAAAATGTATTGTGTCTTTACCTAGTGACAGACATCCTCAGTTCATCACAGTGATTTGCCAGAGAAATACAAGATGCATGATGCACAGACCAATAACATGAGTCCAACTATAGACAATCTTGCTCAAAATGGCCAGTTGAGAGGTGTGGTTACAGCCGATTGACCAATGAAGCTGTATAAACTGTCCAGCAACTTGGTGTTGTACTGGCTGGGGAATCTCCTGCTTGTGTGGTATTCTTCTAACCTGAAAAGTCATATCCTGGTGTACCATACCTCTCAACTGTACAGTTTTTGGCAGATTGTCCAGATGTTTGACTACAAGTTTCGTCCTGTCTACATAAACTTGTGTTTTTATGACAAGTTAGTTGCAAATAATTGAAGACTGACATTACAAAATAATCACAGACATTAGTGCTTCAGACTTCATAACCTTCAGACAATTCCTGCTAATGCAAAACCCATTATTCTACCAACTTTCTCAGTTTGTAAGAGCAATATTTACAATAAGTGCCTATCATTGGGCCTTTGTCCCACTTTTATTTATGACCTTGTCCAGGTGTTTTGCTGTCAGAGGTTGAGAGGTATGGGTGTGGGTACAGAGTGCATTGTACTGTGCAGAAATGTCCATTATATGTGTAGTATATTCCACAAAGCACTGTGACTTCTGGGTATGTCAGTGGCAGGGTAGTACAGAGTAATGTGGTGAACCACTGAAAGACAGTTGTGTATAGGTTGATAGGTTGATATGATGCTAGTAGGGTATTGGCCCTGAAGCCCTTATATCCCACACAGATGAGAGTGTAGCCCATGTTAAGACATGTCAGCACACAAAGCCACTGCCCAGCAGGGACACAGGTGGAATCATAGGACTGTATTTTGTGTTTCCCATGCGCTTATACACGGAGCACATGACTAGGGGCATTGAGGCACTTGACTTGATGTGAACAAGGAGTGTATTCCACAGATGGGGGAGTGTGTGGGACATGTATCTGTCACACCAACAAGCTGTACTGGTATCACAGACCAGGTTAATGCTGTGCCTACAGGTTGTTGGAGTGGGCCTTGAGTTCCAGATGTGCAACAGTCCCATCAAGACAGGGTTTGGATTGCTTTGTATGCCAGATAGGGGTCACCTCAGCAGAGTCTGTATGGAACGGGTTAGAGGGACAGTGCTGAGGCCTTGATCTATTTAGATCTTGTTTGGACCACAGAGGTGGTTTACATTCTGTCAAAAGATCACTCATTGTTGACCTTATGTAACTTATTTTAACTAATAACTTTTTGACTTTTGAAGGTGAACTTTACAAACAAGTCACGGGAGTTGCCATGGGGGCAAAATGTGCACCTATCTATGCCAATTTGGTATTGGCACAATGGGAACTAGACAAGGTTTTTTCATCATCATTTATGCAACATGTGAAACTATATCTTAGATATTTGGATGACATATTGATTTTTTGGAGGGGCCCAATAGATATCATTCCCACTTTCATTGATTACCTTAATAACACCACAAATTTTTTTAAATTTACATTTAAGGTACACGGTCATACTTGTAACTATTTAGACATTCTATTGCATATCAAAGATGAACAAGGTGAATTAACTATTGAGTCAAGTATTTTTCGTAAAGAAACATACTCAAATAGTTTTTTACACTTTCAGAGTTGTCACCCATTGTTTCAAAAAAGAAATGTTTTTAAGGGTCAGATGGTAAGACTGTCCAGACTTATCAGTACTGATTACCACTATGTAATGGAAACGAAAGTTCTAATGGATATGTTTAGACAAAGAGGTTACCCTTCAGATCTTTTAGATAGAATTAAGGAGGAAGTTGATGTTAAAAGGCACTTAACATTTAGGCCAATATTACAGGGAGGCCTACCCAAGGCTAATTATGACCTGAGCAACGACATTTTTTCTCCTGTCCATGAGAAACATAAGAGAGCCATGATATTGCCTTTTAATGGCCACTCTGGCACAATTGTCAATATTTTGAGAGAAACTTGGCTGTATGCGATGGATAAGGAAACCACACAGAATATAGGGAACACACTTCTTATTACATACAGTAGGGGGCCGAATTTGAAGGAGTTGTTTGAAAGAGACAACTCCAACAATGGGCCTTATAAAAGTTCCTCTATGAGTAAGTGTGGCTCTTGCGGTGTATGCAAGTTCATCAATAATGGCCCATATGTGACAGTTATGAATTTTTACAGAACTATTAAATGTCCTGGCCATTGTAATTGCAACACCAAGAGGGTTATTTACATTGCTACCTGTTTAAGTTGCCCTAGTTTTTACGTAGGGAAGACCATTAGAAAACTAAGGTTAAGAATCCTTGAACATGTTAGGGACATTAAGAACAAAAAGACGACCAACTCCCTTTATTTACACAGTTTGACCTGTGTTAATTTCAATAAATTTTTATTTTTTATTATTGATAGGATTCCTGATAACGACAGAAGTGATGATTTCAAGATTCTATTAGAGATGAGGGAGACCTTGTGGTAATTGGGATTAAATGCATCTAGATCCCCAGAGATTAATGAGTACATTTCTATGGCAAGTATTTTAAAATACAGATCTCTTTTTATATAAATCAGACATACAAATATTCTTTTTACATATGGTTATTATTCCAGGTAGTTTATTTAATATAATATAATATTTTATTTCATTAGTTTATGCACTGATTTTTAATACATTTAATTACATTGAATTATATATATTTATACACATTTTTTATTTATTTTTTGAAACTTGTAAGAAGTGTTTCAAGAACACGTTTTTTTAAAAAAGGTTTTGACATTAATAACATCGGGTCAGAACTTTCTATTGATAGGTTCGTTATAAAGGGCGGGATTTTTTGAAATTTATAATAATAATAGTTGGTTGGTTAACAACTGTTTTACCACTCTGATGATGCCTGACTTCTTTCCAGGTGAAAGCGCTTAGTGGTTTACGCTGCAATGTATTTTATTTTATTTCATCTATTCATCTGAATTAAAAGGTTTTTAAACTTGTTCATATTTGCGCTGGAGTTTTTTTAACTGGCCACTACTTGGAGCTGCATTAGATCATTTACTAGTGCTGTTAACCTATCTGTGTAGGGTAGGTGTTTGGGGTTTGGGGTAAGGCCTTAGTTTTTGCAAGAACCTGGTGTGTGGAGTTTGCATGGTCTGTGTTGTGCAGGTTTGTGGAGTTCTCATGTGTTTTTTCCTCTGAGGTGTCCTTTGTTTGGGTTTTTGTTTTGTTGCAGACCTCCACTTACATGGGTGCGTGCTGTGAATTTGCAGGTAGTGTTTACTGACTCCATACACTGCATGGCACCTATGTTACTGCACAATTTGTTCAGGTGTGCACATTCTCTATTTGCCTGGCCAGTGGTTCCCCTTCCTCTTATGTGTGTCTCTTTGTCCTTCTGTAGTCCACAGTGGTTGCTGTTATGTATTTGTAATTCTGATGTGAGTGGGGTAAATGCCATAACATCACACACAAGGTTATGGACTTCACACCTCTGAGTGTACCTGTTTAGCAGGTTGTCCATCATTGCATCACTACATTTATTGTGGTCCTCAGATGATTTTGTGTTGCTATATGTTATTATGAGGCTACATGTTGGCCTAGTTTTCAAACTGTCACAGCGTGACATCTGGACCGGCCCATATATAACAGTCAGACAAAGGCCCACACATGGGAACAGGGTTTTAGTACTGTTCTGCCAAACATAGACAGTTGGGAGACCAGTTTGGTATTTGCTTGCTTTCTCTTTTGGGTATGACATCTGCTTCCTCACTGTCTGCCATTGCTGTTTTGACATGACCTTTTCTTGTTTTGCAAATAGTTGGCAGGCAAATGCAATGTTAAAACAAGCAGAACAGATATACAAAGCATACTTGTGCTCCTTCTGTGACAACGTGTCATTCCAGGGGTATGGATGTTGGCCAGTGACATGTTGTCAGTGCTGACACAGTAAGTTGGCAGCCTTTTATAACCTGTCAGTACACTGACCTTCAGGTACCTGCTGTCCGACTAGGCACCATTCCCCCCAACTTATTAGAGCCAGACATCTGGACAAAGTCAAAAGTACTTTGGAGACAAAAGTCTACATATGGGGACCATTGTTAACTATTGGCCTTACAAACGTAGAAAGGTGATGCAATAACAGGTTTTGCATTAGCATGCATTTTTCTAAAGGGTATGAAGTCCGAAACAAAAATCTGTCATTATTTTCTGATTTTAGTCTTTTGTGATTTGCCAGTGATTTGCCAGAAAACCACAATTTCATGATAAAGAGACCATAAATATGATGCAAACCTCTGGAAATTCTGCAAAAAGTATGTACAGTTGATGGGTATGCTAGGCACTGTGTAGGTTACTCTGAACTGTGTACTGTCCATATGTGTGACCCCCTGGCCCTGACCTGTCCAACTGTCCTGAAGTAACAGATATTGAAGCCTGGACAGTGTGTACAACTACTACCATAGCTGTATTTGACATAGAGAATAGTTGGCACTGCAGTTCTTGGAACATGGACCCTGTCAACCACAGTACTGTGCCTAGGTCACTAAGACATGACAGCAAGGAGTAAGTGCAGGCCACATACTGACAGTATTGACCATACATATACATAGCACATTGACCCCTGCATACTGTGGACATGCAACAAGTTATCAAGTTGATTGTGACAACCCTGAGAATGTGTGCTCTGTTGTTGATACACTACAAACATTACTGTTACTGCATTTCTATGAGAACATGGGTGTGTGGAGAGGCATCTGTCAACTGTCCAGATGTGCACAGACTGTGCTGATGTTCCCTTTACATTTTAGTTCCATTTAGCATAGTATTGTGCCTGTCTTGGAGACTACAGGTATATCACTAAAGAACACAGGTTAGATTGTAATGGCAGACATTTGGGTTTCAGAGTTCTTACCCTTCAGAACCTTACTGCAACTGCAAGACCTGCTGTAATATCACTGCGTAAGTCTGTATGGGGATAATTCTTCATTGTCCCCATTTGTGGGCCTTTACCGGGCATTTCTTTATATTCTTCTATGGCTGACTTGCTGAGTGAAGCTGAGGGGTGAGTATGGGACCCCCACATTGACATCCATGCATGTGACCTATGACCCGCCCTTAGTTAGTTAGCCCCCCACATATACTGCGGTGAGATTTGTCACCTAGGGGACTACTGCATACTCTGGGGAAGTCAGTATTGGGCAGACATTTCCTGTTGTCCACATAGTTGGCAGTCATCTGCTGCTATCCCAGTAGGCTACCCCATTCCCTTGCATACAGGCAGCGACACCATAGCTATGCTACCACAATGTATTACACCATTCATTTGTTGTTAAGAAGACTGATTTACCTTGTGCCTGCAGCAGTTGTGAGGATGGTGCCCGAGGGCTGGATCTGTTGGATGTATGCAGTACACAGCCTATACATGGTAAGATACAGGTAGTGTGATGTGTGTGGCATCCATTTTACTGTGTGTGTGAGTTAGAGAGAGGTGTCAGTCCCTGGGTCCCTACAGTGTCAGTGTGTGTGCTATGCTTTGCCCATTTGCCATGGCCTGGGCATACTGGGCACACCTCTGTCTGCTACAGGAGCACGCTCAGGAGGTTCCTCCTCTGAGTCCCCCTGTGCCGTGCCTGCGGAGGCTTTGGCAATGGTGGAGGGCTATGTAGGCCTTCCCTGTGATGTTCCTGCCACAGCTGTTTCCGCAAGATCATACTGTGTAGCATGGCACATACTATGAATATGTGGGCACATGTGGTTGGGGAGTACTGCAGGGCTCCACCAGATATGTCAAGGCAGTGGAACCATGACTTGAGCATTCCAAACACACTCTCCATAATGATCCTGGTTTGTGCGTGTGCCTCATTATGGCATTCTTTTGTGTGTGTGTGTGTGTGTGTGCGTGTGTGCGTGTGTGTGTGTGTGTGTGTGTGTGTGTGTGTGTGTGTGTGTGTGTGTGTGTGTGTGTGTGTGTGTGTGTGTGTGTGTGTGTGTGTGTGTGTGTGCATTTCTGATGGGTGTCATCATCCATGGCTCCAGTGCATAGCCGGCATCCTCTACCAGATGGCCATATGGGAGGACCCCCTGGCAAATGCCTGGTAAAGCTGTGAAGCATGTCAGATGTGACAATCATGATAAATACCAGGGCTGCCAGCACACACATTCATGATTGCACATGACCTGGCAGTTGATGGAGTGATAGCCCTTGTGGTTGACATAGGCTCTACCCTCTTCACCGGATGATACCTTGATATGGATGTACATGCAGTCTATGGCACCCAGTACCTCTGGGTAGTCTGCTACATAGTGGAAGAGATGCATATTGCTGGTCCCCTCCTCACGGGTCCTGGGGAAATATATGCGCTCACCATCATGTGTTCGCATGACATCCAGGAACTGGTGGAGTACCCAGGGTGCAGGTGCCTGTGAGACCCCCATGATGTCCCCAGTAGGTCTTTGGAAGGTACCTGTAGCTAGTATTCCTAAGGCTACACATACCTTGGTTTCAGTTGGGATGGGTTCCCCTCTGTTGGCTCTGGGTCTGAGCTGAGGCTGGCACAGAGTTGCTGAAGTAAGTCCCTGTCCACCGAGTAGCACTCTAGTATCTCCAGATCATGTAGCCCCTGGTAGGTTATCCTGGGTCTGAACAAACTTCTCCTCCTCCTCCTCAGTCTGGGACAGTTGTTTATAGGTTCATAGCGTAGTTTTATAGGTTCATAGGTTAGTAAGCTAACTGCTCTTGCAAGCCATTTTAAGCCTAGTCAATTATCCCTTGTGAGACTCAAACCCTGCACCTTGTGTTTGTAAGGCAAACACCTTAACCATTAGGTCACCCTCCCAACCCAAAACAATCAGCACTGCCAAGTCTTGAACCCAAGATGCTGTACATAACATTCACAGCACTGTACCACAGCACCATCTGATCTAAATAACCAGCCTGTGCAAGGCTCAAACCTAGGATCCTGCACACCATAAACAAAGTGATTTACCACTAAGCCATGACGGATCAGCATTATCCTTT
This sequence comes from Protopterus annectens, assembly GCF_019279795.1. Lineage (NCBI taxonomy): Eukaryota > Metazoa > Chordata > Ceratodontiformes > Protopteridae > Protopterus > Protopterus annectens. The sequence continues at coordinate 917,751,848 of NC_056734.1, forward strand.
TCACTACCCTCAGTCTGTAGCGCATACTGATGTTTCAAAGTGGCAGCAGCCCTTAACATTATTTTGTCAGTTAAAATTCCCCTGAGTGTGTACACCAATGGTGCAGAGTTTGTGGGAAAAACCAGAATGAAAGGTGTTTGCATGATTTATACTGGTGTGCTCCAGATGCTGCCTGTGTGATTGGCTGACTAAGATACATTCCACCTGCGAGCTATATTATTTGTACTTGAGTGCCTTTATTCTGCTATTTCCCATTTTTTCTTCCCATTTCTACCCCTTCTAAGCCCTGCGGCATGCCGTGCAATCCCACTGCTCAAATGTAAACACTTCTGCTAGTTCCTGCTGTTATTTTTTTTAATTTCTGTTGTGTTTAAGCCTCATGGCATGCCACACAAACCATTGTAGCTATAGTAAACAGTATTGAGCAGAAAAGGTCCTCCCAGGGATGCGAACATCCTCAGCATTTCTTGAACTAGCTCAAACACACCCCTTGCTTAGCCATGCTTAGCTGAGCACAAATAGAGGCCGCAGAGCTCCAGTGTGCTTACACCAATCATGACACACACCCTTTTCATGTCAGCTGCTTCTCCTGCTTACACTACAGCATTATAGCTCCTACACAGTTAGGTGCAGGTGGACTTGGTCACCTATTTTGCTATTCATTAAATTTAGCTCATTTTCATACCCCACTGCCTTACTCCCTAGTTAGACCATTACACTGGAGCCTATCTCCTTAGCTACCAGTGTTACCTGTTATTGTTTTAGTTCTGCATGTTACCCATTATAATGGCAAAATTCACATTTCACATTAAATTGTCTTTTTACAGTTTTTTAAATTTTCTGCATGATCACGTTTGTGCACTATTGTGCTATGCTTAAATGGCTGAAATTTGCCAAAAAAAAAAAACTTTGATTTTTATAATTTTTAAACAGTTTTCCATGTCACTGGCCATGTATTTGGCCATTGGCATGCCTAATAGTCATAAAACATGCTTTACTTTGAGCTGTCATGCCCCCCATTTTGATTTTTGCTGAAATGTACACAGTTACTTACCAGATACATTTCTGCAGTGGACACTGCTCTGACATGGATGCTTGTCTGCTTACTGAATCGTTAATTCACCTCATTTGCATGGATTTCACAAGCAAATGAGGTAATTAGCATTATTCAGTGGTGTCGGTGTCAGAATAGTGCTGGGAGGCTTGTGCACACCCCCAGCCTTGTTTACTGGATCGCTCAGCAGCCATAATCCGTGCAATAGCTGCAACACTATTCTGACACGGTGAATTGGAATTATTGAATCCCAGCCTTAGTATTGTCTATGTCTGTTTGTACTTGGTGTATGTCCAAGCTGCCTTAGGAAATGGTAGTGTTACAGAAAAAGTTTTCTAAGCTAAAGTTTAAGGTTAGGGTAAAGGGCAGGGTTGAGGTTAGTATGCATTACTAAGGTGGTGCATGGGGTGAAACTGTACTTATATACAGCTAAGATATGAATTTATGCATACAGTTCAAAAAGAACTCTACATATTGGCCTGTTCTGAAGAAGTAGTAGAGTAAAAGGCACAATAATAAAAAATATTTTGTGTACTATATGAAAAGAAATCCAATCCGTGAATAAAGACATTTGGACAATAAATGTTTTCCCTACTGGGAAAGAAGGAAGAGATGAACATATGACAAATTAGGGAAAGGGGGAAATTGTAGGAGAATGTGACGTGAAAAATAAATGGAATGTGAATGAAACTGAAATAGATTTAGACTGCCTTCTGTGTTCAAAGCAAAGCAGGACAAATCTTGTGCAAATGGCAGCGTACAAATGATAATAATGCAAAGAAAGCCTTAAGAATTGCCTAGTAAACAATTACAATAAATAACATGTAAAGAGCATAGAGAAATCATATATCACATTATTTTATCGTACTGAGTGGCACCAGCCAGTCTGCTGTTTATCAACAAATTATCACATCTGTGCATAAAACAATCAGGTGCTAGTGAAGGCAGAAGATACAGAGGAGAAACTGCTGTCATTCTGTGGACTACAAATATGATCCTCTAAACAATGAGAAAGCAACTATAAATATAGGAAAATTATATGAAAAAGGAGGTTGTTTTGTCTTGAAATAGTCCTCTTATTTCAAAACACAGCAACCTCATCCAACTTCAGATATCATACATTCAGTTACAATAGGTCATTATCCCTCTCAATGGGACATAGTCTTGATAAAATAATTTTACCTAGCAGATGTAAGATACTCTCTCTCTCTCTCATACCCCCTGTGTGGGAGGAATAAAGATGCCCTGTTGAAGTTTCAAGACGTTTATTCAGTTAAGTGTGCAGATAGATGAGTACTGATTAGAACAAAAACACTCATCCATCTTACTTAACTGAATAAACTACTTGAAACTTCAACAATACAAAGGTTACAGAGAAGCTCCTACATCTTAAATGTTATTGCTCCACCAGGAAGAATACAAAGTATGTGGTCCGACAGTCATAATGGGTACTCACTGTACAAATAAATGAGTCTGTCTTGACAATCACAACTGCAAGGCTGTAGAATAAGCTTCCCCAAACTGAGCTGAATTAAAATTGGAACTTGCAATAAATTTAATTAGGCAGAAGTGGGACTGATTCTTATTCATACCCAATCTGGATGACACTGGAAAGGAAATCTTTAGAAAGTGCTGCCTGCCACCTCCACCCCCCCCCCCCATGCAGAAGTATGTATAAAAAGAGTCATTTCTATTTACTTGGGAAATATATGTGTCTTCTTCTCTCTCTGTATACAAAACTGCCATAGTACCAGCTAGGGTAGAAACAGGATCTCAGTTCTCAGGTATCATTTCAATACCCTGTCTTGGTCAGGAGCCCAACAAAATGTCAAACTTCCAAAGTGGATATGAAACTGTTGGATGTCTATGGATCTTATGGATATTCTCCCCAGGTGTACAGCTGAGGGAAGAGAGGTTATCTGGAAAGCAAGTGTATTTTTTTCAAACCATAGCTTCTGTTGACTTATGAACAAATTCCAAAAGAGTTGAAAGATTAAGATGTAGTTCAAACTTTATTTAAGTCAGGCAAGCATTGCAGTCTGATGTGTTTTTAGGTATTAGTGGTATTTAAAGTTTTTTTTTGGAAGGGACTCCTTCTATAACCTCCATACCATTGGTCCACTTGGGTTGCCGCCAACTTCTGTGACTGGGTTGGCGTGGAGGAGTGGCTCACCCGCTGGAGGCTTGTTCAGGGTGAGAGGTCCCTCGCAGTCCTGTCCCGTACATTTATTATTTTAAATCAAACAACTGAAAGAAGGAATAAAATACACAATTTAAAGAATGACATATTGCAAAAACATAAGAAGGCATAAATTACACTATTTAAAGACCAGACTTGTGACTGCTGAAAGCGAAAGTTAAGTGATATTCTGACTCAACATTCCAAAACATTAAATTGGATGTTAGCCTTAACAATCTCACATGTACTTTAGCTGTGCAAGCTTAATCAGATCTGCCTTTTTTGGGTGATAAACCCTTTTTCCAGTTCATTTTTCTCTCAGCATCATGTGTCCATTTCTATATATAGCTTTCTGTTCACTATGGCATTTTTGCCATAGAGTCCTTTTTAAAAAACATGTAATTGCATGTAACTAACCCTTTGTTTATATATTCCTGATAAATTGCCTCAGACACATGCCAATATACCCTGCTTTTATGAGGCTTTTTAGTACAGATATGCTTCATCAAGCTCTTAATACATTAAGTTGTACACATGTTTCTGAATGGTCCACATTTACGGGGCAACGTAACTTTTTGGTATTAACCAGCCTTATCTAGTTTGAGTACGTATTCCTCCTGTTGTGCACCTTCTGTTTGAGTTCTTATCCTCCTGTCGTCCATCTTCTGTTTGAGTTTGTATTCCCTCTGCCATGCACCTTCTTTTAGAGTTTGCATTCCCCTGCTGTGCACCTTCTGTTTGAGTTAATAATCCCCCTGATGTGCACCTTCTGCTTTGGTGTGGAAGCTGTGGAAGAACAGATAGTATCCTGCTTTTACGGGGCTCCCTTCTCTCTATGGATATGCTGCTGGCTACACTTTTCAGTCTTTTAGTCCTTGTTTGAGATGGCTACCCACATGATGATCTATTATAAAAAGCCAGTGTGTTTTCAACTAGCGTATCGATCTACCTCAAGACCCAAGCAATATTTATTAACAGTATATTGACACCAAAAGTTTAAAAATCAAGAACTCAGTGAAGAGTAAATCAACATGATTACACTAGTCCAGTATATTATCAGCAAAGGTTTAAAGTGGAGCACTAAATATGAAGCAAATTAAAGTGGTTATAATGTTCCAGCAGAGCACATTCTGGCATGTTGATGAAAGTCATTTACTTTTATGGGGCTTTCTTCTCTCTAGGGATGGGCTGTTAGCTGTCCATGTTTAAAGTGTGATCAGTCCTTGTTAGAGATATATGTCTACCTTAGTCAATATGGTGGTAGTTTTTGTATGAAGTTGTATTGGTCCATTTCTGGAACACACCAGTGAGAAATTAAGGCCACTGCTGAAACTGTAGGGAAGAAGTAGGTAACAGGTGAAGATAACAGACTGGGACCACAGTGTTCAGTGTATTGTCTTGGTTATGAGGCCAGATAGATGCTTTTGGGGATCTCTGCATTTTTGCCACTTGGTGGTGGTGGGATGTATTCTTGACCATTGTGTGGAGTATTGGTCATAAATGTATCCATCTGAAGTTTACGATTATGGCCCATCTTTTGTCACCTATAAACAGATGTCAACAAGGTCGAATACAATGGACTGCATAAAAGGACCAGACCAATCTAAGTAAACAACTGATGATCACAAGAGCATCCCTCTGGTGAGTGCCGTGTTAAGCCAGCCACTTATTGCCTAAAACAGATCACTATGAATTATAAATACAAAGTATCTGGTTATTCTAAATAATCAGCCACTATCTTGTTGACAATAAAAGAAAATACAAGCATAAGCCAAACTATCATCTGATCATTTATACCAATGCCCAAACATCTTGATACAGCCATACAAGGATCATCACATGGTGCTAGTCAGCTCTAGATGTCCTGCTTTTGCTGCATTCTGTGCTATCCTTAGCTGGTTGGTGAGCTGATGAAATCCTTTCGAGTAGTCATCAACCTATGTTTCTGTGGTATGTCTCAGAATCAGCTGCCGGAGAAGAGAAAAGATGGGAGTCAATCTGTTGGAGTTGCCTTTAGCCACAAAAAGTTCCTGGAGTGTGCCTAACATATCAGCTCTGCATACCTCTCAAACTGTCCTGCAATAAATCTGTTCAAAACTAAAAATAATGGGGAATCAAAGGCCCAAAACTAGAGACAATTTTTTAAAATATTGCTGATATAAACTTAGAAAGTTGATATACTAAACTTAATGTTCCCATGTAGTTTTTCTTAAACATCAGATAACCTGTTGACATAAAAAGAGTGGGTTATGATTAATAATAGTATAGGTGTTAATTGTGATAACTCACAGAAAATGCATGTCCCTTACTGTGTATTACAAAGCTTTAACACATGAGGGCAACACAATCACTAAGAATACAACTATTATGAGAGTCACATTACTTGTTTCTGACTAATGGAGTCAGAAATATAAGCACAAATTGTAAAACAGAAAGAAAACTAAATTACTGGCTTCAGTAAATGTGTTTTAAAATACATAATGTCAAAAGACATATAAAAAATGAATATCACTTTGAAAGGAGTGTTAAGATATACAGAGGCTAAACAGTGCATTACTGAATAATTAGAAACAAATTCATGTCCCAATCTGTCAGATTTACAGCAAGGGGTTCCTACAGTTTATGCCTAACATGAAGCACTAAGCATTTAATTTCTGACCACAAATGCAATGCTGGCGTTCATTTCTAAATGCCAGTAATGCACTAAAGACCAATTGGGATCTGCAGATCATGCCCCCTCACACTTTGCATTTGGGGTAGTTGCCCCCATTGCCCCACCCCAGCTACACTTTTGATTTTTTTCCACCTCTATTGCCACCATTTTCACTCCCACAGCTATTTCTCATCAGCCTGTTGTGCCCAGGTGCATGTGTTTGTCCTGCACCTCAGCTGCTGCCTTTCTTCCTAATTGTTCAGTCCTTCCAGATACTCAGACATTTCCCCATCCCCCACTGCTTCATCTTGATAGTTATTGTGCTGATAGTTATAGCCTACATTCAGCTATGCAGCTAAACAGCTCTTCAGTTTTGGTCCTATTCCCCTGCCCCTCCAGTTTTCCTATCAGCCTCCTAAGTGAGACTTAATCAAAGGCCTGATGAAGTCCATGTAAATTACTGGTCTTGTCCCACCCTGTCAAGTTCCTGTGTAACACAGACATAAAACTGGATTAGATTTGGCTTACAGCTTCTTCTGGTTATGATCCCATGACAGTTGCTGTTCTGAAGATTTGTAGAAAAGGTTTAAAGTATATTGGGAAATAATTGTATAAGTGGCTATACAAGCCTAAGGAAAAGGAAGAAGGGGAAAAGCTGATTGTAATAAAAGAGACAGTTTACAGCTTTTCCGAGAACAGAAGGATGGTAGTGCACTTTTATGCAGCATATTAAAGGAATTTGATAATGGATTCCTTGATCAAGCATGAATGATGATGTGGAAGCATGGCACTGGAAGTGGAGAAAATAGAGAATTATGATTAGGCTGCCGATCACAACCCACTTCCAATGTGTTTGAGATATGGATGACAAAAAATTCACCTCAGTAGCTTAATCGTGGCATCTGTGTCATGAAAACATAATTAAAGATTATGATCAGAGACCCAACTGTAATTTTTTGTAGTGCATGGAGCTATTTCTGCTCCATGTGTTACTAGTTGCAGAAAAGAAAAATAAATCTCTATGAGCTTTGCTCCAGTTGGAATTTATTCATCATCTTGGGTACTGCCAGCACTGGGCCCTGTCTCAGATGGTGGAGAAAGTTCTGGATATGGATGCAACTCACTGAGTTACAAGGTCAGGTTCTCTAGCTGGCTGATTCAAGCATCTAATCTTCTGTCAGTCATCTTCCCAACAATGTCTGCCAGTTGTCAATCAGTGATAAAGGTGACACCTCCACTCACACTGCTACCAATGGGTTAAAAACTCCCAGCATCTGGTGCATGGCTACCTGTGGTGGTCTGCAGCCTGCTACAGTCACCTTCACATCTTGTGCCCTGCCTCCACTACCAGCATTCGGTGCATGGCTACCTGGTGGTAGTGGAAGCAAGGCAGGAGGGGTGGAGGCTGGGACCCAGATGTACGTAGTGCTTCTGGTGGTGGTGCTTGTGCTACAACCTGTGAGGAACTGACAGGCTTTGCCAAATAGAGGAATGCAGTTCAGATTCTTAATGCTGTTGTTGCGTACAATAGTAAAATAAATGGACAGAAAAATAATAAACAAAATAAATGCATATATTACAAAGGATAACAATAAAGAGAATGAAAAGAGAGAGAAATACAATGAAAAATAAAGCTGTTATGTAATTGTTGTATGATTAACTTACACTCATATACTTAAATTAGTAACAAACACATTCCCCAATCTAGCAAGGCAGTTTGACTAGACAATTGAGAAGGGGAGCCTGAACCCATAGCCGTTAACAACTGCAGTCTGAAAAGTAAAGAATTACCATTATAAGCTATCTGGAAAAACTAAATGTGGTCTGTAGCACAAGCCATAGTAATGGGATGTCTGGGACAAATGCACATATGCAATGAAAAATGCTTCTCAGGCATACATGTCCTTCACATGATGTAAGGAAAGGAAACAAGTATATGGGCAAAGATTGTCCATGACACAGATGTTCACCTACTAAAATAGTGTAGCACATAGATATTTCCTACATGCAATGCTGTACTTACATTAAGACAGATACTGCAATGGTAAAAGTATCACAACACATATGGAGAGGGATATGAATCCATGGGCATTATTTGGGAGCACAGTTTTAACATTAAGTAAATTGGAGGACACACACACACACACACACACACACACACACACACACACACACACACACACACACACACACACACACACACACACACACACACACACACACGTTCAGCAGTCACACCAGTACCTTTCAACTGTGAAAGTTATCTCTGAAGTGGCAGGATGTTACGGGAGATATACTGTATGAACTGCAGCTATGCTATCTCTAGTATTAAAAGCTGTACATTCTGTAGCAAGTACTCTGGTACTCCTTTATTTCTTCTGGAGATATCTATTCACTGCAATACTTTCAGGGGCTATAGAGAGACAAAACAGCAAAGTATAAGACCTGTTGATGGCATGTACTGGCATGCTATATGTGTAGCTAAGATAAGTCATATTTAAAGAACATAAGTAGTCCCATGACATAAGATGTCAGGAGTATAGACCCTCATGTCACTGTACTGCTGATGGCACTGTTCCCTAGTGTGCAGGATGCCAGTGGCATGGGTGAAAGCCTGAGCTAATCTCTTCCAATCTTCAGTCTTATGCTGAGACCCTTAATAGCCCTCCTGCAGTAACCTATGACTGCCATCTTTACAGAGGAGGAAAATAATGATTTCTGCCTCTTCTACACACCACCTCTGCACTCTAATGGAAGCTCTACCCTCTCCTTCTCCAGCCATGACATCTCACCTTGATGAATCATAGGGAAATGTGGCAGAAAATTGTTGACCAAAACTGTTCATGATGGAGCTCATTGGCGAGCATCTCATTTGCAAAATGAATGATGGGCTAGGATAATATAGGCTCCATGTTATTATGGTACATAATGACACTTTAAGGTGTGAGACATGACAATCCTGTATGCTTGTGCATGTTGTTATGACAGAAGGTTCTACAGTAACTAAGTTTAAGTAAGGCTATATGTGGAATCATCGATTCATCCCTGAAGGGCTGGCTTGGATCACGCATGTACAGTGTTGTCCACAATGGACTGAGTGTGTCCACATCAAGGAGACTTCACCATGATGATAGCAGGTGTTCTCAACAAGTGTTATTGAGTGTTTCAGCAGCAATAATGAGTCAAGCCCTTATTAACATGATCATCACACCCAGCTAGGTGAATATGCACAATGTAAGCATGATGGCAGATAGAGGGCCTCATTGGTCTACAGATGGAACTGCAGAGCAGCTATGTTTGGAACTTGAAAAAGCTGAAGTTCAAAATAATTGTTCAAACCTACATCTCTGCTTCTTCAAGGAAAGTGTTACTTTTAACAATTTCATCTTTTCATGTACAGTTGATTTTAACTGCTATTAAACTACATAACATGATAAGAGATATGTTGGTTGGTATGTGCATCAAGAAGATGCATTGAGAGAGACTGCGTCTTACATTATGCTTAACAACATTCAGCCCAACACTTGCTTTAGGATTATTAAGTATGATGTGAGACCCACTCCTCAGCCTATAGTCAAAACACAGATCAAAACATTCTGCTTGGCTTCTGATAACACTTGCAGTAACTAATGTCTGTTGTATACAATGCACATATGTCAGTGACAAAACTAGTTTAACCCTCAGAAAAAAACAGTCATATCACCTTTGTCAGTTGCACTGCTACATGTACTGTTTTGTGGGGGCATTTGTTCAGTAAACAAATGTGCACAATATTAAATGTGGCTGTGACATCCCTCCTCTTGGCCAGTAATCATAGAGCCTGAATACTCACCATTGACACAGGAGAGGGACATTCACTTGGAACAAAGATAGATACACACAGTATTTCCGGATGCAGCTCTCTGCATCATGCGCAATTTCCCTTAAGAGCACCCAGGGAACACACTCTGTCTGGGAACCGGGTTTCTGTCTCTCTCCCTCTCTCTCTCTCTCTCTCTCCCTCTCTCCCTTTCTCTCACTCTTCAGCCCCCCAATAACACTCTCCACTGGCACAACTATAGAGTTAAGCCCTCAGCTGAGTGTCCCAGGCCAATCAAACACCACCCTGTCTGTGACCAGTGCTCTGTGTCCATGTTCCAAGTAGCTGACACACACTTTTTTGAGATTTGATTTTCACACACACACACACACACACACACACACACACACACACACACACACACACACACACACACACACACACACACCTGGGAAAGGCTGGCCCAGATTTACTAGCTATGTCTCTCTGCCCAGACTATTATCTACTAAGGTAGATACTGCCCTGCCCAGACTATTATCTACTAAGGTAGATACTGCCAACAGGAAACTCCAAAGCCATCTACTCTAAGACTACCCAATATATTGAGTAAAATTAATACTAATACAAATGGCAGTGTTTGACTAATGCAGTAAGGCTTTCAGGAGGGGCCAGAGTGTCACCAAAGAAATATAAATATTCTTAAAGGTTAAAATATTCTCTAAAAGACCAGCCACAATGGAAAGTTTAAATATATTTAATAATTAATAATAAAAGAACATGAAAATACTAAATATCTATTTACAATAAACACCAGAGTTTCATCACAGGAAATATTAAAATTACACAGATGTATAGATTCACACAGATACAGAAAAACAGTACTTAACTGATCTCACTATATTTTTCTGACAGATCTAAAAAAATTCTATTCCCTGGTTACTTATTAAAACAAATCAAGATGAAGTGGGTGAGGGATCCTTCTATGTCAGGTTTCAAAAACAGACAGCTCGGAGACTTCTGTCTCATTTAGTATTAAAATATCATTTCAGTGCTGGATTACAAAATGAGATCACATACATCTAGCTATCCAACTTCTGGTTGCCATACTACCCCCTTTTGCTAGACACTGAACCAGAATCTCACACATATGTGTTACTATACACACAGCTAGAGCTTTTCTAAGATGTGTTATAGCATCTGGAAGCCATAAAACCATTTAAACACTTCCATCCTTCCAGGGTAGCAATTAGTTCACTGCTAAGGACAATACAGCAGGATTCCTAGTCCTTGATTTCACATACATTTTGTCACCTACTTCAAATACTTAGCAAAACTGCTTCCCCGTCATGGTAAGGCTTTATACGTTAACATGGTACAATTGTGCTTCTGCCTCCTGCCTAGTAGTTTTACCATGTAGTTAACATCACTGGCTGCAATCAGAACTGTAACATGCAATCTTTATGGCCTACCAGGTAATTTAATTTCAGACTATTTTTCAAAGTTAGTTGAACTGAGATTTACTTCTTCTCTTCCAGTATCCTCTGTTACAATATTAATTCCAACAGTTACAATACAATCTGACATACATATGTATTTCTTTTTCTGTCCAGGTGGATCCACTGTTGGCACAATTTTTAACACAAGCAACTTTGCAAATACATTTTTAACACAAGCACCTGTACAAACAGTTTGATATATAAATGGCATATAATTCTTTAAAAATTTCCAGCTAGCTATGCTGGCATATGTTACGCACCCACTGCCCTACTTCTCCTGGCATAGCTGGCAATTGCTCACATTGTCACATCTCTCCCCCCTTTGAAGACTCAAGATAGTTTCTCAAGTTACCCTGGAGAAATGTGGCTTGAGGGACATGATTCATTCAAAGATTCAAAGATTCAAAACACACTTTATTGTCATTTAGGACTACACTTGTATAGTCCTAAATGAAATTATGAGTATCAGTTCACCATGTGAATACAGAAGAAGCATAAGAGACAACAGATGCAACACAAAATACAACAATATAAGACATATCAAGTAAAGGAAGTAGAGACTAATGATTATGCCCCAAGAACATAAGAATAAAGCTTAGTCTCCCTATGTAGTCATATAAATGCTGTACAGTAGCAGCATGACAGGTAAGGTAGATTATTGCACATGAACTAAAATTGTCATTTTTATGTATATTACATAAAGCAAGTTACAGGCAATTGCACTTGAATGTAAATATATAACTAAGTAAATATTTAAATATTGCATGTTCCAAACAAGACATCGTTATTAAGTTAGTTTGTGGTGGAGTCACTAGGCTCTTTGTCAGCTTGCCATAATCCTCTGCTAGCAGCTTTGCCTGATTTCCATGAATAAACTAAACTAACAAGAAATAAATAAAACTGTTATGAGAATGAAACTCTGTATGTTTACCTTGTGGCTGCTGAGAGTACACATACCTTCAGCGACAACTGGGAGCCATATAGCCATTTCAACACTTCCACCCTTCCAGGGTAGCAATTAGTTCACTGCTAAGGACAATACAGCAGGATTCCTAGTCCTTGATTTCACATACATTTTGTCACCTACTTCAAATACTTAGCAAAACTGCTTCCCCGTCATGGTAAGGCTTTATCACGTTAACATGGTACAATTGTGCTTCTGCCTCCTGCCTAGTAGTTTTACCATGTAGATAACATCACTGGCTGCAATCAGAACTGTAACGTGCAATCTTTATGGCCTACCAGGAAATGTAATTTCAGACTATTTTTCAAAATTAGTTGAACTGAGATTTACTTCTTCTCTTCCAGTAGCCTCTGTTACAATATTAATTCCAACAGTTACAATACAATCTGACATACATATGTATTTCTTTTTCTGTCCAGGTGGATCCACTGTTGGCACAATTTTTAACACAAGCAACTTTGCAAATACATTTTTAACACAAGCACCTGTACAAACAGTTTGATATATAAATGGCATATAATTCTTTAAAAATTTCCAGCTAGCTATGCTGACATATGTTACGCACCCACTGCCCTACTTCTCCTGGCATAGCTGGCAATTGCTCACATTGTCACATCTCTCCCCCCTTTGAAGACTCAAGATAGTTTCTCAAGTTACCCTGGAGAAATGTGGCTTGAGGGACATGATTCATTCAAAGATTCAAAACACACTTTATTGTCATTTAGGGCTACACTTGTATAGTCCTAAATTAAATTATGAGTATCAGTTCATTATGTGAATACAGAAGAAGCATAAGAGACAACAGATGCAACAAAAAATACAATAATATAAGACATAACAAGCAAAGGAAGTAGAGACTAATGATTATGCCCCAAGAACATAAGAAAAAAGCTTAGTCTCCCTATGTAGTCATATAAATGCTGTACAGTAGCAGCATGACAGGTAAGGTAGATTATTGCACATGAACTAAAATTGTCATTTTTATGTATATTACATAAAGCAAGTTACAGGCAATTGCACTTGAATGTAAATATATAACTAAGTAAATATTTAAATATTGCATGTTCCAAACAAGACATTGTTATTAAGTTAGTTTGTGGTGGAGTCACTAGGCTCTTTGTCAGCTTGCCATAATCCTCTGCTAGCAGCTTTGTCTGATTTCCATGAATAAACTAAACTAAGAAGAAATAAATAAAACTGTTATGAAAATTAAACTCTGTATGTTTACCTTGTAGCTGCTGAGAGTACACATACCTTCAGCGACAACTGGAAGCCATATAGCCATTTCAACACTTCCACCCTTCCAGGGTAGCAATTAGTTCACTGCTAAGGACAATACAGCAGGATTCCTAGTCCTTGTTTTCACATACATTTTGTCTCTGGCTGCACTTAAAATTGTAAGATGCAATCTTTATGGCCTACCAGTTAATTTAATTTCAGACTATTTTTCAAAGTTAGCTGGACTGAAATTAACCTTTCTCTTATCCACTGTTACAATATTAATTCCAACAGTTATAATACAGTCTTTATACAGGTGCATTTCCTTTTCTGTCATGCAGGATCCACTGCTGGAACATTTTTTAACACAAGCAACTTTACAAATACATTTTCAACACAAACACCTGTTGTTAGATTTTATGAATATTAGTCTGAAATTAATTATGTTGTAAATATGCTGAAAGAAAAGGCTTGCTTAAATGCAGAAACAAAGTTTAGTAATATGTGATCAGCAGTCATACTAAATGACCATGGCTTGGAAAAGGAATCTGCTGAATGGACATTCTTCCCTTACAGACTCAAAACAGGATGTATGCAAGAACAAAAATGCAAAATCTGCTTTTAAAGAACAATGATATGTTTCTCTGCATGGAAAAACAGGATATGACACAAGAACAGATGTTTTTTTATACAAAGATCCAAATAAAATACAGGATGTTCACACTGTCAGAAAAACTGATCTCTGACAATGTGTTTCCTCAAAAATATATTTTTCTACATGGACATTAGGACACTGTTACAGGATATTCACACTGTCAGAAAAGCTGGTCTCTTACAAGACATTGTTAAACAAGGAAGCTTAGTATTGTTTCTACAGGACTAAAAGTGTATATAAAGAGCTGTATAAATCCAGCTATGTTAGAGGTATGGTAGGGACACATGTCCTAAGGTAAATGTTATATCTCTCACATCATCTGTACTATATGAGAAGTAAAGTTGGAACAGTACTTTAAGCCTGCAACGTGTTTCCGTTTGGTTTATTATAAAAAGTTATTTGTTACTGCTCTCTAAAGTTGATGCTGCAAAGTATATTCTCTCATCAGTGTATATTCTGCAAGTTTCTGTATGCAACAGACTGTGAATGCAAATATAACTAGACTTTGAATTTTAGCAATAATCCATCAAGGCAAGAAGCAAGAAGCAAGCAATAAGATCAAAATATTTTTTCAATGGCGAGGCAGCTGAGTGACTAGCTCCATATAATTTTTCAATGGCAAGCTAGCCTGCATTTGAACCTACAATCTGCATTCAAACACAGGAGGAGTGATGGTAAGCCCTGCAGAGGGTCACTTCAGTCAAATTGCAGTAACTAACATTTGTACGTATGTGTAAATCCTAAACAGAAGTATTCCAGTATATGCAGCTTGCAGTAGTAAAGTTTTTTAGACGTCTACAATCCGGAGTGAGACTAGTTCAAGAAATTCGCAGTGCCATAAATTCTTCAAGAAAAGGGGGATATCCACTAGCCCAATAGTTCACTGCCTGTTGTGCTTTCCCAGCTTCTCAAGTGACTTTGAAAAATTTCCAGCCATCTGCAACAACAGCCTGATCACCTTTTTTCTTGCTCACTGGTAAGACTTTTTTCTACGTCACATTTTTTAGTATGGTTGCTATTCGACAGTATGGATATTTTCATGCATAATTTAAGCAAATGTAAAAAAATGCTATGTTGGTATACACAGCACATTAGTAAATGTAAAACCTTATTAGGGCAGGTTGATAGTAAGGCATTATGCAAATGTATTACAATATTTGACTGGTATCTCAAAGAAAACCATGTGAAAAATGACAAATGTTTATTGTGTGCTTCAACAACAACTGCATTTTGTGTATTATGCCATAAAATAATATTGCATCATATTGCTAAAAAAATAAACTGTAAAAACAGATCTGAAGAATTAACTAAGGGTAAAGTGTTTCCATTACATTCTGATGTTGAACAGTTATGTCCTGTCACCACATGTGAGTCAAATCAGTTACTGATAGAACCCCTAGTACAT
The DNA here is from genome assembly GCF_019279795.1 of Protopterus annectens. NCBI lineage: Eukaryota > Metazoa > Chordata > Ceratodontiformes > Protopteridae > Protopterus > Protopterus annectens. The sequence goes on from NC_056734.1 coordinate 917,767,271, forward strand.
TTTGTTACAAAGGAATGTAGTAAACTTCTAAAAGACAGACACAATGAGTTCAGGAAGCTTAGACAAGTTATACATACATCTTTTCAAAAGTGCATAGGAGTTTCAAATTCAGCAGAACAGCTTACTAAAGAATGTCAGAAAGACCATACAACATTATTGGCAATTCAACAGCAGTTGCAGGATAAAGGAAATAAATTAGCTGAACTGACAAAGACTGGGAACTTCCTGCATACACAGCTAATCTGTGCAAAAGAAATATATTTTATAATATGTTTATGTTTTGAAAATGGTTAAACATACATGGTAGGATGGTAGGATCTGATGTCTGGACAAATCATTCTTAAATGTTTTACTTTCATTCAGTTAAAGCAAGACATCTGTCAGTACTACAGTAAAGTAAAGCATGTGAATGCCATTCATTAGCATAGTCAAAAGGTAAACAAAACTGTTCTAGTGTATAAAATTAAATAAAAATAGATGAATAAAAATTTAAAGTCACAAGACATGACATGCTTGTATAAAGATATACATATACAAGACAGACATGCATGTGTGTTCTTTTCATCTAGAGTACATCTGTTACAATACACAAGAATAATAGGCAGACAACAGCAAATATAAATAATATAAATATAAATGTGTTGGTTAAACTAATATCTATTTTGTTTTTTACAATATGTAATAATTGTATAGTAACACCAAACAGTTAAAGTTCTGAATTTTAAAAATAAATAAAATCACAGATGGTATTAGTCAAACAGTTTTTGTAAAATTAATGGCAGGACAGTTAAATAGTTAAATAAATAAATAAAAAATACTGAAATCCATTTAAGCTAATTGTAAAATAATGTCTATGTTGTATAAATGCATAGTTATGCAAATCACAGTCACATTAAAGGAAAAATGCTAAAAGAATTAACTATAGTTTTTAGAGTATAAAATGTGAGCTCAGACCTTCCTAGTCTGAATGAATAGTTACAGGAAATGCTGGAAAGATAAGATAAACAACAAGACTGATTGCCAGACAAGTAGCTTGAGTTTTTCTAAAGCATCATTGTTATTAAAACATAATTATTAAAATGTTTACAGGCAACACTATTTGGTAATTGTAATAAAATGTCACAATTGTGCATAGATGTCACTGATAATCTGTTTGTAAGTAAATGTTAAAAGGACAAAAAAAACCTCGGTTGCATCAAGTACAGCCAGCAAATGGGCTATAGTATATATACAGTTCAAATCAATTGTGCAGGAGGGTGTAAATACCTACTAGAGGTAATATACAGTGAAAGCTTTATTTAGTAACCTAATAAAATAAATGTATAACCAAAGTGTTGGGCTAACATACATTCTATTTTCACAGCATAAAGCAGGTAAATAGTGCTGAAGTACTACAGGGGGAGGGGCACTTTCTCAGTTTTACACTGACTGTATAAGCAGTACTGCACAAGGGTCTGAACTAAAGCTACAGAAAAAATAAACAACAAGGGTCTGAAATAAAGCTACAGAAAAAATAAACAACAAGGGTCTGAAATAAAACTACAGAAAAAATAAACAACAAGTGTCTAAAATAAAGCTAGAGGAAAAAATATCTCATTCCTTCTTGACAATACTCTTTTATGGGGGAAAAACAGGTATTAGTGTATTAGAAATACTGGTAAACTGGATTAAACCTGACAGGATAAGATATTTTACAAGTTGTTAATAGCTATCATAATGGTTATTATTCTATTGTTTAGAATTAAATTGTATTTACAACCTGTTAAATTGTAAAGCTATACAAGAGATTGTCTAAGAAACAAGAGATGATTTAAAATTGCTTTATTAAAGCTATACAAGAGAGAATAAAGATATGCAAAATGCATAAATGTTTCTAATAGCAAGAATGGTCACTATTTCAATATGTTTTTGGCAAAACAATGTTGGTATAAAAAAGCATGAATATTTTTGATTGCTGAGTATGTAGTTTAAAATAACAGGACATATGGATATGGTATCAATTCCACTAGATATTTCTAAAGAGACATAAAAATTTTCCAAGATTTTGCTTAATATTAATGTTATTAAATTTGTAAGATTAGACTAAATGTACTTTACAGTCTTTGTATGTACAAATGTAGAAAATTTCAGTACAAATGATAGTCTTTGTATGTACAAATGCAGAAAAATTCAGTACAAATGAAATTAATGTCTAGTAATGAATATGTGTGAAAAAAACATATTTAAAGAAAACAATGGGTCCAGGATACCTACTAGATTGAAATGCATAAATAGCAAATAGTCTGTGTAAATACATCCTGTACAGGATACATTGTAATAAGTTCAAAAGTAATTTGTCAAGTTGTAACATCAATTGTTTCAAATATTTATTATCTAAGCCCAGTTCAGTATTTTACCAAGATGTTAATGAGCATTTCGAAGACATGATCACAATGTTATGGTTAAAATGACATTGAAACTGTGTGTTTTCAGTAGTGTATAAATGCTTGCAGTAGCACATGGTTACTGTCTCTTATAGTTGGTTCAACAGTTGCAAAGAGTTAATGAAACAGTTCTAAGTCATAAATTAAATTCTGTGATTGAAAAAGAATAAATTGATCAAGTTAAAAAAAAAATAACATTAAAGCAGACACAGCTCATAACTGATAAAAAATATTTTCACAGAATGGTCTGCAAAAGAAAAAGTTTTAAATACATTCAGTTTTGGTAGTAATACTTTAATATCATTGTATTAACTATGTAAAATTGCATTTTGATTTGTTGTATCAAACTAAAGGTTTGTTTCTTGTGTTTTCTATATAAAATGTTTTGAGTATGTTTAAAAACAGAGGGAATTGTTAGATGTTATGAATATTAGTCTGAAATTAATTATGTTGTAAATATGCTGAAAGAAAAGGCTTGCTTAAATGCAGAAACAAAGTTTAGTAATATGTGATCAGCAGTCATACTAAATGACCATGGCTTGGAAAAGGAATCTGCTGAATGGACATTCTTCCCTTACAGACTCAAAACAGGATGTATGCAAGAACAAAAATGCAAAATCTGCTTTTAAAGAACAATGATATGTTTTTCTGCATGGAAAAACAGGATATGACACAAGAACAGATGTTTTTTATACAAAGATCCAAATAAAATACAGGATGTTCACACTGCCAGAAAAGCTGATCTCTGACAATGTGTTTCCTCAAAAATATGTTTTTCTACATGGACATCAGGACACTGTTACAGGATATTCACACTGTCAGAAAAGCTGGTCTCTTACAAGACATTGTTAAACAAGGAAGCTTAGTATTGTTTCTACAGGACTAAAAGTGTATATAAAGAGCTGTATAAATCCAGCTATGTTAGAGGTATGGTAGGGACACAAGTCTTAAGGTAAATGTTATATCTCTCACATCATCTGTACTATATGAGAAGTAAAGTTGGAACAGTACTTTAAGCCTGCAATGTGTTTCCGTTTGGTTTATTATAAAAAGTTATTTGTTACTGCTCTCTAAAGTTGATGCTGCAAAGTATATTCTCTCATCAGTGTATATTCTGCAAGTTTCTGTATGCAACAGACTGTGAATGCAAATATAACTAGACTTTGAATTTTAGCAAGAATCCATCCAGGCAAGAAGCAAGAAACAAGCAATAAGATCAAAATATTTTTCACCTGTACAAATCAGTTTACTATACAAATGGCATATAGTTCTTTGCAAAACTCTATGCTGGCATATGTTACATACCCACTGCCCTATTTCTCCTGGCATAACTGGCAATAACTCACATTGTCACACTGACTACAAATATAGAACTCTCAGGGGTGCAAATGATATGTTATATGGCCAAATTTACTCCTGGGTGGCGCACATGTCTATCTTGGACAGAGGAAGTTGATATTAACTACCATAGACCTTTACCTCTGCAAACGTCACTCACCTAACCACCAACAATTGGAACATCTTGGAATAAATATGGCTAGGCTCGTAAGGGCTCCAGGGCCATTAGCCTAGTAACCTTCTATGAACCTATGAACCAAAGGAGTGGCTAGTGATGTAAGAACTTTGCAGGACCACACAGGAACAAGGCTGGTAAATCTACTGTTTTCCATCTCTACTGAACAATGCCTAAAAACAAGGGAAGAAGTAGAGTACTGCAGACTGTACCAAAAAATCCACCTATAAGCATAATGTTGTCTGATGTGGAGAATGAGGTGCACCCCAGGCCATTCATTTTCATGGCAAATGGTTCATTGGACTCATGCAGCTTAGGCCTACTAAGAACATGTCTGGGATGATATAGTGGCTATAGCTGCAGTTATGAGATAGTGTGCCACAGTGGCTTTGATATCACATGAGCTGCCAATCAAATAGCTTAAGTTCTGGTGCATGAAGGTAGGCCAATGGATGCGGAGCCATTGAGTGAGTTAGCCTCTCTCTGAGGGAGCGTCACCTCCACACAGTCTGACAGTGTGGTATTCTGATGCTAAGGCAGAGCTAGACTGTTAACTCTGGAGATGCACAAGTTATCTAAAACTATCTCTGTGTAAGAAGTGACCTATTAGTCTTCTGAACTCCTCAGTGTCAAAATTATTACAGCTTTCTGATTTACATAGGAATTTATCCTCCACAGCAATTTGCACAAGGTATGCAGGTACATTATTTACTGATATCATGTAATACTTGTAAACCTAAGTAGCATTTATACTTCCAGTGCTGGGTCATATTTAAACAGAACATTATGGTTTTGTATATGCATAGATAGTGGCTGGTTATAATAGAAATGCTTTCTGAGTGGCCATTTGGGGTAAACAACAACAGGGAGGTCAGTAGCCAGTAAAAAGATATACTAATTGCCTAACACTGAGTTATGTCTGTCTCGTGCAGAATTACTTTGTGCATGCTTCTTGAGTAACAAGCAGCAGCAAATCCTGGTACTGTCTTGGTGGTAAGCTCCACTCACATATGCCTTTCTGTGCTTTTACACATGGAAGCTTTCTGTCAGCAAGAAATGGAGTAAAGGGTGAAGTGGTTTTAGCAAAATAGGAGATCATGGCCAGAAGAAAAACACTTAAAATTAAATAAAAAAATCAATCATATAAACCTGAAATTTGGTTTCTTTGTTTTAAATGCCTCAAAGTATGTCTCTCAAATTTATTAACTATAGACATGCAAGATTGCAAAACATATGTTGTGGCATTTATGATAAAATAGCACACTATCATTTATGTTCATTAAGGGCGCAATTGTCCATTAAATTCTAGAAATCACACATTACAGTGGCAGATTTAAGCAATGGCACAGGGGCACTAGAGCCCCACACCACTTTTTGCTACCATCACTTGTGGTACAAGCTTGCCCTCCCCCCCAAAAAAGCTTCTCTACTGAATTCAGAAAATGTACCACCTAAGAAGTACTGAGCTGAGAGTGGACTCCTCTTACTGTACCTTATTTGGCATTCAGCAGTAGATTTTCATTAACCCATAACAGAGCAACTTTGTTTTACAAGACATGATGGGAGGTGCAACTGGAGGAGAGTCTCAGGATTTTAAGATGATCATCATGACTGAAGAAGCCCTTGTGAGGAATACTGAAAGGAGCAATGTGTCTCTTGTTAACAAAAAAACTTAGAATTAGCAGGAAATTGAATAGTATTTCATATAAGCACCCCATTTGTCCAGTTTGTCTTTCTTTAATCCTAGCAGGTGACCACCTATAGGCATGGGATTGCTTTGGCAAAAAGAAACTGTAAATGTTATATTTTAGAACCAGACTGGCTGTTAAAATTCTTGGTAAAAAATGCCTGCATGATACTATTCAGAGTGCCATACCCTCCAAAATAAAATAAACATTGATTTTGTAATAAAGTACCTATAAATATGTTTGAAGCATTCTGCTTAATATTTTACTGAAATCATATCTAAGTATTGCATTGCATTCAATGCCTAAAGCATTTGTCCTTTGGACCATGGCATAGCAAAAAAGACTACTATTGTAAATCTGAGAAGCCGAGTTACCCACTAACAAATTAATAAATGAATGTAAAAGACTGGAGCTTTGTATGGTTTCATTGTTTGTATTCCATAGGATGACCCCCCCCCTCAAAAAAAACAAAACAAATTTCCATTAGAAATGTTATTAAGATGCAGAAAATGCAAATAAGTACAATTCATAGCTCATTAACCCCAAGGAGAATGTTATACTTTGAACAGACCTGACAACATTTTAGAAAATTTGCCTAGTCAGGTTTCATGCAAGCGGTTCATATGTGTGTGTGAGTGTGTGTGTGTGTGGGGGGGCATATGTCCTCAAAAAAGAAAGAGCTGTCTCCATGTACCTAAGTTTAATAGTGAGCAATTTGGTGAAAAATGAAGTAAATGAAAATGTATTCAGACTGTGAGATAAAATTCAGACCCAGCTAAGAGACAGAGGACTGTTTGATGTTATACATCAAATAGCAAAGGCTTATAATCATTCTGTCCTGAAGGAATATATATGGGGGATCATAGAACCAGGTATCAGCATCACATATTGTTACATATTACACTTTGCTGATGCTAATCTGAGGTAAGGAAGCCAGTAACTGTGTAGTAGTGCAGGATCACCTTTTAGTTGGGTTTTAAGAACAGGGAGTAATCGCATCAGTAGAAAGCTTTCATTTTATTGAAAATAATGTTTACTGATAATCCATCAGAACTCATTGGAGGTGCTTAAAAATAGAAATGCGTATTGACTCTACTGTTGTACTGGTGGAGTTGTTCAATTTTTTTCATAAGTTTTTGCCAGAATGAAATGATCTATAGTGAACCATAGATTTGGAGATGACCGGCATCTCTGCCTTTAGAGGTTATAGCTATCATGCTCAGTGTGCAGTGTGTTGTCTTTTGGTTGACTGCATAAACTGAGACCAGTGCCTAGAAATTGCTCTGGTGGGTACATTATAGTCCTTTTCAGTGGCATTAATTAGTAACTGTTTTGTCTTTACAGGCTACAGCTATAATGACCAGTGAATAGTGACCACACTTCCTTGTGTGAATGTATTTTGAGTTATTCAAATATCTTTGACTTGACAAAGCAGTTGTATGCAATTAAAACTTCTGTGCTAAAGACTAGTTCTGTGGAAAATAAAACTGGCAATTGTGTTTCACACCTAGCATTAGTGACTCTAAACCTATATGTGCAGTGATAGCAGTTGAGTGATACTGCTTAGTATTTATTTTGTTTTATAAGCTAAAGCTATAGTGTTCAATGCCTAGCAACTGTACCAGAGGGAGTGCATGTAAGCTGTAGAGCTGAAATTAGCTGTGTGAAACTGCCAGTACTTTGTACAATAAGGTGAAATGCCATCTTTTCACTAACTGTCTGAACCTGCTGTGTTGATAAAGATAAAAGAACAATCTGTTTTAGCAGTTGAACTGTGAATTTGTATATTTACTATAATCAAATAAGTGAAGTCTACATAGCAGAGTGGCCATAAGTTTTTTTAACTTTATTATTTTTATTGTTGTTCAAATAACACACTTTTTCAACAGTACAATTTGACACAGACATTTTCACATACAGTTGTCCATTCCACATTTGCCTGCCATACTATACAACATATTTGCCATAATATGTATTGCATAAATGCTCAATATTTACATTTGACTTCTCATCTTGTGTAAGACTACAACACCCACAATAACTTGTGCTATATCATTCCTTCCTCAGAAATCCCCAACCCCTTACATGCCACGCGGTATTAATTACCATATACTGCTTTTGCACTTGCCAAGCTTTTGAGTTTCAGAAGGTTACCTGCACTCTGTCCCATTAGGGAATGCTTTTTATCAATCAGAATGAGCAGAAATACCAAGACATTTTGCTCTATAAGCATGCAGTTGGCATAGATTTAAGGCTGCGAGGTATGGAACAGGGTTTAATTCTTTCATTCTTACTGTATGTCATTTAGCAATTTACTTAAGCTGACAGTGTTTGGTGGCAACTGGGACTTTGGACTATGCTCCTTAATGGTACCCTGGACTGTAAGCCTAATAAGAAACTATGAATCACAGGTAACCCCTAAGTTTACCTTTAGAACTGCCAATGTAGTCCCCACAATGACATATTCACATGATGCATTACTCATCTTTGTCTCTTTGCTTGATTGGTCTGCAAATTGCTGAATATTCCCCTTATACCTCCTATTACCATTACCTCTGCCAGCCCTTAATTTTAGCATCCAGATCTTTAATTATCCTTCAGTATAAACTTCAGGAATCTCCCTTTTCTAAGCCTTAGCTATCAACCACCTCACGTTTCCGGTGAGCACTTTAAGCAGTAATATTTCATCTCTAGTCCACCCCTTCATCTTGCACACCACAAAAATGAATATGTCATACTGATCTTATATATGCTTCCCCAGTAATTTACTAGACTCCTCTTGCCCCTTTCCATAAGTGATGTGGCTGTAACTGATGAGTATCGTCACTGGGGGATTATAATGACAGCAGTTCATGTGGTCATTTATAGTTGAAATGGTCTGAAATTGATAGCTCTGTTATTATCGGTTAGTAAATTTTGTTCTACTTTTTGATGGAAATATGCCCAACACTACAAATTTAAATCACACAATAACAAATATTGTTTTATTTAACAATAAATATAATTTAAAGCAATCTGGTAGGTATGAATTAATTTAAAATAACCAAGAAGGTGAACCCCAAGAGCATTTGCATTTATGCATAGTCCTAGAAAGTGTGTGTGGAGGGGTCTATGGTTTGAAAACAGCCCTGCGACCAAAATGCACTTAATTTACCACTGTTAGCAGTTAATTCTTTATCTGATACCAGCATTATGGAACTGCCCATGCCTGATGTTGGGGGATCTGCAGTCTCTGATAATAATGGCAAAGATGAGCAGGGAATGTGACCTCTGTCTCTCGTGGGCAGACCATTGACGCAGCCTCGATGCCTGTAAATATCCAGGATTGCCAAATGTCACAGTGAGGATAGGCTAAAAGGCTGCTATGATTCAGGGAAGAGCACTGGCCCTTAGTAGACACGTCAGGATCTGAACCTAGCAGCCATGAGCATAAGGATCAAGAATGGGGCAGGGGGGCTAATGGTGCTCACGGGAAATATGATTACCATCCTCCCCCTCACACACACACACACACACACACACACACACACACACACACACACACACACATACACACACACACACACACATACACACAGTTCCAATGATCCTGGCCCTTCACAAAGAGGATTTTGTTAAAGCCCCCCCCCACACACACACACACAACAATGACAGGATACAAAACAGTGCATTTTAATGTCACAATTCTCAGCACTCATGCATTTCCCTGTTAAAGACAACTAAACCTGTGCTCCCTTCCCCACTTGTGTGAATGATATCTGTGCTCTGCCCTTTGTACATTGTTAATTGGGATACTTACGTCTGATGTACAATGTGACTTATCGATGCAAAGCTAAGATGAGCCTGGTGCTGGCTATGCATGCATCACTTTAAGTGTAGTGTATCTGCTTCACTCTTATTTACTATGTTCTAAATCTGTAATCATGTTGTTAGTTCCACAGCAAGCTGTGCCCACCTCCATCTGGTATACTCATTCCATGCTATTACCTCACTTAATGGCTCCACATCTAACTCAGCTTCCACTGCCCAGTGTTCTGGGGACCACTGCTCCAGCAAGTGGCCACCCTGTTGTAACTGTTTCCTAAGTATGATAGTACCTAACATTGCATATATTGACATTATTCTGGCACACTTGCGAGAGTCATACTGTAGAGCATCACAAGATGAATTCAGGCAGGGGGAACATGTCTTCAGCAGTCCAGACACTCACTCAGTAATGCTCCTAGTTTGACTATGGTTATGGTTGAGCACCCTAGTCTGTTTGATTTTGTCGATTTCTTATGGGTGTCATATGCCACTTATTTAAGGCATATCCAGCATCACCACCAAGATGCCCCTGTGAGATATCACCCCTTCCAAAATGTTGATACATAGGACAGACATGCTATATGTGGAAATAATGATAACTGCCTGTGTACATTACAGACCACTGGCAGTTGATGGAGTGATACCCATTACGGTTTATGCTACTCCTTTCCATTTCATCAGATGGGGCCTTTATTTCAAAATGATACAGCCTATGGCTCCAGTACCTTATGGAAATGGGTTATGTTATAGAAATCTTGCATGGTATTGGCTCTCTCCTTTGGGGTAATCAAGAACTATAAGTTTTCCTTCACATGCTAGATCATGGCATCAAGAAACCAATGAAGCATTTTCAAGGCAGATGCCTTTGATGCCTCTACAGTCCCCAGAAGGTCAATGAATGGTTCCCGTAGCTAATATATGTAAAGTCACTCATATTTTAGTAATCACTGATATAACCATCCCAAGACTTCCACTAGGCCATGGTTGAGGCAGACAGAATTTCTTGGATGGTGTACCTATCTACATAGTAATGGTCCACAAAGTCGATGGCATGAAGTCCAAGAAATGTTAAGAATGACTGGATGAACTGGCACCTCTGAGGGTGATGTTGCACACTGTCAGGCATTGCAATAGAAATGAGAATCTACTGCAGATACACATTTACTATGTCAGCAGCAACGCCAAACAATCATTAGACATATCCCTACTCTCAACATAAACTATTTGCTGTATTCAATCCTGCTGTGGGTGCAGGCCTATTACACATAATTTATACATTTATGAATCACTTTACCATCTTGCTTTGTCTCTTTGGAATACACAGAAAGGTTCATTTTAATAATGTATTTTATTTAGTAACATGTCATTATACTGCCATGAACATATGCTACACCCAGTCCTGCTGCTTGGCCTGCCTGCCTCAGGGAGCTTGTGTTTCTGAATCACATTCCCTGCATATGGTGACTTGTCAGACAAATTCAGGAAAGTCTTCTGAATCTCAACAATTATTAGGTATATCATGAGGGAAAAGTGATGTATTAAATGAACAGACTTTAATTATTCAGTGTTACTGGGAACACAGGTTGTCTAGAAGGTGCTTCTATGTTTTCAACTGAAAAGTTGAACAAATTATTCCATATATTGTTTGGCACAGTGTGCAAGTCTAAACTTAAAGGTAAAGAGGACTGGGACTATTCAATCAAATTGCTCATATTTCAGATTTGTATTTCATGTGAATTTTCAGAGGGATGGTTCTTAGCCAAAGACTCTGATGATTTGAAGAATGAGAAAAATTATATATTGCACTTTGTGATACTATGAGATAAAAACAACAGGAGAAAGTTGCTGGCTTAGAGAATAGGGGAAAGCAGCACTGTGGAGGTCCAATATAGAAACAACACTAAGGCAGAAATATTACATCACATACGTATTACCAAACGTTCTAGATAAAAAGAAAAAAGGTATAGTAGGAAGGCAGAGGTTATTTGGTAAATCATGGGAATGTTTATCATTTTTGTTAAATAAACTGCATGTAAAATCTCAAATAATACATAAGATAACGAAGAGACTAAAATGCAACTTACATAACAGAGAAAGATCAATAGACCATGTATTTTTAGAATGAAAAAAAAGCAAAACATTTTTGATGTATGGTAATGAAAGTATATAAGTTTACATGCGTTAAGAGATGAAAATGCAGACATCATTATACGTACTTTTTGACATTCATTTATGAATTTGCAACATGCTCATGGCTTCATAAAACAATGCTGGTGCTGTACTAGCACGCCATTAGCACCAGACAGTCATGCCCCTGACAGCTTTCATCCAGGGCATTTACCCTTTTTGCCCTACCCTCATCTGCCCAAACTTCTACTTGAATACAAATGTCCAGAAGAAATCAGAAGACAATTTATTTTGCCTCCCTATTGAAATTTCAGCACTCGAAATACCGACAAGCCAAAAAAAGACTGAAAACACAGTAGACGAGCAAATATCAAAAATTACTCTTCTCCTTTTAACTTCTTTTTTCATGCCTCCCCTTTACCTCATAACTGATGTATACCAACTCCAAGATCACCATACCTCTGAGAGAAGCGAATATTCTGAGAAAGGGCATCTTGGACTTAGAATATGTAAGTCCGATCTTTCCCCCATTCAGTCTCCAGCTAGCCATGAAATTTCATATGGTTACCATTTCTTTCTGTGTGTTTTTGCGAACATATTTCATTGTGTACCAAGCCTTTTACCCTGTCATTTTTATATGGCTGTAACAAAGGCCAGTACCATATGTGCAATAATCACAGTGCAAACGTAAACTTTCTTGTTATAATTATTGCATGCATCTAATAATCCACAACAGCAGAACTAATTGTTGCCACCTCTAGGCCCTCAGAAAACAAACTACAGAGACTTGTAATTAAGGAAATTATTTTATTCTTTAGAAAGACATTTAAATCTGATCTGGCCTCTGGGAAAATTTTTTTTGGCAGCAGTATAACTCTGGCTGCTTGATTGTCAGATAATCTGCTAGAAAAGTGAGCACCATAGTTGCATGCTCATTAAAGCACAGAGCCATGATCTTTTGTCATTGCAACTTCACAACTGGTAATAACACTAATGCTTTAAGATTTAGCCTTAGTCATGGCAGTATCAAGTGCTCAAAGTTTCTGGGTGGATGATGCACTTCATTTATGAGCCCAACACTCAGGTCTGTCACACCCACAAACCACACAATAAGTCAATGACACTAGCTCAGCGCTGCCTCAGCAGTTGCTCAGTCTATTAATTTCTGGAAGGTGAAAACAATGGTGGTAAGTCTAGGCACTGACCACTCATCAAAATGTCCCAGACATGTGCAGTAGTTCTTGGGTGCCTGTTGAAGGTTCAGGGGGGCCATAAATGTGAACCTCAGAACAACTATACCCCATACTCTTTCATATGCAAGTTGCTGGAGTATGGGGTATAGCCATTGAGTCAAGGTGTGAAGCCCCTGAAATAATAACTGAACAATGTAACAGTGAGTTTCAAAATTTACTGATGTTTGCTTTGAATTATGGTATAGTTTTCAGAGTGTTGTGATTCACACTTTTGACACTTGAATTCTGAGAGGGCACTGTATCTTACTGCAACATTCATAACCATTGTTTAAAATGTGTCAGAAAAAGGAACCACCCATACTTTTGTAATTACACTAAGACAAAGCTAAAAAAATTGTTATTACAATGCCAATCATTTTTCAAATGCCACACAAAACATTTAATTTTCCTTTAAGATGAACCTGTATCTCAAAATGGCAGCAAACTCTGATTATGCAAAACTTGTAGCACAGATAGGTGATTCATCCGAATTTCATGGAATCTGTAATCACTGATCCACAGACATCTTTACAGGCAGCCAACACTTCTAATTTATGTCTTCTAAAATGTGTCCAGCTCTGCACAAATGCCACTTTCTCCTCAGTAAAGCTGTGATGATTACTTCTGTTCAGAGATAATCAGATTTCTTAAAGGAATATAACCCATCCTCTGATAATTGGTCTTGGACGTTCCTCATTATCTAGTTCAGGATGTAGAGTGCAGTAAGCCCCCTCTGCAAAATTCTTAGTTCTATGACAAGGCAGGCCCAGAGCCTGAAGGAACAAATGTTACACAAGCTATGAAGACAATGTGTTTGCTACCTTGAGGCAATCCATACAAGACTATTATTCCACTTAGAATGACCTTCCCAAATCTAGGTCTCGTCAGACAGTTTTTATTTCCTCATAGATGCATTCACATTTGTTAATGACTACATAATTGCAAGCAAATGACATTTTCCATGCTAATGAAAACAATGCTGTATACAAATGATGAAATCAACCATGGTGGTGTGATTTAAAAATGTATAAAATTGGTGTGATGAGCTATGGTGGTCATCTATTCTGAATGCCTTAATTTTTCCCAGCGTAAGGTAAATTACCTCATGTTGTTATTAAGCTGTGTCAGCAATAGCAGAGGAGTATGTGTTAGTACCTGCCTTCACAGTCAGTTTCTAACGGGTTGCACATTGTCATCCTTCATATCACAAACTGCCGTATGGCACATGCTCAGTATTATTCCAGTTTGCCTGACCAATCTCATATGCAATGAGGTCATCATGTAGTGGAGGGATGTTAAGGCTAAAGACACATCCCTGGACTCATTCAGGACTATGGCAGTATTCCTGGTTACCTGATTCTTTCACTACAGGACAAGGGGAAGGCAAAAGAGAAACCAGTGCCCAGAGTTTTGGGGGTGGTAGTGAAAGGGTTGGCTGCCTTGGGGATGCAGTTGGTACTAGCTCATATTTAAAGAAAAACAAGGGTGATGCTGTGGCTTTTTTAATGAATTCTGATACTGCATTTGCAGATCTCAGTCTATTAGTATATAGTAAGTGTAACAAACACTTTGGTGTAGCTGTAGCATGAAACAGTTAAATTTACATTTCAGAGTGCAAGATTTGAAGATTTTTTTTTTGTCTTGAATTTCTGGAAGATCTGTTTTTTTTTGTTTTGTTTTTGGTCTTCAAAATTTTAGTTGAGGGTGGTGCCAAAGTAGGAACTACACAGGGCAACAAACCCGGGTTTTATATATATATATATATATATATATATATATATATATATATATATATATATATATATATATATATATGTATACACACACATACACATATACATACATTTATTTCTTTATTTATTCATTTGCAATTGTTTACCAGGATAGTCCACTGGGCCAAAGAGCCCATTTTCAGTGGATGCCTGGGGAGAAAAGCTCCACAGGTAACAAGAAATAGAAAGCATACAATAGATACAATAACAAACCCATAACATAAAGCAAAATATATTTGGCATGAGTACATTACTGGAGAATATACAGCAATAGTATTACATGAAGTAAATACAATTGGAGTAAGTTTATTACAGGGTTATATACAGTTGGAGAAAATTCGTTGCAGGGCTATATAGAGCCAAGTGAAGCATTTTAGACTAAAATGATAATAAAATGACTTGATTCAGCACATTGCATAACATTTTGAACAGGTGAATTGAATTACAAAATGGCACATGATTCTGCATTGCATAAAAATAAGAAAAAAAAATCTAACAGTGGTTAATAGTGAAACTTACACCTGGCATTAGTATATATAACTCAGCATAAAGTAGCAAGGCATTGCACCTTGTATTAAGTATATTATATATCCAATATGAGTATCTATGTTACTTAGAGGCTGATTGTGATTTGAGGGAAGGAGACAAGGTGCAGGCACAGTTCCAGTTGGAAGATAGAAAGTTTTCTTTTAGGGAGGTTTTGAAAGTGTCAGGATTTTTTGTAGTTCTAATAATCAAAGGTAGGGAATACCAGGCCTTGACTACAGAGCAGGAGTATAGAAGCAGTCCAGCAAACAGGAGGGGTTTATGAACCAGCAAAAGGTGCTGATTCTTGAATCTGAGCACCCTATTTGGTTGGTAGGCACTGAAAATCTGGCTAAGGGTAGGGTGGACTGATGCTTTAAACATTATTTTGTGGGCTTTCAGTTGTAGGTAGGAAAGGTAGTGAGGCAGTTCAAGCCAATTGAGAGAGTGCAGAGCAGTACAGTGGTGGGTAACATGTTTGGTATTAGACGCAAATTTAGCAACTTTGTTGTAACAAGTTTTGAGTTTAGCTTTTAGGGAGGATGACAGATTAGTAAGTCGAGGTATACCGTCAAGTAGGGAAGGTAGTAGGTAAGTAGAAGCAAGGACGGGTTTAGTGGATGGGCTAAGAACATTTTTGTGGCTGTAGAGGATTCCAAGCTTTTGGTGGGCCTTGCTGATGCTGTGGTGTGCATGCAAGTCAAACTTCAGGTGTTCATCTATAAACACTCCTAGCAGTTTTGTCTTAGCAATGACCTCAATGACTGTATTACTTTGTGAGAGTGTAGTGAACTGGGCTTTGTTAAAGGTGATAGACATCTTAGGTGTGACAGGCATGAGTTTGGGTTTGGTAGGGTTAAGAAAAAGGTGATTATTATACATCCATGTTTCAGCAGTAGTGAAGGTTGACTGAGTTAGCTGTTGTAGTTCAGTTATGGAATTAGATGAGCATATGATAGTAGAGTCATCGGCATATTGAATAAGTGAGCCTTGACCTAGAGAGGAATGGAAACTATTAATAAAAATGCTGCAGTACTAATAACTGTCTGTTTTATATTTTTTAACAACTGAAAATATTGAATTCAGTCAGTCGGTCTGTCTAAGAAAATCAGTCATACTCATCTGTTGGTAGGATATGACTAGCCTATAGCTTTCTGTACTGTAATATCTGAACAAATTTCCATAAACATATACTAATCTAGTTAATTTGTTTCTCTTTTTTCTGCACGGTCACTTTTAGTAAAAGATGGGTTGAAGTGGCCGACACCTGACTCTGCAGTGGCCAATGAGCATGGTGATGCATTGTCAGTAATCCAAAAGCATTCCTTTCCTTTGACTGATGAAAGTTACCATGTAGAATGTGACATAGATGATTTACTAGTGGCCTCCATGTCTAGCTATTGGGACTGGGGTAAAGTATTCCATTCTGAGAGTACTATTGCAGGTTCATGGGGGTCACTTAGTTGATGGTGCAGTGTTAGGTTAATACCAAGTCAGGCTGACTGAATCTGTCTTGGCACCCTGGAGCATATCCTTATGTAAATGATGAAGTTGCACAGCTGCCAAGCTCCATCCGTTGGGTCACCAGAATCAGTATCTATCCATGTTATCAGCCATGGAGGTGACTAACATCTGGTTGGGTTTCCCTCTTTGCTGGTCAGGCAGGTTCTTTGTACCCCTCCCTATTCTCCATCAAGATGTTACTCTTCCTTAAATATCATGGTTTGTAGTCTAATCCTCATCATCATCAGATGTCCATCTTCTGTCAGTCTGTGTTTCTCTATTGTATTTGAATTGTTTTAGTACCTCCTTACCAGTGAGAGTTATGCTATTTGTTTGTCAGTTTACTCCTGCATCCTTCCCTCCTCCATTCTTCATCCTTTCTATTGCTCCTTGCTATCTCCCCTCTACCCTTCTTTAAAAATTGAATATGATCACCTGTTACACAAAATAAATGCATCAGTCCTCCCATCAAGTATCTCCCTTCATGTTGACCTTCTGTGTGTGTTCATCTGGTTGCTCTTACCCATTTCTGATTGTACTATTACCCATGTTCTTTTCTATTAGTAAGATATTTCTTGGCACTTTCCTGTGGTAGCCTTGTATTTGCTGCTGTCTGTGTCCATGTTGCAGATATGAGATACATCGATGTAGTTTTGAAAACACAGCATTGGACATGCCACCTCCTTGAAGCTTTCCCTTTGGTCATATGGCCACCCATATCAATGGCACTCTGGTAGCAAAATGTTATTGCAGCTGCAGTGTTTTAATATGTAGCCCTAACCCTTGACATGATAGCCCTATGCCGAACTTATGCACATATTCAGCTTCAGACCACAATGATGTTATACCCTCTGTGGTACAGGTACAGCACTGTGGTGCTACCCCCCACCTCATATTGTCAAATTTTAACCGGGGTTCACAAACTTCAAAAAAGTCAGGTTAATTGAAGTGAACCAGAATGAGAGTCTATGTATTTATTCGGCATGTTCCATAAGTTATAGAAAGAAATGTTTAGACCTTTGTTATTTGTGATATATAAGATGCATGAGGTGTAGATGAAATGAAGTATGAGCATTAAAGTGTTTGCAAATGTAAACAAAAGCACATACAAAAAACTGTAAAACTTAACAATTTAAATAACTGCAGTTAAAGTACAATAATGGTGTCAATAAATGAGGCTAAAAATATGAAATAAAATGATGTCAGAAAAGGTACGTGGATTACAGATAGTTTGCAAAAAATGTTAACATAGAATATTAAACAGTAACCATGACAACCATAACAAACATTAAAAAATGTGTTTTAACAAAATCAAAGCACAGTTTCCAGTGGTCATCATGCCAAAACCATATTTTGAATAGTTATTGTGAAAACAACTGTACCAACTTTTTTAAACTGGAACTTGAAACTAGCATTATTGACATATAATATCCAATCAAATCAATTAGACAGAATGTTAGTAAAGCAAAATGCTGACACATAGAACTTTTTGGAAGTATGCATACTTGCATTAGCCATGTTATGATCAGGAGAAATATTATTAAAATAGTAACTCATCAATGCAATCAAAAGTCCAGTAATAAAATATTTTATAGTTGACAGAGAGACATCATCAGTACAAGTTTGAAATTTCTGATAACTTTTGGAGATGTACAGAATTCAGTTTGATGTCATAGCAACGTATACTTAATGATTCCTCAAGATGTCCTTGCTTTGTGTGAAAGCAAAAAAAGATTGCAGGATGGTATGGAGAAGGTTAACATTAGATACGTAACAAGGTTGCTGAGGGTCATTGTCCATGATGGTTTCCCTCATTTGCCAGCACTGTGCTAATAAAACATGGAAGCAGATAGACTCCTGCAAGCCTAATACTATAGATTCAGGAGTTAGAGGAATACTTTTGTGCAAAGTAATACAAACACAATGAAGGTGAATTAATATCTTGTGCTAGATAATATTTGAAGGCTGGCTAATACTTGCAAGCTATTGCGTAAAGAACAAACCTGAGTAACAGGCAATAGAAATGACAGCTGCTTGGCTATTGAGGTGTTATATAATGTAGTTTCTTGCTTTTGCTCTCTAGGAATTATGCTAGAGCTCCCATGATATTCTTATAATTGTCCCCCACCAGAACACCCATGCCATACATTTCTGCATGGAATAAACTCAATTAAGAAGCACTATGATGAATACATATGTAGCACAGGAATTGTGCTCCAATATTTGGAAAAAGACAAACCAATTAAGCACCAGAGATATGTGCGACCCAGCCTTAACAGTTGTTAAGCACATCCTGCCAATGTTGTTAAGACTGGGTCTAGTGCTCAGCAGTTAAATCTGCCTGTATTGTCTATCAAATTATGGTGGCAGAACAAAACATTTGTTTCTGCCTGCTGTCCACACCCTTAACATGTTTCTAACTTCCTGTAAAAAATTAGAAAGTTGCTAGAATAACAGGATGTGTTTGCCTGTATAATCTGTAGGATATAAACTCTGAAACTCAATACTTGTCATCAGTTACTGACTTCAGTCCTCAGCGGTTTCTTCAAAAAACACAGATTTTATGAAGAAAGGAACAAAAATATGAACCAATAATCTGGACATTCTACAAAACATTAGACAGTAGAGAGGCATGGAAGGTGAGTGTAAATGTAATACAGTGCATTGCACTGCCTTTCTAACAGCATCCTCCAAGTGTTTTATGGCTTTTAAAGCCAGCAAAACACTTAGCAATTTTTTTTATTGTAAATAATAGTACAAGAAGCATGTACTACATAGAACCCTGTATTTTGTGTTCATGTGACAGATGCCAAGAGTCGCCTCAAGAATAAATTTCTTGGATTCATGTTTCGAACACATAAATAAGTGGGTTATACTTGGTGACTCAGTCATGATGATCCTCTTTATTGATATTGTTATAAATTTAAATGAGACATGAAAAAGGAAATGTGAATTATATACCTATTTTTCTATTAATGTTGCATGTTTATTTACTTTTATGTTAACCTTGCAATTATTTTTTCCTTTTTAGTAATGTGTGTCTCCGGGTTTTTCCCTCTCTTCATTGTTTGCATTCTACCTCTTCTTCTATGAGAAAAATTCAAAATATTTTTTTTTCATTATGTTATCATTAGCATGTTTTGCACCGAACAGAAAATGAAATGCAAAACAAGATTAAATTAAAAAAATACTTCAAACCTAAAGAGATTTTTTCCAAAATTTATAATGTCACTATAACAAACATGAAGTACATAAGAATTAAACATAAAATAATAAAAGACAATGAAACGTTTATGGTTTAAACATAGACAATGGAAAAAAATCTTATTAATTTAAACATTTTATTAAATGAGTTATTCAACTGGTTTGAGTCCCCATTTTTAGTGGAATGTTTAGACAATTTCCTCAAAGGCACAGAGTAGGTGACTGGAACCTGAGGGAATGAAGCCCACAACTACTGGGTGTAGCTCCTTAGCTGTTCAATAGCTAAATCCTTTGCAAGCGCTACTACAAAAATTGAAATACATGAAGTACATTCTATTGAATATTGCTACTATAATATAGGATAGATGGAATATGCTGTATTGAATATTGCATGCATTTGAATTAATTTTAATCAAGCTGTCTGTTTAAATATTATTTTTATACTATGTGTTATGGATTAATGTTTCTGAGAAAGCAATTACAGCATTTTATCAATGAAAAATGTTTTTTTATCATGTGCATGATCTGGACTTCATCAGTAAACAGTGCCAGGCTTTAAACATAATCTTATGTAAGAGGTACTACTATTTAATTATATAGCAGGAAGATTGTGTCTGGACAATCACATTTTGCATCTCTTTCTATAGAAAATGAAGTTTAAATAAATGTTCATATACCAGCTTACGTATCCGAATTACAGAATAGTGAATATCTTTATAAATACAAGAAGGAAATGAAAGTGTGCTTGTACTTAATTTGGTAAGCCTGGTTAATCATATGAAATGCAATGCCTTCATCAAAAGTAAGGATAAGAAGTGATGTTGAATTATGAATCTGATCCAAGTTGAAAAAGGAATGTTTTGATGTTGCATTGTTTTTATCAAAACATATTAAGCAGCGCTTCCACTATGGCGCAAACCTGACAAACAGTTTTTTGTGATCAGAGGCTTCTAAATTTAGTATTCCAGTGCAATGAGCAGTTTCTTTGGAATCATTATATAAAACTGTCATACTTCAAGAGCTACTTTATGTCAAAAAATGGAAAAAGAGGAAGGAACCTAGTTCCAGGTGAACCAGTTTACCTGATAAGGTGTCATCCACTATGATTGATATTACTGACAAATCTGCAGAGATAGCGAAGACTGAAAGAGAGATTGCACTAAGGGATATATTCCTTGAAGTCAAGACAAGGAATGAAAGTTTGGAAGAATACATCAAGGACACAGATAAGACCTTGAGTGAAGTGATTAAGGCTGTGAATGAGCACACTGATATCCTAAAGAAAATCATTCAGGAGAATGAGGTGCTTAAAGCCAGAATAGAGGCACTGGAAATAAAACTGGAATTAACAGATGACCAGTTTAACTGAGAATAAAGACAGCTCAATAAGGAAAAATATCCATGTTAGTGGTGCACCTGAGGCAGTAGAAAGGGTCATCTGTAAAATGCATATGATTAAACAGCTATCTGTATGGACACAAATTCCAGAAAAGCAACTAGGTATAGAGAGGGCACATAGTATACCCTGGATCCTAGCTCAATAGTCCATTTTGCAACATGGGAGATAAATAGATACTTTCCCAGGTTTATAAGCTGGGATGTCTGATTACATATGGAGACTCTTGACTATATATAGAGCAGGATTACACAGCACCCACCTATCTGAAAAGAACTGCTTTTATCAAAATACAAAGTGTTTGTAAAATAAGAGGGATATGCTATAAAATTATTTATCCAGCTATCATGAAATGCTTTAGTTCAGAAGCTATGAAAACCTTTTTACCCCTGGATAAGGCACAGATCTTTGTGGAAGAAATGCTTGGAGCAGAGTCAATTAAAATGCAACTGCTAAGACACAAAATATGTATGCAGATGAAAAACAGGTGCTATTAATTGAGGGAAGCTAACCAAATAACTTGTTTACCATTTTTAGGAAAAACAGGGTGCTGATAGATAGCAGACATGCTGTCAGCCCTGTGGCATGAAAGGAAGACTGTGAACTCATCTGTGGTGCAGACTTGAGAAACATAAACAATAGATACTTCATTACCTTAATATAGCTCTGTGAACTTAATGTTTAGGGGTTGACTGACAGCACTCTGAGATTTTACAGTTCCATTTTATGTTGTATAGGAATTCCTGTTGTTGCTCATTGTTGTAATGATTTTTCCAATTTCTCAGTACATGTACCACATTATTATAGGCTGAGCAAATAAGATATGAAATTGATTTCTTTTAAAGAAAAGGGAATATTGATAGAATCCCTGAATTTTTACTTTACCTCCCTCCTAGTCCTGATGGTGATGATTAAAGTGCACTTAAGTAAACTAATTCTCTCACCGGCTATTATATTAGCTGGGAGACTACACAGAGATGGTATGGTCCATGTGGGGGGGGGGGGGTATCTGAATGCACAGCATGTAGAAAAGGATATAACTTATATTTTATTTTGTTTTATTGTTTGGCTTTTGTTTACTGAGATGGTCCATCTGGGTATGAGCCCATTTTCAGCATAGGCCGGAGAAGAAAAGCTCTAGAGGCAAGTCGCAATTTTACATAGTATGAAATCATATAGTAGCTACACATTCTAATACTATATGATCTCATACTGTGAGATCATATATTAACTACACATTCTAATACTATATGGGCAGCAAAGCCAAAGGAGGTGGAGTTTCAATATATATATTAAAGACACACACATCCAGGCTGGTTAAACAGTATTACACACAGGAGACAATCCAGATGCAGTTAACCATTGACAAGATGCCTATTCAAATTATAGCTAGCTACAGGCTCCCAAATTTGACTCAAGATGCCACCTCCACCTATCTGTAACTTCAAATCTATCAAGATTCAACCCTTTACCCTGATCCTGGGTGACTTTAATTACCCAACCATTGATTGGAAAAATCACTCATGCCAGAACACAATGTCCAGAGATTCCTCAATTTTATCAATTCAAATGCCTTGGAACAGCTAATCAATACCCCCATAAGAGGTGTTAATATCAGATCTATATTATAATGATGAAAGTTCAGAATTTTGAATGCTCACATGAGCGGAAATTCAGGAACTCGATGTTGTTATTTTTTGATCGCAGTACAGTGAAGATCTGAATATTTGCCATTTCCTCACTGTAGTGTGATCTTGGAGTTGAGATATGTATTTTACCGGGGGGGGGGGCAGCCCCCCACAATAGCAATTTCGGGTTCTTGAATTTCCACTCATGTGAGCATTCAAAATTCTGAACTTTCTTCATTATAATATAGTGGATCAGTGTTGGGGCCTCTGTTCTTCTAGACAGACTTCACTGAGGTGCAGGTCAAAAGCAGTGGGCTATGGCTGACCAAGTTTGCAGATGACTGCAAGCTGGCTACAGTCATCAATTCCCCAAGTGATGTGGACATCCTCCAAGAGTGTCTCACCCAAACAAATGACTGGTGTCAGAAACATGTCCTCAAGCTGAATGCCAAAAAATGCATCATCATCCTCTTTGGGGAGAGTGATGTCCCCACGTATTATCACATTAATAACAATGTCTTAAGTACACAATCAGTAGTGAGGGATTTGGGCACGCAGGTTGAAAGCAGCCTGACGTTTGACCACCATGCTGCTTCCATTGTATGGAAAACTTTCTACATGGCCCAGCGCATAAGTAAGGGCATCTCATCCAGGGACAAAGAGGTAATAAGATCCCTGTATTCTTCCCTTATAAGGCTAATTATTGAGTACAACATCCCCTTTGGCATGTACTTCACAAAGCACATGTAGCAGCTGGAGAGACCACAAAGGTTCCTCACCAGGAGAATCCAGGGCCTCAAACACCTACCCTACACAGATAGGCTAAAAGCCATGTACCTCTACTCAGTTTCATACAGACCCCTCAGAGGTGACCTCTGTCTGGCATACAAAGCAATCTCAGAATCCCACCTTGATGGGACTGCTGCATATCCACAAGTCAAGCTCCACTCGAGCAACCCATATGCACAACCTCAACCTGGTCTGTGATATCAACAGGACTTGTTGGCAGGACAGATTTGTGTTCCAGCGAAATACCTCATTATCTCTTGTTAAGCACAACCTGGATAACTGGATGGGAAACAGAAAATGCATTCCTGGGATTCCATATGTGTCCCTACCAGACAAGGGCTCTGGGTTCTGACTTGTCTAAACATGGGCTAAACTATTGGCTAGGCTTATAAGGGCCTCGGGGCCAATAGCCTATTAACCTCCTATGATCCTATAATAGAAACTAACACATTCTAATAATACTATCTATATATATATATATATATATATATATATATATATATATATATATATATGTATAATATATGTAGAAAATATTTAGAGGAGATTTAAACAGACATGATTTAAATTCATAACACTAGTTATAAATTCATAGTAAACTGATAAATTATTTACAAAGAAATATGAGGAAAGTTTGATTGAATCCATGTACACTAATTATGACAGGTATGATATACAGATATCAAAGAAATAATGGTTATATGCTTTTGCTATGTTAAACAAATAAGAGAACAGTTTCTGTAATAAATGTTTGCTTAATTATCTGTATATGGCAAACAGGTAGAAGCAATTGCTATAAAAAGTACTTGAGTGAGAAGAAGGAGAGGGTTTAGACTGAGTGTTAAACAGTGAAAGTATGTAGGTTAAATGTATTTGTGCATGGAAAAAATGTTTAGCAGAGGAGTGAGAATTTTGCAGGATAAATAATAAAGGGGGACAACAAGAGATAGGTTTTGAGCTTGGAGAAAGGTAATGCATATCCATCCTGGTGCTGAGCATGAGCAGAGCCATTCATTGTTTAAGTAGACTTTTAAAGAGAGTTTGAAGGATTAGAAAGAGGCATCTATTTTGATGATTGTAGGGATAGAATTCCAGACTTTAGAAACAGAGTAAGAATATAAAGACTATACTGCAGATGCCACTGGTTTATGTACAGTGAGTTTCGTTTGGTCATTTGATTAGAGTGGACATCTGGGGGAATATTCTTCTCAGGTTGCATTTAAGGCAGTACAATTGGCAGGACAGTGAGTAATCTTGTATGCAATGAAAATCTGTGTATATTTTAAACATTTGGGTAATTCTAGCCAAATGAGAGCTTTTAGTACAGTGGAATGATAGGCACAGTAATGATTATTAGTAGCAAATTTGTCAAATTTATTGTAACATTGTTTGAGCTTTTGTACAAGTAAGGTCCGGAGGCTTGCGAGGATGAAATCATCATAGAGAAGGGAAGGCAGGAGATAAGTATTTGCTAGAGTAATTTTATATATCAGGGTCAGAAATTTTCTGGCTCTGTATGGTCAGCCTAATTTTTATGTGTTTTAATGGCAGTTTGTATATGGTTATCAAATTTAAGGTTATCATAATAATAATAATAGTTTAGTTAGATAAGTCATTTTGATATTAGTGCTATTAAGAGAATATATGTTGAGGTTCTTTTTTTCATAGGACTGAACTTTTGGAAATAAAAGTTGTAAGTTGGTCTTTTTGGGGTTACATAAGAGTTGAGAGTTTTGCAGTCATTTCTTCTAGCAGTGAAGGCTTCCTAAGTAATTTGTTGAAGATGAGCTGGATCATTTGATGCACATGTAAGTTATGAATCATCAGCATACCTTATGAGAGAGGCATGCTGTGCGCATGTGTGGAGTGAATGAGTAAGTTATGAATCATCAGCATACCTTATGAGAGAGGCATGCTGTGCATGTGTGGAGTGAATGAGTAAGTTATGAATCATCAGCATACCTTATGAGAGAGGCATGCTGTGCGCATGTGTGGAGTGAATGAGTAAGTTATGAATCATCAGCATACCTTATGAGAGAGGCATGCTGTGCGCATGTGTGGAGTGAATGAGTAAGTTATGAATCATCAGCATACCTTATGAGAGAGGCATGCTGTGCGCATGTGTGGAGTGAATGAGTAAGAATATTAAAGAGAAGGGAACCAAAGATTGATCCTTGGGGGCACCAGTATTGATAGGTAGGGTGACGGAGCAAGTTGCCATTTCACTGATTAGTATTTATCATTAAGGCTGTTCTGAAACCAATTTAAAATATTCAGTGTTAAGCCTAATGAGACATTAGTGTTAACAGTTTAGTATGACAGACAGTAGTGGAGGTCTTTGATCAATTGAGGAATAGGGCAGATACAAATTTACTTATATCCCTGGCTGTATTGGTAAATACAAATATCACTGTATCAGTGCTATAGGATGATTGAAAACCATGTAGGGTTGGAGTTTAAAGGTGTTCCTGACTGAGATAACTTAGAAGTTGTTTGTGGATACTCTTTTTTCAGTATTTGTGAAAGAGGGGAGAGGACTGATACATGGCAGGCTATGCTGATTGCTGTCATTTTAAGACATTCACTAGGTAAGTTGCCTCAAAAGGTAGAACAGATCTTTAGTTTGATTAATAGATGTTTGATAGTGGCTGTAGGCACAGGTCATAAGGTGAATGTAGAAATAAATCGATACTGGTGTACAGAGTGTGAATAGGTAAGATGGAAACCTTTTGTAATAGATGCTTTGATATCTACAAAATAGTTATTAAACAGTGTAGCTGTGTCTAGTGCTGTACTATTTGGTGATAGACTGTGATTCTATTTTGTACAGGTTGCAGCATTTCTTTGATAGTTGACCAAAACATTTATGGATAAAATTATTATAGTGCATTTCTTTGTCAGAGATTATTATTATCATTTGTCTGATTGGAAAGCGTTTTGTTGTATGGGAAGTTTTGAGGAGTCTTGTTTCTTTGCTTTTCTTCAGGTTTTGTCTGTATTCTGCATCAGCTTTGTTGTAGTATTAGTTAACCAGGCTACATCATTTGCTTTTGTTTTCTGATTTCTCGAGTGGTGTTATTTTGTTTAGAATATTAAGAAATATTAAGTTAAAGTTTATTACAACATGATCTAAGAGGAATGGAGTTTAGTACATTCCAGGCAATTGAAGAGAGTATGACACTGAATACATGTGGGTTAAAGTTAGTTAAGTTACGGATGGTTTTAAAGGCCTGTTGATTTGAGATGTTTTGTATGGAGCACGTAGCTAAGAAGATGATCACTGAGGGAGTTTGGTAGAGTCCCTGATGCAATAAATTTACTGGGATCAGGCACTAAAATCTAGTCCAGTAGAGATCTTTATTTACTTAGTTTTTTCCTAAATTAATTTGGATTGTGTATAACTTATTTAAAGCCATATATATTTATGCTGGATTTTAGGGCAATAAAATTAAAAAAATAAATAAATAAAATTTATGTTTCAGTTACATTACATGCAAGATAACTAGAAAGATAAAAATATTTTCCTTATCAACTGAAAATTTAACTACTGTGATGCTTAATTACTCTTTCTTGTCTGTCCCCCCCGTTCTCTTTCATCCTTTCTATTAAGAGATTTAAAGAGCTTTTGTAGTTAGACAATGAGATGGTATGGAGGAGTGAGGGGAAATTACATTTTCCCAAAGACATGTCAATTAGTCTGTTCCAATAGGGATGGACTATGATAGCATAAGCTTTAATACTGTGACATTACTGGCAAGAGGTTATTATACTTGCTCTTTGATGACTTCAGTTTGAGTTTGTGAGCGTGAGTAGTTCTTACAATGAAACATTGAAACACTGAGATGTCATTAATTCATTATTTCTACTAAATAAAAATGCAGATTTAACTTTAGTCTGTGTAGATAGTGAAAGAAAGCTTCTTTTTATAACTTTAAAATCATATTTTAATTTAAAAATGAACAAAGAAATACAGAAATGTTCTGAAGAGCAGAGAAGTGGCAGCAGCTAAAAGCATCGTCCAGTAACCACTAGCCATAAGGATAGCTGTCCCTGTTGGAATTCTGAGAACCTAATTAGAAAATGAAATGCTATAGTGAACCTAGCACATATATAATCCCTACTGAAAATTACAGTTAAAAAGTCCAAAATGCCAAAAAAATAATAATAATAAACACAGGCTATTACATTTATTAACATTTAGTGAAGTGATACGGCAAAACACTGTGTTTTACCACTCTTCAGTTTTAGCTGCAGTTACCAGATTGTCTTAAATGGTATTTTTTCAAGGTACATGTGTCATAAAGTATTTGATTTAAAAATATAAATATTTCCTCTATTTAAGGAAAAACAAGCAAAGGGAAGGTTTGTAATTGGAAGACATTTGTAATTATATAACTGACAAAGGAAGAACAATACATTGACTGTGTACCTGCAGGGCAGAGGGTAATGAGGAATGTTTATGTAGGTTATCATAATTTTTTTTAGGATTCACACACCCTTAACATGAATTAGGGTTTGCATTTGTTATGCCCCCCCCCCCCCCATATTTAGCCTAAGACTGTCTGGCAGAATGTTGCAGAGTTTTGAGACTGCAACTGATATCCCAATACAATGTAGCAGTCCTGCTTTTGATTCAAACAACCTCAATTCTTTACTGTATGAACCTAAGCAAATTGTTTAACCAGGCAATCCTTCTATACTGAGCTTGAAATGTGTGCATTCTGATCAGTGATCTATTCAAGATAAGAAACACATTTACACATTTTGTAATCATATCCAAGTATAAATTATCCCAGTTCTCTTTTATTCACGTTTTAATTTTTCTCATCTAGTTTTATCAGCTTAAGCCATTGAAGTTATCATGGTGTTTAAATAATGTTATTATGGAGTAATGTAGGCTTTAAATAATTGTAGGCAGGGGCAATTATGTCTTGAAGGATCTCACTGAGATGAAATTGCTTGCTCATTCCTAGAAATATTCATCATGCAAAGCATGACAAATAAAAAACTGCTTCATTAACACAGACACACGCGCACACACACACACACACACACACACACACACACACACACACACACACACACACAAGAACAAGTATATGACTCTGTTCATTACAATAACACAACCAATAGTATCATGTCAGAATACTTATATATCACTCAGGAATGAAGTAGGGCTGGATTTTAAGCCTAAATAATAAACTTAAATCCTGAGATATAGAACAAAAAGAAGTATCTCACTGGTATGTGAAAGTAATGCCACTCCTAGCGGCTTTGGTAGTTCAAACAAAACAAGAAAAAGAAAAGAAAGATGGCAAAATGAGATAAAATATGAACAAAATATAGACTATGCCATTTATAATCATGCTAATCACGTTTAACCATGAAAATAAGCAAGAAGATACAGCAAATTTAAAATATTACTTCTAATGTTTTGGGGGTAATAATGTGTGAACTATTCATTCATAAATAGCAGTCCATACTGCTCAGCATCAGTTTTCATATTGGTATTTTACTTCTAGGTACAAATGATCGTTGTATTATGAAAACTTAGCAAAACAGGCTGGTGTCAATTTTACCGCTTGTTTATCTTTCTCTATATTGTTTAAACTGTAACATTATTTTCACTCTTGTCATAATACTGTTTCATGCTCATTGTATATGCATGATTCTTCCAAGGCTAAGGGCGTCATCTTTTTAATTATACACTTGTGTAGTGTAAATTTGTTGTTACGATGGTATCACATTTCTTACCTTTTGCAGAATTTGGCCTTTGCTGCAGCTTTCTGTATAGCACCAATCTGTGTTTTGTACTTTTTTAATTGTGTATGTTGACTTGCATGCTCAAGGCAGAATTCAGTAATAATGTCACTTATGAGTCCATAAGTGCTTAATCTAAACTCAGATCAATTATCAGTTCCCAGTACACTCTTTCAATTAGACAACATACTGTATTAATAATGTCTTAGTTGAATCCTGCTTTGGAGAACTTCAACAAGACATCTTTATTCCTCCCACAGGGAGGGCATCAGAGAGAGAGAGAGAGAGAGAGAGAGAGAGAGTATCCTAGATTTACTAGCTAAAGTGATTTTATCTAGAATGATCCTTTGGTCTCTGTTTATTGTTAGTTCTGTCATCTTCTGGGCCAATGGTGGAATAACAGACCTGACCAGAGCCTTCTGGATTACATCTGTTTCCTTTATAAAAATCTGTAAAACAGGCTATAATTATATTTAAAATTTCATTAGCATCCAATGTTATGCCTTCTGAGGATTTAATTTTACTAATGTATAATAATGAGCAAATCTAATTCATAATTTTATCTAAACAGGTGCCACCAACTTCAGCCTGAAAATACGTTTCTTTTTTTAGTTTTACAGAATACATTCTTCACATGTTCAAGTAACAAAGTTGGGATTTTTGTAAGATGTCTATCCTATATATAATATAGTTATAAAAACGTGCATTAGTTCATGTCTCAGTCATTTGTAAGTGTGATATTAGTCTATTGTATTGTTCCTTATGTTGTTGTTTCATTCTTTGTGATAACTGTAATCGTATACCAATGAAAATGGCTTTGAATGATGGCCAGTTTGTAGAAATAACTATATCAAATTATTGCTAGCCCAGTATTCCCAGAATTCATTTATATTGACAGAACTTTGTGATTAAAACTTGGAGACTGATTTAAATATATAATTATATGAGTCTTTCAAATGCAGTATTATTTGGGAATGGTCAGATAATGTACATGGTTTAACAGGCATATCTTTACAGAAACTGCATATAATCTGATACAAGAAACTAGTGCAAATGTTTAGGCTTTTTTTTAAAGTTGGAATCCAGTTTAAGTATTAAGTCAAAATTGATTTTCAGTTATACAGAATACAAAATGTAATCCTCTACTTTGTGGAATGATGTGGAAGCACGCAATGACTTCTGATTATTACCTTTGGCTATCATGGTGTGTCTATGTTGCTTAAATGTAATAATCCGTTTAATGCAGTGAAGAGTCCAGAGTAACTTAAGCTGACGGTATGAACGGGTTTCCAACCTTCTGCAGGTTTTGGATGTAAACAATCAGTTTCTAAAAGATACAAACTTGTGGATTTTTAACTTTTAATCATCAAAAATGTTGTTTTTCATGATGGTAAGTTGTCTGTGATACAAAAAGGGAGTTAAAGACTACAACTTGATATTAGGAGTGAGGGTGCAGACAACAAACAGGTGCTAAAAATGAAATGATAATAGAAGTAAATGAAATCTATGGTGTATGAAGTAAATCCAAAGGCAATTGTTGTTGTACCAGGTAACTTTCATTACAGCTGACATTCATAAGTGGAAAGTTAGCCAGTGAGACAGCCAAGTAACTTAAGAGTTTGTTGTAATTTGACTCAAGCTGGTGGACTTTGCTGAGGTATTACAGACTCAGATGATGACACTAGGCAAAGTCTCTAATACTATTTCAAAAGGGGTAAGGGCAACTTAATTTTCAATGCATTGTTGCTTAACTCATTCCCTCCACTAGAGTTCTGGAAGTTTGTACTCTAATATCCATTCAAGCTACTTCCTCACAGCTGAAACAAATTTTCATTTTTCTCGAACTGTAAGTGTTACTAAAGAAGTATAAATGATTAATTGTTTAGCACAAATTAGTCTCTGCAGTGGTCATATTCTTTAGATTCTAACTATTAAACTTGGTTTATAAGTCACAGAAAATATTAATTTTGCAATATCTCCAAGCAACTTAGACGTTTTGGTAGACAATAAAACTATAAATATGGTATTAGTAGCAATTTGTTCACCCAGTTGTTAGCATTCATAAGAGACTAAGCTGTTCTATGTCACTTGGCTTTTGAAATATTTAGAGAACTATGAACACTGTAAGAAAATTCCAAGGTAGTCCAGGCGTTATAATAATTAAGGTGAGTAGGTGGAGACAAAACAAATAGCTTGTGAGAGTAGGGGGGCAAGGAGGTTGTGGGGATGAGATCCTAACTTTTTATTCATTGGTATGGCCTCTCAAGTACTCTGCCATAGTGCTAAATTGGTGAAATGGATCTTCTTTCTTCCCCAAGGATCAGTATCAGTTAGGTTGCTGGTCTGCACTGCCCAGTACATTTGTATTCCCTGGGTTGTTTGGCAGTATGGTCCTAGAACTTCTTTCCATCCCTAGCAAGATGGTGGTTACCCCTCCCTGGAGAGTATTTACTTTGGCCCTGGGGGAGAATTGAATTATTAAGGTCATTGGTGAGGTTGTGCTGTATGAAGGAACTGCTCCAGCTTTTATCTATTGCAGTCCACTGCAGGGGCTTGTCAGAGCCAGGAACTTCTCACCACAAAGGTCTGTTGCAAGTTTGAATATAATAAAAATAGTTAATACAACACGCATTCAGCCCAATTAAAAACAATACAAGAAACAGGCAAAATACAACTAGAAAAAAATATGAAGAAATAAGATAGTATAAACAATTGTTACAACAAATAAGACAAGAAAGACAATACACAAATAATGCAAGGACAATGAAAACATGAGTGGTAAAATTTAAAGCAGTTCAAGAAAAATAAATAGCAATTGGTCAAAAAAGTAGCATCTGAACACAAACAGAAGGGAATTGGAATATTAATATTCAGAAATATCAGATAATATCTAAATTCAGAAGATAATCCTTAAAACTGACTATGTTTAGAAATAAAATATTACATTCTAATCCAATAATAGTAGTAGAACAGTGTTGTGTTATTTATTTATTTAGTTTTTTTTTTTTTTTTGCTTACATGTGTTTATTGATTTTACAAACTTAATGGGCCGGATTTACAAAAGCTTGCACGGAGTGCAAGAAGAGTGTAAGAGCTCACGGAGGCAATATGTCTGCTGTGCGATCCAGGTACAGCCAGCAGTGGCGTGCACGAGAGCTGCTAAAGCTACTCTTGCATGGACAGCATCATGGTATTCAAATTTCCTCATTTGCTGCTGAAAGCTATGCAAATGAGGTCAATTTGCAATCTAGGAAACACTAACCTGTCTGTGGAAGATTAGTGTTATCTGCAGAAATGTACTCCGTTGGTAACGGAGTACCATTCCGCAAATAGCTAAACGGAGCTATGACAGCTCCAAATAAAGGATACATACAGTTGAGGAAGCATGCCAATGGCCAAATATAAGGCCATTGGCATTTATAAATGTTTAAAATTATTAAATATAACTTTTTTTCCCCGATCTCCAATGCTTAAGTGTAGCGCAACACCGCGCAAACGTGTGGCGCTTTAAAAAACAAGAAAATAATTTAAAAATAGCCAAAAATAGCCATTTTCACTAAAAAGCTTATCCTGCCATGCAGTTGAATGGCAGGCTGAAGACAACATGGCCACTGAGTAGTGGTTGCTAAGGGGGGAAGCTCAGTGCGAGAGATGTAACCATGCATTTGTAGGCAATCCTATGCAAATGACGATAATGATAGTGAATCCCAATTTTCCCCAGCATGTGAGCCATGTCCCAAGAGTTTAAGTCTAGGAGTAGGTGAGTAGTAGAGTAGACTATAGGTAACATCATGAGGGGGGTATGTCAGAAAGGCTGTAAGCTTATTGGAGCACAGTGTCTTGTGTTTGCCCTGAGTTGCTCAGGATTGCAAGAGGCGTATCTACAGTTGTCCTTTTTGAAAAAACAGAAAACAAAGGCGTATGCCGTGAATATATCTGAAATTTCTTGCAAACGTGCACACAGTGTGTGCATGTGCGTGCACTCATGTGCGCGCATGTGCGCTTGTTTGCGCGGCTCTGCCCTGGGCAGAAACAGAAAGGGAAAAGGAAAGAAAAGAACTAGTAGGAAGTTAACCAAGGAGAACTAGCAGAGCTGCCAGGTGAAATATATCAGAATCAGACAATTACACAGGTAGCAGGCTAGCCCAGCCCAGGCCAGCACTTTAAACTCTGCAAACAGCATTCTTCCTTGTTTTTTCCAAAGAACTCTGCAACACTGCAGTATACAAAGAGGGAAAGCTTAAAACTTAAAAGTCAGATAAAATGTTAGGGGCTGCTCTTGCTATCATAAACCAACATGTGCAAGGTGCTGAGGGTGGTAATATTATGAATGCTGCTGAGCAACCCATAGTGAGAAGACGGAGAAGAGTGTACAGATCCAGGGTAACTTACCAGGGGTTACATGAGCTGGAGATAGTGGAGCACTATAGGGTGGACAGAGACCTCCTGCAGCAAATTGTTGAGCTGTGCCAGCCACGCCTCACACACAGAACTAACAGAGGGGAACCCATCCCAGTGGATACCAAGGTATGTGTTGGCTTAAGAATATTAACTACAGGTACCTTCCAGAGATCAACTGGTGATATGATGGGGATTTCACAGGCATCAGCATCCAGGGTACTGCACCAGTTCCTGGTTGCCATGTCAGCACATATCGGTGAGCATGTATATTTCCCCAATTCCTGTGAGGCATTGGCCAGCAATATGCGTCTTTTCCACCAAATAGCAGAATACCCTGAGATAGTGGGTGCAATAGACTGCACGCACATACACATCAAAACAACACCTGGTGAGTGGGGTAGGGTCAACATCAACTGCAAGGGCTTCCTCTGCATCAACTGACAGGTCGTGTGCGATGCCCAGGGCATAATAATGAATGTGTGTGCTGGCTGCCCTGGAAGTTATCACGATTCCCACATCTGACATCTGATGCATCTGTACCAGAGATTTGCCAATGGGGACATCCCTGATGGTCACCTAGTGGGGGATGCTGGATACGCACTGGAGCCATGGCTGATGACACCCATCAGAAATGCACACACACCCGAACAAGAACTCCATAATGAGGCACACGCACAAACAAGAAACATAATTGAGCGTGTGTTTGGGATGCTCAAGTCACAGTTCCAGTGCCTGGACACATCTGGTGGAGCCTTGCAGTACTCACCAACTACATGTACCCAAATTGTCATGGTATGTGCCATGCTACACAATATGATCCTGCGGAAAAAGCTGCAGCAGGAACAACATGGGGCAGGGCCAAACAGCCCCCCACCATTGCCAAGGCCTGCAAAGGCACAGCATGACTCAGAGGAGGAACAACCTGAGCCTGCCCCAGTAGGCAGAAGGAGGCGTGCCCAGTATGCCCTGACCTTGGCAAAGAGGCAATGCATAGCACATACACTGACCCAGTAGGAACCCTGGAAATGATACCTCTCTCTGACTCGCACATACAGTAAAAGGGATGCCTAACTTGACACTACCTGTTTTCAAACATGTATAGGGAGTGTAATATGTGCATCCGACATAGGCAGCCCTGCAGCACCACCTGAGGCATGAGTCCCTATTTTAAGCAATATAAAGCACTGCTAAGCAAAATTTACCAATACTGAGCATATTTAAATACAATTGCACATAGCTGTGCACTGCACTAACCAGCACAATGTTAGGCAACGTCGGGCAAAGGTGGGCAATGTTGGGCAAAGTCGGGCAAAGTCGAGCAAAGTCGGGTAAACATGCTCACACCTGCTTTACTGTTCTTTAACCAGTCAGGTCTGCCCAGCAGGAAAATAAAAAGCAATGACAGTGCTCAAACTCAGGATACTGTGCACTATAGTCACAGTACTGAACCACTAAGCTATGACAGCATTTCACTGGCACAGACACAACTTAAGTCACTCACACATACCAGTTGGAGGGGTCACATACCTAACAGTCACAAGCCAGCAGGACAACTGTAGACAAATGCAAACACAAACAAATGCTGTATCCTGCCCTCTGAAGAGGCATATGAGTAACCTCCCCCTAGGCCTATGCAGACAGATAACAGCAGGCCAGGCAGTGTGATGTGGGTTGGGTAGGCTATGAAGTTGCAAATTAATATGAGTGTAATTGGAAGCTAAGGTCTGTAGTACAGTGGTATGCCTCAAGCCAGTATGATAGGCAACAGTACAGACTGAAATGGACTACCTGACATAGCAGTGCAGGCCTAGCAAATGTGTAAGTGTCAGGTGTACCCCTCATCCTATGTACACCCACAGTAACAATCAGGTGTGCCCCCCCCCGGTAGAAATGTGCAAATAATAGCTGTCTCCCCTGTATGTAGAAATGTTGATAAGTCTATGCAAATTGACTCATGGAAGCCCTGCAGGCACAGCATGCTTCCTGTTGATGTACAACACAAAGGTGAGCCCTGAAGTAAAAAACAACTTGATTTTTCACACACATATAGTACATATGCCCATAGTGGGCATGCTCACACACTTATGCCATGTCTGACTACAGCAGTGGGCCACACATATCTGGCAGTTGCAGTTCTTTCTCCATATTCTTGTCACTATTCACCAATCCTGCCTTGTGCACACAGTGATATGAAAACAGATCCATATAATATATTGGACCCCTGTCATAATCAAACTATGTACTACAAGTACTTAAGTTGTTCAATGAAAGTGAAAATGCAAAGAAAATCAATAAATCTCCGATCAGTATCAACAAGAAACAATGAGCACTCCTAACATTATCCATGCCATGTTCTGGCAAAAATATTGCCAAAGAGTCCATAGAGAACCATGAAGCTTTCTTTCGCTATGTCATAAATAGTGTAAATTCATATATGTTCTGAGTCAGTGCAAAGTGTAAATGAATACATGTACATGACTGACATTGCCAACATCTTGTCAGACAGGTTCATACATATTTACCCCCCTCTCACTGACAAAAGGGCCCATTACCATACCTGGAGATTGTGAAAACCCAGAAATCACATATACAATGGTTAAACAGCTCTATCGAAACCTAAAAACATGGTGCCTATGGGATGACATGGTTTCCCTGGCTATGTCATATGTGAACTCCAAAACAAACAGACCCTGCACCTGAACAGTCTGTTGAGACTCACCATCTGTACAGAATATGAAACTGTTGAATGGGTTACAGCAATGTTTGGCACACTCCACATGTGTCGGTGCACAACAGACCATGGGAACGATAGTCTTATAAGCCTAATAAGCCTGATCTGTAAGGCCATGGAGTCCATCATTATGGAACTCATAAACAGAGCTATTGGGAGCATACAAACACCCAACCCTACCCATTGCGGTTTGGTCAGGGGCAGATCATGGTTCCTAAACCTGCTAGACAGTTTTCAAGGCAGTCACCCAGGACATACATCAATGAAATGAGCTCCACACAGCCTACATAGACCTGGAAAAGCCCTTTTCCAACATCCAACACACATGTCGTATCCACAAAATCAACAACCTGTGCATAAACAGGTATGTCATCTGATGGATTGCCAACTGGGGCACAGATAAATCCCACAAGATAAGAATCATGGTCTCCTGTTCAAGCTGGTAACAACTGCTGTCCCCCATGGCTCAGTCCTGGGACCCCTCCTGTCTGGTGTATACTTTTCAGAAATACAGTCAAACACATGAGGGTTATGTTTAACAAAGTTTGTGGATGACTGCAAAAAGGTTGTCATAATCGATGTTTGGAACAACAGAGACATCCTTAAAAAGGGTCTCGGTCAGACAGATGTGGTGTCAAAATTATGTCCTCCAGCTACAGTCATACAAATACCACATAGGTGCCAACACCCTAAATATGGAAGTAATAATAAGGGATTTATGGACACATGTGGATAGTCATCTCTACTTCCAGAAACACATTCACAAAGTGGTTAGAAAGTCATGCTATGTGCTCCCACAAATTGCCAAGGTCTTTGCATGTAGGTCAAAGGAGGTTCCCTCTACACATTAGTCATCAGACACATCAGAGAGTATCATGGCACACTTGCGATGAATCTGACTTGGCACCTTCAGCAGCTGGAAAGACCACTGAATGACTTCAACAAGAGGATTACTGGCCTCAAACAGTTGCCCCATGCAACAAGACTGAATTTAACTCAATCTGTACTCTGTTGCATACTGTCTACTCAGGCAATCTCTGCCCAACAGACAGGTCCATGTCCAATGCAGAACTGATGTATATGCACTATCTGAAGTAAACCCAAGCTCACTGTGCCACATGCTCTAGGGATATCATCATCACAACAATAAATAGAACATGTTGGAGGGGTATATTACTAACTCACAGACTTCCCTTGCTTTGGAACAGGCTCCCAACCTACATTAAGCTGAACCCCTAACTGACATTTTTCCAGAGGAGCCTTGATAAGTGTATGTGAAACTGAACTGTCACACCATGGATCACTTCATCAGCTCTACTACACAGAGGCCTAAGAAACTAACCCCATGTGTGGTGATAGCTGCACACTCTAGCCATACTAATATATGCCTTCAGGCAGATAGCCTATTACCTACCTATGTACCTATATATATATATATATATATATATATATATATATATATATATAGAGAGAGAGAGGAACACAGTAACACAGTATAATAAGCCAAAGATGGATGGGCAGAGATGTGTGTAAGAGAGTGACCATGACAGGGAGCCATCCAGGACTGTCCAACCCAGCACACATCCCAATGGCACAAAAGACATGAGGTGCACATTTCACCCACTGTACATAACAGCCACCAGTATCTGTAAGCATTACAGTGTATGTGGTCCATGTGCCTCCTGTACAACATGACTGTACAATGAAGTACACATCTACTATCTG
This sequence comes from Protopterus annectens, assembly GCF_019279795.1. Classification (NCBI taxonomy): domain Eukaryota; kingdom Metazoa; phylum Chordata; order Ceratodontiformes; family Protopteridae; genus Protopterus; species Protopterus annectens. The sequence continues at coordinate 917,805,495 of NC_056734.1, forward strand.
TAGACATGTACCTGTCACATAGGTTCATAGGTATGCAGTAGACTATCTTCACAAAGGCATATATTAGCCTAGGCAAGTTGTGCAGCTTTCACCACCACATCGAGTAGTCTACCAAGCCATAGTTCTAATAGTTAGTACCCTAAACCCCTTACTAGTGGGGCTACTGATGTGATGCCTGGCGTGAATTGTCTGTTTCCCATCCACTCATCAAGGTTCCTATTGAAGAATGTCAGTGAGGGGCTCTGTCTGATGTACCTTGGGACTCTGTTCCACAGTAAGGCAAGTGTCCAGGATGGTACTCTATCCCACCAGCATGTTGTATTCATTGTTGTGATGAGGTTCATATCCCTGGAGTGTGTAGTGCAACTCAATTTTGTTATCTGTAGATGGAGCATGTTCAACAGTTATGTGTTGGACATGGCTCTGTATGTTAGGCAGAGTGTGCCTCTGAGTAGTTGGTATGCAACGGAGAACAGATTTAGCTTTACCAGTTGTGTTGCATAACACAACTGTTTGAGGCCAGTAATCCTCTTGGTGAGGTACCTCTGTGGTCTCTACAGCTGCTGGATATGCTTAGTTGAGCACATCCAAAATGGTGCATTGTACTCAATGATGGGTCTGATGACTTAAGTGTAGAGGGCCACCACTACCTCTTTTGATCCTGATGTAAACCCTTTGTTGATTAGGTGGGCCACATAGGATTTCCCAATCACTTTGGCAACATGGCTGTCAAAGGAAAAATGACTATCTACTTGTGTCCCCAGATCCCTTATTACCTTGTCAATTTTAAGGGGGTAACACCTATGTGGTAGTTTGTGGGTACTTTGTTTTCACCAAAGGGGATTACTATGCATTCTTCCACATTGAGCTTGAGGCCATGATTCTGACACAACACATCTGTCTCAGAGAGTCCCTTCTGGAGAATATTTGTGTCATCCGGGGAGTCTATTATGGCAAACACTTTACAGTTCCCAGCAAACTTTGTCAACCACAACCCTCCTGTGTTGGCATGTACTTTTGAGAAGTTCATAGGTTCATAGGTTCATACTAGGCTATCTGCCCTAGGGCATTTATAAGCCTAGCCAGAATGTGTTTGGTTTTCGCCACCCATTTTAAATTTATTTTGCTATGCCCTTTTTCGAGGTTAGTATACTGTGCCTCTGTCTAACAGTGACACAGAAGTGATACCCGGGGAAAACCTACGATCTCCCATCCACTCATCAAGATTCCTCTTGAAGAGGGTCAATGAGGGACTCTGCCTAACCTGGACTGGGATTTTATTCCAGAGTGAAGGGAGCCTCTGGGTTATGAATCTGTCCCTCCAGCATGTCCTATTTATTTCAGTGCAGAGGTTCAAGTCTCTCGAGCACGTAGACTGATGGGATTTGGATTTTCTGAGGTGCAGCATGTTCATTAATTCCGGGTTGGACATGGCTTTATACGTCAGGCACAGATCGCCTCTGAACAGGCGGTATGCCACTGAGTAGAGCTGGACTTTCTTTAACCGGGCAGCATATGGCATCTGTTTGAGCCCTTTGATCCTCTTGGTGAGGTACTTTTGGGGTCTTTCCAGTTGCTGCAGGTGTCTGGTAAGGTACATCCCAAAAGGGGCATTGTACTCAATTATAGGCCTGATGAGGGATGAGTAAAGAGGCATGATGATGTCCCCTGATCTAGATGTGAATCCCTTCATGATTAGGTGGGCTATATAAAATGTTTTTCTAACCACTTTGGCCACGTGGTTGTCAAATGAGAGATTGCTATCAACTTGGGTCCCCAGATCTCTAATTACTTCTTCTGTACTTAATGGATTACCAGCTATGTGGTAATTTGTGGGCACTTTGTTTTTGCCAAAGGGGATGATTATACACTTTTTGGCATTTAGCTTGAGGCCATGGCTCTGGCACCAGTTGTCTGTTTCTATGAGGCCCTTTTGGAGGATGCTTGTGTCGGCTGGAGAGTCAATTATGGCACCCAGTTTGTAGTCATCTGTGAACTTGGTCAGCCACAGTCCTTCCATGTTGGCCTGTACCTCCGAGAAATATATACCGAACAAGAGAGGTCCCAGGACTGAGCCTTGTGGGACACCACTTGTAACTGGTTTGGAGTCTGGCATGGCTCCAGCAATTCTAACCATGTGGGTTCTGTCCTTGAGCCAGTTTGCTATCCATCTAGTGACATTGGGGTTTATATTTAAGCTGGTGAGCTTATCTATAATGCCCGAGTGGGGTATTGTATCGAAGGCTTTTGCGAGGTCCAGGTAGAGGCTGTGTGGACCACCTTCCCCTCGTCAATGGCCTTGGTGACTGTTTCAAAGAAATCAACCAGGTTTAAGAGGCAGGATCTGCCCTTAACAAAGCCAAACTGGGTAGGATCCAGTGTCTGTAGGTCCCCAATATCTTTATTTATGAGGTCCATGATGATCCTTTCCATAGCTTTGCAGACCAAGCTAGTCAGGCTTATGGGGCGATAGTTTCCAGGATCCGTTTAGGCACCACCTTTATGGAGAGGGACCACTGTTGCTGTACGCCACTCTTTGGGCACATATCCTGTAGTAAGGCTGAGATTGAACAGTAGTTTTATGTTTGGGTTTAGCTCTTCTTGGAGTTCATGTAGGACACAGTCCGGGACACCGTCTGGTCCCATTGATGCTGTGTTTTTTGCTTTGGAGAGGGCAGCTCTTACCTGAGCATCTGAGATGTCGGGGGGGGGGGGAGCAATCTGCTGGGATAGATATTTGCCCTTTTGGTGGGGAGGGGGGGGAACGTTTGCGCTGAACCTGTCAGCTAGGATGTTGGCAATGTCTGTGGGTTCGGTGTATTTTTGTCATTTTGGACTAATTCTGAGCATATCTGGGAATTACCACCCAGGTTCCTAACATAACTAAAGAAAGCCTTGTGATTATCCTTAGTGTCCTATGCAATTTTTCTCTCAAAGCTGGCCTTAGACAATTTTATGTGTGCCTGTAGTTTTTTGCTAATACTGATCAGTGATGCCTTCCCTTTTTGGGATTTTGCTCTATCATTTAGTAGCTTCCTCCTTCTATTGTATAGTTTGTTTATGGCTGGGGTCCACCAGACAGGACGTCTGCCTTTGGAGGATTGGGTCTTGGTTTTATTTGGGATTAATAAAGAAAACCAAGAAAGTAGCAAACAACAAAGAAAAAAAACACCAGGCACTGGAGCTGAACAGCTGAAACGGTTTATTCTGGTACCTCGGCTGCAAATAGCCTTCAAAGGAATAACCATTCAAACTTCTTACATCTTTTTATAATAAAAGCCAAATTGCTCATTAAACAATTAAACAAGGCACTAATAACAATTTCAATCTGACAAGGAATCTGAGCAATTTGGCTTTTATTATAAAAAGATGTAAGAAGTTTGAATGGTTATTCCTTTGAAGGCTATTTGCAGCCGAGGTACCAGAATAAACCGTTTCAGCTGTTCAGCTCCAGTGCCTGGTGGGTTTTTTCTTTTATTTGGGATTGCATGATCCATGCATTCCTGAAGGTGTTCATAGAATGTGTTTATAAAGGATTCTGCGGTCTGGGCCATATTTTCCACAGGCCTGGTGGCTTTGAAGGATTCCACCTCAATTTTGAGGAGTGTGAAATTTGCTTTAGAAAAGTTTTTCACTATGGTTTTCTGGGCAGGGGGTGGGGTCGGGATGAGAATATCCAGTGAGATTAGTTTATGGTCTGATCTTACCAGTGAGGGATACACTTCTGGTCTGGAGCATAGAGTCCCCATGTTGGTGATGATCAGGTCCAGTATGTTTTCCCCTCTTGTGGGAGTGGTAACAAGTTGTTCCATAGCATTTTAGTTTATAAATTCTAGGAACCTTTGGGCTAGAGTGTTGGAGCTAGAGTAATGCTCCCAGTCTATGTTTGGGTAGTTGAAGTCGCCCAATATAATGGTGTTTGGAGAGACCTTCATATTTTCCAGTGTTCTCAGGAAGGCCGAATGGGGTTCCTGGGCTTGGGAGGGTGGTCTGTAGCAGGCTATAAACTGGAAGGCAGTTTTACCCACTGTTAGTTGCACATGGATAGTCTCTGATGCTTCGTGCTTTGCCACCAACCTGGAGGTGTGGGTATCTTTGATGAATATCGATACTCCCCCTCCTTTTGTGGTTCGGTCCAAGTTTTGGGGCCGAAAAGCATGGTATGAGGTATAACCTGGTAGTTGTGGGGTGCTCTCGGGAGCCCTGAACCAGGTTTCTGTTACTGCACAGATATCGATGATCTCCATGCTAAGGAGAGTTTCGAGTGTGTGCATCTTGAAGTTTAGACCTCTGGCATTGAGTAGCATTACTTTTAGTTTCTTATCCCTTGTGATATCTATGGAGGTGGGTTTGTCTTTTGAGCCTTGCCTAAAAAAGGCACTATGGGGGTAGCAAGAGCCTTTGCCAATATCCGAAAGCCCAGGAGTGACAGGTGCAAGCCGTCCCTAGTGAAGCATCGTGGCTTGTCGAGCATATCATCCCAAGCTGACAGGCATTGGATCCCCTTTGAATGGCACCAGTACTTAAGCCAATTGTTGAAATTGATCATCTTGTCTTCATATTGTGGCATCATTCTTGGTGAGGGTAAGATGCTACTCAAGGTCAGGGTCATAACTGCCTGGGCTACATGCTCAGAGAGCTCCTTTATGTCTCTTTTCATGTAGTCCAGAGAGGTACGTCTCAGGTCATTCACACCAGCATGGACAATGACTGAGTCATATTTGTACTTGCCTTGGAGTGACCTGAGTGCTTGTGTTATGTGGTGGATCCTAGCGCCCGACAGGCTGCTCACCGTGACCCTCTCCTTGTTCAGTCTGGTGAGCGGGTCGTCAGTGTGCCTGACGATAAAGTCACCTATTACAAGTGTATCAGGTGTGTTGTTTATTCTTAAGGGCTGTGACTGTTCGGCACACTGGCTTTGTGAGATATGTGTTGCACGTGTTTTGTTTTGGGGTAGCGGCTGCTTGGGTGTCTGCTTTGGAGGTCTCTGCTGCTTTGGCAGATCTTTATTTAGAGCCTCCAGTATGTTTTGTGTGATTATGTGTTTGGTTTGCTGTTGTGGTAGGTCTATGTGAGACTGGAATTGTAGTGAGTGTGGTTTCCTTCTCCTCCTGACTGGTTATGCCAGTACTGAGTTGAGAGAGCTTAGCCTCCAGTTTGGCTATATGGTTGCATCTCTCACAAGTGTTGGAATTTGTTGGGAGGAGGAGAGGGTTGTCTGTGTACATGAGGCAGTTGTAACATTGCCTCAAGATTTCCAGATTCACCAGCTGGACCGGAGAGGAGATTGACAATTGACCTTTGGACATGCTAGAATAATATTGGGAATTCCTTAATAATTGAAAACCAGGGCCAGTGGGGAGTGAGGGTGTAGTGCTTTTAATTTTTAGTGCTGATTTATATAATTGCTTTAGTGAGCAAGTACCAGGTAACTTAAGTGCAATGTGTTACAGGTAACTTAAATGCAAAAACGACAAACAGTAACTTTCTTTCAAGTTAAACAAGGAAATAAGTACAGTAAGCAATGCAGATATCACTAGTGATCCACAGAAGCACTGAGAAGCCGCGTATTAGGTGGAATTAGCATTCCAGGGAAATAACAAGCAAACAAACAACAAGCATATAAACAAAGCTAGATTCAGCAGGCCTGGATCTAGTCTATGCTACAGCAAACAAGGTGTACCAATTTCAGTAAGATACAGTTCAAATATTCAGGCACTATAAACCTTTAACCAGAAATTCCCAGCTCAGAAGGGCAGAGTCCAACCTCTTCTCCCACAAGAGTGCAGACCACAAACCTTTTTAATGTAAAATAACTGGCCTGAAGCCCAAGTGCTTAAACCAGAACTAATACACTTTAAGAATAACAGACACTGGGCTCTCAATCAGCAGTTCCCAACTTAGAAGGATGAAAGCTACCTGTCTTGCCACCACAGTGCATGCCACAAACCTTTCTAATGTAAAACAACTGGTCTGAAGCCCAAGTGCTTAATCCAAAAGACTTAGAATGATAGCTACACTTTAATCAAGTTACTACTAAGCAGTAATAAATACAATTGAATACTTTAGAGAATGCCTGGATTAGTACTCAAGTTACACAAACAAAGCTAGATCCAGCAGGCCCGAATCCAGTCTATGCCACAGCAAACAAGGCGCACCAACTTCAGTAAGAAGCAGTTCAGATATGCATGCACTATAAGCCTTTAACCAGAAATTCCCAGCTCAGAAGGGCAGAGTCCAGCCTCTCCTCCCACAAGAGTGCAGACCACGAACCCTCTTAATGTAAAATAACTGGCCTGAAAGACCAAGTGCTTAAACCAGAATTAATACACTTTTAGAATAACAGACACTGAGCCCTCAATCAGCAGTTCCCAACCTAGAAGGATGTAAGCTACCTGTTCTGCCACTACAATGCAGACCACAAACCCTCTCAGTGCAAAACAACTGGTCCGAAGCCCAAGTGTTTAAACCAAAAGGCTTAGAATGAGTTACACCAAGCTGTAATAAATACAATTGAGTACTTTCAAGATAATGCAAAAGTAAAAAAAGTAGGTAGAAACACAAGTACAGTAAAAGCAGATGAATTTTTTTTTTTTTTTCTGAACAAGTGCTGAGATCAAAGAAACAGATTTGAGTGCTGAAACTAGAAAACTGGCTAGTTATAAGAAAAAAAAAACTAAGCTAGAAGGGTTCCCTCCAACACAGAAGGGACAACTGGTCCGAAGCCCAAGTGTTTAAACCAAAAGGCTTAGAATGAGTTACACCAAGATGTAATAAATACAATTGAGTACTTTCAAGTACATCAAAAGATGGATTGCAAACTGGCTCACAGATAGATCCTACAAATTTATTTATCAAGGTCACTAAGATTAACACCAAAACAAAAACAGGGAGGGTGGGTGGGACTATCTGAAGAGCAGAGTCTATACCAAACAGGAGGGACCCCAGGACTGAACCCTGGGGGACACCATTTGTTACTGGTGTAGAGTCTGACATGTAGCCAGCAACTCTTAATTTGTAGGATCTATCTGTGAGACAGTTTGCAATCCATCTTTTGATGTATGGATTCATGCCCAGGTTGGTGAGTTCATCTATGATACCTGACTGGGGAATGGTGTCAAAGGCCTTAGTGAGGTATAGGTAGGCTGTGTGATGCTCATTTCAATCATCTGTAGCCTGGGTAACTGTCTCAAAGAAATCCACCCAGTTCAGGAGGCATGATCTGCATTTGACGAAGCCAAACTGGGTGTGTTCAACTATGTGAAGGATCCCAATGTCTTTATTGTTGACTTCCATTATGATTGGCTCCATTGCCTTGCAGATCAGACTCGTCAGGTTCATAGAGCATGAATGTCAAGGGTCTTTTGTGGCCCCACCCCTGTGGAGTGGGAAGAACATTGCTGTGCAACATTCTATGGGTACATATCCTGTAGAGAGCATGTAGAGAGAGGTGTAAGTATCCTTCATGAATATGGATACATCCCCACCCTATGTGCTATGATCCAGGTTCTGATGCTGGAAGGTATGGAATGAGTAGTATCCTGGTAGTGCTGGTGTGCTCTCTGGAGCCTTGAACTAGGTTTCTGTTACTGCACAGATATCAATATTCTCCATACTGAGAAGTGCCTCGAGTGTGTGCATCTGGAGGCTGAGACTTCTGGCAATGAGTAGCATTTAGCTCACTTTCTGGTTATTTGTGTTGGTTACGGGGTTTGGTTTGTCCTGAGTGACCGATGTTCCATACCTGAAGTCAATGCCTCATTGGTCCGATCTGACCATAAGCTAATTACCCTACATATCCACATACTGCCCCCACCCCCCATTAAGGAAACCATGTTAAAAAATATCTCCAAAGACAACTTCATGATTCTTAAGACAGAAGTGGTGAATGTCAGGACACCCATGCAGATGGACAATATAGTTACGATTACTGAATCCTACACAATTGCACTTTATAAGCACTTACATGAGTGCATGGATTGTGCTATCCCAAACAGAACCAAGACACTATCCTCCAAGAAAAGAAAGCCAATCTGGTGGTCCTCTGCCATAAACAAACTGCACAACAGAAGGAAGAAACTGTTGCAAAAAAGGGTAAAACCCATGAGTAGAGGAGCTCCCTGGTCACCCTCAGTAAGAAGCTGCAATCCCTGATAAAATCCTCCAAAGCTAGTTATGAAAACAAAATCGCCACTGTTTCTAAAGACAACCACAAAGCATTCTATAGCTATGTCAAGAATTGCAATGGCAACACTCAGATTTGCTCTGAGGTACAGCACAATGGAGCTAAATATACAGACCCAACTGATATTGCCAACATCCTGGCATATAGGATAAGTGCTAACTTTACCCCCTCTCACCCATGAAAGAGCCCATCTCTATACCGGAAGAATGCAAAGTTGCTGTCATCATGGCTGCACAGGTGAAAACCACTCTCCAAAGCCAGGAACATAGCATCCATGGGACCAGATAACATCCCAGACTGCATTCTACATGAACTACAGAATGAACTGGCACCACACCTAAGTACCATGTTCAGTCATAGCCTCACCTCAGGCTTTGTGCCTGCTGAATAGCGCACAGTGACGGTCATTACACTACACAAGGGGGGAGCCACCACAGACCCCGGGAACTAGCGCCCCATTAGCCTGATGAGCCTGGTCTGCAAGGCCATGGAACGTATCATCATGGAACTTATAAACAAAGACATTGGCAATCTCCAAACTCTGGACTACAATCATTTCAGGTTTGGAAAAGGCAGATCATGTCTCCTAATCCTGATAGACTTCTTTGAAGCAGTCACCAAAGCCGCAGACAAGGGTAAAGTGGTACACACAGCCTATCTAGATCTTGCCAAGGCTTACAACACCATCCCCCACTCTGGAATTATAGATAAACTCACTAAACTAGGTATAAATCCCTATGTCACAAGATGGGTTGCCAACTGGCTCACTGACAGAACCCACACTGTGAAAGGAGCAGACTCCAGGTCTGACTTCAGACCAGTGACAAGTGGACACCACCGGGTTCAGTCCTGTGTCCTGTCCTGTTTGGTATCTACTTCCTGGAAGTACAGGCTAACACAGAAGGTATATGGCTAATGAAGTTCCCAGATGACTGCAAACTAGGAGCCATAATCAAAACTACTAATGACGTGGACATCCTACAAAAAGGCCTCACTGAGACAGATGCCTGGTGTCAAAGCCATGGCCTCAAGCTCAATGCCAAAAAGTGCATTGTCATCCCCTTTGGTAAAAACTCTGTACCCATGAACTACAACATAGGCGGTAGTATACTTAACACTGAAAGTGTGATAAGAGATCTTGGGACACAGGTGGTCAGTAGACTCTCCTTTGATAATCACATCACCACAGTAGTCAGGAAATCCTTGTACGTGGCACACCTCATCACAAAAGATTTCTCATGCAGAAAAAAAGAGGTCATTGTTCCCCTCTACTCATCATTCATTAGATCCATTATAGAGTACAATGCCCCTTTTGGTATGTACCTCACAAGACATCTACAACAACTGGAAAGCCTGCAGAAATACCTCACAAAGAGGATTAGTGGCTTCAAATACATGCCTTGCACAGACTGTCTCAAAACACTCCAGCTTTACTCTGTCACATATCGCTTACTGAGAGGTGATCTCTGCCTAACATACAAAGCTATATCAAACACAGAGCTGTTGGAAATGCTCCACTTAAAGAAATCCCAATCTCTCCAAGCTTCGACCCCAAAACCTGGACCAAAATACAAAAGGAGGGGGTGTATCCATTTTCATAAAGGATAGCCACAACTCCAGGTTAGTGGCACAGCATGAGGCCTCAGAGACCATCCAAGTGCAACTAACAGTGGGCATAGCTGCTTATCAGATCGTAGCCTGCTACAGATCATCTACCTTGCCTCAGGACCCTCACTCAGCATTCCTTAGAACACTGGAAAATATAAAGATCCTACCAAACACCATGATATTAGGAGATTTCAACTACCCAAACATTGACTGGGAGAATTACTCAAGTACAAACTCCTTTGCCCAATGCTTCCTAGAGTTTATAAACTCAAATGTCCTGGAACAGCTGGTCACAATGTCCACTAGAGGTGACAACATACTGGAACTGATCATCACCAACATGGGGGATCAGTGTTCCACACCAGAGGTAAACTCCTCGCTGGTAAGATCAGATCATAAAGTAATCACACTGGACATCCACATCCTGACCCCACCCCCAGTCAAGGAAACCACTGTGAAAAACTTTTCAAAAGCAAACTTCACACTTCTCAAGACCGAAGTGGAAAGTTTCAAAGCCCCCTTGCTACAGGATAATGCTATCCAATCCGCAGAATCCTTTACAAGTGCATTATATGCGCATCTACAGGGATGCATGGATCGAGCCATCCTGAGTAAAACCAAGACTCACTCCTCCAAAAAGAAGAAACCAGTCTAGTGGTCCTTGGCCATAGATAAGCTATACAACAGAAGGAGGAAACTACTACATGATAGAACAAAATTCCAAAAAGGCATCACTGATCATTATTAGCAAGAAACTACAATCACTCATAAAATCATCCAAGGCCAGTTTCTAAAGAAAAATTGCCAATAAATCTAAAGATAACCACAAAGCCTTCTTTAGCTATATCAAACATTTAGGTGGCAACTCTCAGATATGCTTTGAGCTACTGCAAAATGGCAAAAAATACACTGAACCAACTGACATTGCCAACATCCTGGTGGACAAGTTTAGTGCAAACGTCACCCCCTCACCCCCAAAAGGGCCTGTGTCCATCACAGAAGAATGCAGAGCCACAGACATCATGGACATGCAGGTAAAAACAGCCCTCTCCAAAGCAAAGAACACAGCATCAATGGGACTGGATGGTGTCCCAGGCTGCATCTTACATGAGCTCCAAAAGGAACTAAACCCTCACCTAAATTCACTGTTCAGACTCAGCCTTACCACAGGCTATGTACCCAAAGAATGGCATACAGTAACAGTCATCCCGCTCCACAAAGGTGGTGCCACAACAGAACCTGGGAACTATCCCTCTAGAAGCCTGACCAGCCTGGCCTGCAAAGCTATGGAGCAAATTATCATGGAACTCATAAACAGAGACATTGGGAAGCTCTAGACACAGGGCCCTACCCAATTCGGCTTTGTTAAAGGCAGATCCTGCCTCCTAAACCTAGTTGACTTCTTTGAAACAGTTACCAAGGCCATAGATGAAGGAAAGGTAGTCCACATAGCCTACCTGGACCTCACTAAGGCCTTCAACACCATTCCCCACTCTGGCATCATAGATAAGCTTACCAGCTTGAACATTAACCCCTATGTCACGAGATGGGTGGCCAACTGGCTCAAGGATAGAACACACATGGTCAGAGTTGCAGGTATCATGTCCAACTCTAAACCAGTCACAAGTGGCATCACACAGGTCTCGGTCCTGGGACCCCTCCTGTTCAGTATATACTTCTCTGAGGTACAGGCAAGCATGGGAGGACTATGGCTGACCAAGTTCGCAGATGACTGCAAACTGGGAGAATGATCGACTCTCTGGCTGACACAGACATCCTCCAGTAGGGTCTTACAGAGACAGATACCTGGTGTCAAAACCATGGCCTCAAGCTGAGTGCCAAAAAATGCATAGTCATCCCCTTTGGAAAAAACAAAGTGCCCATGAATTACCACATAGGTGGTAATCCACTAGGTACAGAAAATGTAATTAGGGACCTGGGGACCCAGGTAGATAGTAACCTCTCCTTTGATAATCACATTGCCAAAGTGGTTACATATTCCTTCTATGTAGCCCACCTAATCACAAAAGGGTTTACCTCTAGATCAAGAGAAGTCATTGTGCCCCTATACTCATCACTCATTAGGCTCATAATAGAGTACAATGCCCCATTTGGTATGTACCTTAATTGGCACATGCAACAGCTGGTAAGACCACAGAAGTACCTCACCAAGAGGATCATGGGCCTCAAAGAGATGTCCTATGCAGCTCGACTAAAGAAACTCCAGCTCTTCTTGGTTGCTTACTGCCTGCTCAGAGGTGATCTATGCCTGATGTATAAGGACATGTCCAACCCGGAATTAATGGACATGCTCCACCTCAACAAAAACAAATCTCTTAGAGCCACACACTCCAGTGAATTAAACCTCAGCAAAGCAATAAACAGGATGTGCTGGAGGGATAGATTCCTGTCCCAGAGACTTCCTATGCTCTGGAACAGAATTCCAGATGATGTTAGGCAGAGCCCCTCGCAGACTCTCTTCAAGAGGAATCTTGATGAGTGAATGGGAAATTGTAAATTTACCCCTGGGATTACTTCAGTGGCCCTGCTAGACAGAGGTCCAGGAAACTAATTTAAAAGGGAGGCAAAAGCCAACACATTCTGGCTAGGCTTATAAATGCCCTTGGGCAGATAGCCTAGTACCTACCTATGAACCTATGAACCTACACGCTCTAGGGACCTAAACCTTGTTATCACAATAAACAGAACATACTGGAGGGATAGATTCCGGTCCCAGAGACTTCACATACTCCAGAATAAACTACCTATCTATATCAAACAAAGCTCCTCATTAGCACTCTTCAAGAAAAATCTTGATGATTGGATGGGAAATAGGAAATTCACCCTGGGGATCACTTCTGTGTCTCTGCTCGACAGTGGCACAGGGACATAAATTTCTTGGATGGCAAAAGACAGGGTACCTTTTTGGCTGGGCTTGTATAGGCCCCAGGTTCGAAAGCCTAGTACCTACCTACCTATGAACCTATGAACCTTTGAGCCTTGACCAAAAAGGTAATATGGGGATAGCAGGAGCCTTGACCAGTATTCAGAAGCACAGGAGCGACAGATGCAAACCATCTGTAGCAAAGCAACAAGGCTTGTCTATCTTGTCATCACAGGCAGACAGAGACTGGATCCCCTTTGAATGACATCAGAAGCTCAGCCAGTTGTTGAAGTTTATCATCTTTCTGTTATATTGCAGTATCATGTAGGTGAAGGTAAGATGCTACTCAAGGTTTGACCCTGTGTGTGCCAGCATGTGGTGCATCAACACATATATGATATGGTCACGGCCTATGCATACAATACACTCACAATACACCTAGTATGATAAGACTGATGAGGTTAGCAAATGTGAAAAAAAGTTTGTGCAGACGGTCAGCAATTAATGTTTGTATTGCTCCCTGTAACTCCATATTGCTTGCTGAACTGTAAAGAAGTACTTAGTTTGGATTAAGAACACCGCACTTGCCAACTGTGTGTGTGTGTGTGTGTGTGTGTGTGTGTGTGTGTGTGTGTGTGTGTGTGTGTGTGTGTGTGTGTGTGTCTGTCCCTGGGGAGGAGCAACCTTTTTGGAGACTACTCACACACCTTAAAAGTGAACTGCGGTGGTGGTGCTGCAGTAGCTTTGTCGCCTCACAGTAAGACATCCTGTTCGACACTCAGCTAAAGCGTCTTCTGTGTAGAGACATGCGTGAATGGGCGTACCTTCGTTGAAGGTTGTGCGTCAGAGCTGGCAACTTGGCATGTAAAAATCTACTGCCAATCATTACCGGACCAGAGTTCCGCTGTGGTGACCCCTAACCAGGAAAAGCCAAAAGACACAACAACTCACACACCTTAAAAGTGGTATACTCATCTTTGTCAAGTCTGATCATGTCACCATCCTACAAATATACCTGTGGAAAGGTGAAATCCCAGTAATGTGTATAGCGCGTTGTGTAAATGCGTACTGCTGTAGAATCATAATGTAGTTAGATAGGGAATTGAATCCTGCACTTGCTTACTGCGTGTTAGTGTGTGTGTCTCCCTGGGGAGGGGCAACCTTTTTGGAGACTACTCACACACCTTAAAAGTGGTATACTCATCTTTGTCAAGGCTGATGATGTCACCATCCTACAAATATACCTGTGGAAAGATGAAATCACAGTAATGTGTATAGCTTGTTGTGTAAATGCATACTACTGTACTATCATAATGTAGTTAGGGAGGGGTTTAAATCCTGCACTTGCCAAGAGTGTGTGTTTCTCCCTGGGGAAAAGCAACCTTTTTGGAGACTACTCACACACCTTAAAAGTGGTATACTCAGCTTTGTCAATTCTGATGATGTCACCATCCTACAAATATACCTGTGGAAAAGTGAAATCTTAGTGATGTGTATAGCACGTTGTGTAAATGCATAATGCTGTAGTATCATAATATAGTTAGGTAGGGGTTTGCATCCTGAACTTGCCTACTGTGTGTCTCCCTGGGAAGAAGCAACCTTTTTGGAGACTACTCACACCCCTTAAAAGTGGTATACTCATCTTTGTCAAGTCTGATGATGCCACCAACCTACAAATATACCTGTGGAAAGGTGAAATCCCAGTAATGTGTATTGCACATTGTGTAAATGCATACTGCTGTAGTATCATAAAATAGTTAGGAAAGAGTTTGAATCTTGCACTTGCCGACTGTGTGTGTGTCTATGCTTCAGATGTGTGACACCGTTGGCCAATATGGAGTGGGTTTTGATTTTTCTATTATATGACATATCACAATGACAACTGTATGTGCATTACACATGTAAGGTAGCTGTGGGGCAAATCCATATACATACATGTTACCTCAAGTATTTCATAGGTGGATACTCTGCTTTCTCCATGAATGCATGTGCTATCTTTGCCAGAGTGTGTTGGTGCTTTCCAGACCTTAGGTCACTTCTGTATGCTTGTGACAAGCTTAGCCACTGCAGTGATCCCTGGGCTACATCTTCCATTTCACATCCAATCATCACGGTTTCCATTGAAGAGTGTGAGTGAAGGTTTATGCTTGAGGTATATTTGAAACCTGTTCCAAAGCAAGCAAAGTCTGGCAAAGATGACTAATCATTATAGGTGTGCAACAACCTCTGTGGATCTACATGCAAACCCTTTATTGCTTATGTGCTCCACAGAGGGATTTTCAAAATCCTTTGGTAATGTGATCATCAAAGGAGAGATGACTTAACACATGGCTCTATGTATACATTAGTACCTGTACCACATTTTGGGGGCTACTACCTATGTGGTACTCTGGGGATACTTTGTTTTGTAAAAGTGAATAACTATGCTTTCTTAGGCTTCTAGCTTTACAGCATGAGTTTGACACCAGGTATCTGTCCGTATGGTACCCTTTTGGAGGATGTGTGTGTCATCTGGAGAATAAAGTATAGCCCATAGTATGCATTGTCATCAAACGTGGGCAGACATATCCCTACTGTGTTTGCTTGTACCTAAGAAAGCTATATACCAAACAGGAGTGGTCCCGGGACTGAGTGCAGGTGAATACCACTTGCTACTGGCATAGAATAGTACATGGATGCTGCAAATGTTACTGTGTGCCCTACATCTGTGCGTCAGTTGTCAAGCCATCATCTAACAATCGTTTATGGTCAGTCTGTTGAGGTTATGTATAATACCAGTATGTGGGATGGGTATGAATTGCTGGTGAGCTATAGCTTGGTTGTGTTGACCTCTCCTCCCTCACCTATAGCCTTGTTGACTGGCTTGAAGTCTACTAAGTGTAGGAGCCATGAGCTGGCCTTTAGAGAACCTAAGTGGGTATGGTGTAGTGTTTGCAGGTTCATAATGTCTCTGTTAATGAGTTCCATAATGCTGTGCTCCATAGCCTTCCAGATAACATTGGACTGGCTTATAGGGTGAGAGTTTCCAGGACCTGTTGTAGTTCTACCCTTAATCAATTTATGTTAACATTTGCACTGGGTGTGATGAGGGTGGACAGGTTTAAGAATAAGTATATTAGAGGGTCAGGCCAGGTTTGAAGGTTAGTAGACCATGCCTGATAGGCAGGATTAAGTTGGTTTGTACATGTGCTGAGGAGGGATGCAGAGTATATTGTGAAATAGATGCTAAGGATGAAGCCGCCAGGTAACAGGAAAAGAGGAATGCCTAAGATGAGGTTTATGGCTGTGGTGAGAGAGGACATGCAGGTGGATGGTGTGATAGCGCAAGATGCAGAGGCCAGGAAGAAATGATGTACTGTGGCGTCCCCTAATGGGAGCATCCGAAAGGAGAAGAAGAAGAAGACAGTGTAGCTCAACCCTTGTGGACTGTGAACACCATTACCATGTGTCATTCCACAAGTATGCAACCTGTATAGAGGCTGCATCTGGACAGAGCGTTTAGGTGAGTGGTGACTTCATATGTCAGCTTGTGTATGACACAGCCAGGGACACTGTCCAGTACCATTGCCACTGTGGTGTGTACTTTGTTAAAGAGATGTTTTAACTAGAGTATCTGTGAATCATCAGGTTTTACATTCTTCAGGTCTGGAAATGTGGCCCTTGTGTAATGACAGGGTGGTGAAATCCGCATTCAAACTGTCTGACAAGGAATTGGTAATGTCAGTCAGATAAGTGTATTTTGTGACCATTTACATTAACTGTGACCCAATCTGAGATTTCCCCTGTAAATTATGAACAATACTGAAGAAAGCTTTAGTGTTGTCTTTGGAATCCTTGCCATTTTGTATTTTGAAGCTTGCCTTGTATGTTTATTGAGGGATTGTATTTTCCCAATGATACTGACCAGAGAGGTTATCCCTTCTTGGTATGTAACTCTTCTGGCACAGCTTCACACCTTCTATTATATATTTAGTTTATAGCAGGGGTCCATGAGACTAATGCATTTTTACTGTATAAGTGAGAATTTCTTGTGTTTGTGATAGCACGGTCCATGCAACCCTGTAGGTAAACAGTGTGCATTAATAAAGGATTATGCAGCTGGGACAGTTTTAACCTTAGTAACGCAAACCAATGACAGATAGCAACAACAGCATCACCCACAGCACAGTGTCAACCCTTGTCATACACACACATGTGTACTCAAGTTCCAAAATGTGTGTAGTACAATGCATACAGGCCACTAATAGAAAGTATGGAGTGTTAACACTGGCCAATACAGGGCATGTCACCCTGCCCATATGTCCAATATGCATGTACATGCAGACAGTGCACCTCCACCATGTTCACAAATGTACACCTACAGACCTGTGCTGCACACACCCCACACTTAGTCTCCACTGTATAACACATGCTGACACAACTGCACACATCAGCCAAGTGGCACATGGGCAAACAAAACACAATTGGAATAAACACTGGTGGAAACAATACAACATTGCTAATTACAGCTTTAATGCAGCATGCCTGCACAGCTACACCTTCAAGGATATCATTGCACTTTACTGCTGACAACATGCTACACATTCAACCATTGCTATACTTTATTAAAGTCACCCTGTGCATCAGCACCATGTTAGCCTGTTCCTGCATCAATGTTACAGATGACAGGAGGTGGCACAGGTTTCATCATATGCACAGGGTGTGTTGTTGGTTTGCCAGAGGCCTACACTGAGCCATAAAATCGACATATGTGTGTGAGTGTGTGTGTGAGGGCCATGAGTACTGTTATGGGCCAATGTTGATGTAATGTGTGTGGGTATGTGTTTGCCCTAGGTTTCTGGTTAATGTGTGTGTGTCTGCATGCACACAGTTCCCCCATGTGGCTGCCATAAATGGGGATTTATGAGACAGCTACAGACTGTACCTGGCAGGCTTTACAGATGACCATCTCTGGCCATGGATACGGAACCTATGCCAGGCAGGGGTGCTACAGACAGTATCAGGTACTAATCCAGACTGGGTACTATCTGAAGAGCTTGACATATGTCCACTGGATCCAGGTCACTGCTGGGACTGGCCAGAGCCACGTGCACGTGGTCTTTTAGGATGGTCTATGGACAGCCCCCCCAACATTGCTGGGGTTTGTACTGGCACCACGGGAGCGGCTGTGACTTGCTGGACATCCATGGCGACCTCCAGCTGCTGATGTTGCTGGCATACGTCCACGTTGACGTCTCAACTGTCCTGCACTTTCCTGACACATGGACATGATATTGTGGAGGACATCCAATGTCTCACCCTAACGTCTATCAATGACCCCAGTGTAATTACATATGGCACCTGCTAGGTCACAGATACTGTCATTTACAGAGGTGTTATGAGCCCTCTGTGCCCTTAGTGTCTGTCTGGTGTACCGCTCCATTCGTGTCTCTGCCTTCATGACAGCCTGGAACATGCATGTGGTAGAAAGAGGTGTGGCACGTCTGCCAGGGGCATGATGACCAGCAGTGCTCTGACAAGAACCCCTGGGCATCTGCCTATGTGGTACCATTCCAGACATCTGGCTATGGCTGCTGTGTCCTGATACATGTGCCATAGATACTACACTGTCCTGGCCAGTGCCAACCGTACACTGTCCCTCAGCTAAGGGCAATGGTGATGATGGATGTACAGGCAGTATGACTGTGTGCATGGATGGGGTGGAGACTTGTGTACTGTCAATTGGTGGCCCAACAACAGACCCTGACAAACATGCCTGTGCCTCAACACACCTATCCTCATGATCACTGTCTGTCTCAGTGACATCAGGTTCCTTGCTGTACTGAACCAGTCCCACCTCAGCACCTGTGAGAGGAAAACAGAAATCACACTTTAAGACCTGAACATGATGTCAGACCACATGTACACATGCACACATGCACACATGCACTCATGCACACATGTGCACATGCGCACATGCACACGTGCGCACATGCACACATGCACACATGCACACACACAAAAATACACTCCTCCCTAAAGCAGACACACACAACATCAGCAATCTCAGAACATACACAATAGCAGGTGATGGTGGGGTACAGTATCACAAGCAAAACAGTCATATCACACATGTCAGCATGCAGGACATGTGTTGCTCAACAGCATGCAGTGCAAGTGTAGACAGTCCTTGTTACTAACAGTATACATGGCTTTGATGCATGTGTTTTGTTATTAGGTGATGGGCCTCCCCCTGGAACACAATGCATACATGGACACAACATTGTTGTGCAGGTATTCAAAACTCAATAGCATCACAAGACATATATGTGTCAGTTGTGCAAATGGTGATTGGTATGCATGTTGTTTACAGATGCATTTGTGTGCACACACGCAACATTAAGGTGTATAGCAATGAAAGCTATCTGTAGTACTGTGGTTACAATAACTGGATGGGGTATAGTACCATAGGCCATCATCATGAAGTATCATGTGGGCACTCAAGGCTACAAATGTTTCCCAAACCAGCACTACTCATGCTGTACCAGAACTATACTACCTTGGCTACATTCACCATTTCACAAACAGTTGTTACATGAATTTGTAAGGTGGCCAATAAGGAGCATTCCCTGACATGAATGTGTAGTGTGTTGCAGAGTGTTTAAATGCCTCATGATAGGCCTCTACCCCTCAGGTATATTATGTGTAATGTGTGGATGAGATTTTGGATAATGGAGTGTGTCTTTACAGAGGGTTTGGGAATCCTTTATGTGTAGCATGTTAAAATGCTCTGTGTATGACATAGATGTGTATGTTATGTGCATGTTGAGTATCAACTGTGCCTATCCAATGGTCACTACAATCTAGCCACATTTGTATGAGATGGTCTGGGTATTGCATGTGTTTGAGGCAGCTAATCACATTAGTGAGATGTGTGGTCTTACACCAAACATGCACAGCACGCATTATGGGTAGGTGTGTTACATGTGTACATGGCCTACACCTTAACTATGACATGCACTTTTATTTACAATAATAAATGCAGAACACACTCACCAGCATCTGTCCGCTGCCTTGATGTCACCCCAGAGGGACCTACATAGAGATGAGACAGTTTGTCAGTGGCCACAACTGTGGCATTGCTACTGTGTGTTTGCAATCTTACAGTACAACAACAGTTTACATTCACAGGGCTACAGATTATGTTCCAAATGATCAGTATTGCACAACAACAGGCTCCACATCTTTTAATGATGCACTCCGCATCTCACATATGCATGATCTACCAATACAAATAACAGTAGTCTACAGATATGCCATGTTACCTGCATGCTCCATGTGTGCTTGCTGGGTGGCTCCAACCTCCATCATGGTGTATGTCTGCTGCTGTTGTTGTTGGGCAGGTGCCACCAGGCTCATGAGCAGCTCCTCCACTCTGGTGAGGGGGGATGGATATTAACACCACCTCCTGTTGCAAGCTGTTGTCTCCGCACATCAGCAGCATGCTGAAGGACATGTCTGAGAAGACCACTGCAGTGGTGGCGTACCTGCTCATATGTCCAGCTATGCAGGCCTACTTCATTTACCTTGTGGTCAACATCTTGCCACATTGCAGTATGCTCCTGCTGGTCCTGGCTGGTTCATGAGAACATGAGACTGTAGTACTGAATCATACTGGTAGTAATTATGTCATCTTCAGCACTACTGTAAGTGGGGTTCCTGTGATGTGCCATGATCCCTGGAAGACATAAATATGAAAATATGTCTGAGCAAGTCATATGGCACATTTAACATTATACAGTACAGATATCACTGAACTACCATATATAGCAACATATTAGCTAACCAAGAGTGAAACACTTTAACTGCCACTTATTACTGCTCACCCCACAACTGCTTGGAAGTGCCTGGCTCACTCTCAATCTAATTAACCATGTTCTGCACAGCAACAAAATAAAATCACTATATAAGACTATACAAGAGTACCTGGCACACTGTATGCAACATGATGCACCACCTAGCCACAGCAGATATACATCAAGCTGTGATATCATCCACCACAATGAATGTAAGGTCCAGTAAATGTATTGCTATTATACTACATAACTTGTTAATTGCAAACCCATGTCCAAAATATGTGCACAATTGGGAATATATGTTGCATACTGCTGTAGTACACTATGAATGTTGCAAGATACGCAGTTATATATTTTACCATACATAAGTCAAAGGACATGTAACAGTCATACCCACACACACATCAGACATAATTACAGGACACAAAGGTATGACAACCCAGATAAGCTTTCAGTATGTACTATACATACTGTGCGTCAGTACTTACACAACCTTAATCTTGAGAAATGTAATCTGTGATGAATACAGGGACCACACAAAACAGTGGATGCAAGCAATGTGGACATACACCATACTTTGCTGTACAGGCCCAGAGCTTCAAGTAGTACTACAGTACACACAGGATTTGGATTCAACATCAGTACCAATCAATAATCATAGATGTAGTGCTTTAGCCTCCAATGACACACCCTAGTTAAAACCAAGGGACTTAATCACACTGTATGCAATAGCACTTTTTCTGCCTAGCAACAGAATACACAGCTTTTGCTAGGATCAAAACAAGGACCCATAATACCATGACATAAACAGTTTCCCACTAAGTTATCCCACAGATACATATCTTTGATGTATTCACAAACACATTGACCATCACAGTCAGTTAACAGTACAGAGAATCTATTGCAACAAGTAGATGTAGGTGTGTATGAGTATATATAACTATATATATATATATATATATATATATATATATATATATATATATATATATATATATATATATTTATATACATATACACATCCATCGGTGTACATATACATATATATATATGTAGGCACATATACATTTCACCTTTCATAGTGAGAATATCTATTATACAAAGGATGTGAGGTGTACAGTAATGTAATAAAATTGCACAGTCTTTGGATAAATTCATTGAAGGTGTTCACAGCCCAGGTAGTTTTAGCAGGCCTCACTGGCTTCAACATTGCAAACTGAACAAACCACCACATGTCATATACCAGCACTGTATGCTGTCTTGTTTGTCACACATAAAACCTACATACAAATATGTGCATACTAACCTTCACCAACATATATATCTCCACCCTTCACAAACAGTTGCAATATGTCTCCTGCTCTATGCACATATACAGATGTGAATATATATGACACATATATATTTCTCCATATGTGTGTGGCATACACACACAAGGTCCACACTGTTGTAAGTCCCTGGACCTCACAGCTGAACTGTTGGGCCTTGCTGCAACACAAACAGGTGTCACATATGAACACACACTAACATTAGGGGGGTATATATGGCTACAAATGCTAGATAAGAATACTAGACTGCTATAGCAGTTGCCAATGCTAAGCTACACTTTAATATGACTATCATGCATGTGTTTTTCTGTCACACCCATGTTTATATAATGTCAGCTCTAATCCCCCCAACAGCCATTGGCCACACTACTGCACAAAACACAGATAACATGGATCAGCTCTTTGACATTTAATGCTGAGCTACACATTTCACAGGTATGTCGAACTGCCCACAGGTACACACAGTATTGCCATAGCAGTAGTTAAGCAGAACATCTGTGCATAATGAAGTACTGCTGCCACATATGAATGTTTCACATTATGTAGACTATTCTTTAATAACATCTACTACATGCCAGTAAATACATATGTGTCACATACCTTTCCTTTGCATGATTTGGTAATATTTATTTTTTTTTTCCTTTTCTCTGTCTCTGTCTCTCTCTCTCTGTCTCTCTGTCTCTGTCAGTCTCTGCAATAGAGTGATTGAGTTTGTTGGCAGAGATTGCAGCCTGCTTTTGTAGGTATTTGCACATGAGCATGTGATGGCCTCTGCACCAATTAGTGGCCACCACTTGCTAATTGCATGCAGCCTGCTGTGTAGTAATTGCAGTAATCACTGTCATAGCAACCCAGCACTATAAATTGCTAACTCAGGTAGGTGTGGCCCTTTCAGCTTTCCAAGATGGAGATCATCATTGTTCATAGGTTCATAGGTTCATAGATTACTAAACTACTACTGCCGAGCCATTTTATTTTTAGCAAAGCCAATTATCCTCCTCAGAGATTTCAACCTGCCTTTTGTGTTTGTAAGGCAAACACCTTAACCATTAGGCCACCCTCCCAACCCTGTGGACATCATTGTTTAAGACAGAAGGTTGGTATAGTTCTTATATCAGAAGCCAGGGGTGTAGCCAGAGATTTACATTTTGTACTCAGACCTAATGTTGCTGCTTCCAGTACCCACTTGTCAGTGTAGAAATGTACTCACCCCTCAAAATGCTACCCCAAGATACATGGAAAGATGTACTTTCTTTTCAACTTTTACAATTAACTGCCATACAAAGCTAGTTATTGAGATGTATTCCTTTGGCACAAGAATTGTTTGTGAACTGCTATACTGTGAATATTCATTTACTCAGTTCTAAACAGTTTGTGCTTGTTTAGTGTTGACATTAGCACAAGCTGCTCAGAAAAACTGGACACACATCAGTACTGTGAGTATGCTTACCTACATCCTTGGTAGACCCTGCACACACAGGTAAATTCTACATTTGGGTAGGGGTGCAGAAGTACAGAGAGCGTAAGTATTATTGTGTGGATTTTATCTTCCTGGACTTACAGGGTTGCTGTGTACATGTTAGTTTATCAAGGCAAGTAATCTGTCTGTGTAACTCCCAACTGTGGACCTACCCACATGGTAGCCAGAGAATAGCCTGTTACTTTTTGTCTGTGCATCACACAGATCTTTTCAGCAATAGAGCAATGGCATTGTTACAGTTGGTTACTACCAGTACATGGCTACATCCATTTGTATTTCAGTGTTGTATTCCTACATAAGGGTATGCTTCCGAAACTCCTTCCAAAGCTATTTGCACAGTGTGTAACAGCTGAAAGGATGATATGCCTATGTGTTTCTGCCTCTATCAGACCTCTCAAACTCTCAGGTACATATTTGAAAAGGCTCAGTGAAAAGTAAGGAAGAATTCAGGGACACCTTTAAAATGTTAGTGCCATTAAGTTAAAACATTGAGAGAATCAGAGCATATGAATTAATACACCTTTTCTGAAGTAAAAGAAGTGTCTAACTCTTAATTATTGTCATTATTTATTGTGTAATTCACCACCTTTGTGGCCAAAGTCAGTAGTTTTAGGAGGGATTCAGAGGGACAGAGCTAAAATGTGTGTCAAAATCAGGGACATCCCTGAAAATTAGGGACAATTGGGAGGTATGGCCACTGCCCTAAACAGATATGCCAGTGTTTGTCCTGCTGTGATACTGTGTGGGGTTGTAAAGTGATGGTGTAACATTATTTCCTGCTAAAATGGCTGCTTCTCTTATCACAGTCATGTAATGTAATCCCACTACAACTGTTGGTAAAGATCCACAGTACAAGTTGTGTGGTATGGCATTCCTATTTTTCCTTTACATTCACTCATTCTGATGCATGATATATTTATTTCAGCACCAACTTGTATATCTACCATGGATTAGTGGTACTTCATGTTGTGTAGTATGTACAAGGTCCGGGGTTTGAGACTGGCAGAGGTGTTTTATTTTGCTTCTGAGCAGAACAAGGGCCCTCACATACAGAGTGACCAAGGCACTTTTAAGCAGTTGTAAGCGGGTTTGCATGGGTTTGTGCGATGCTTAGCAATTCTTAGCTTAGCGCAAACAAACGCATACTCGCTCAAACCCACTAACTACTGCTTAATGGTGCTTACTCCCGCTAACCCCCATGCTCATTTCTTTGAAAGAAAAGAAAAATGGGGAGATAGGAAAGTGGTGAAAAAGGGGCACAAAGAGGGAAATACAGTATGGAAAGTAGCTCGGGATGTGCAGGATGGGTGTAGGGAAGGTACATAGCTGCCCATTTCATTAACAGCAACAGCTGTGCATATAGAATACATTTGGAGGTAGATATGAAACCTTCAACCCCTGAGAGAGGGGTGAGGACAACAAAGTATGTTGTAATGCCAATTAAATTACATTTTATGTGTCCAGTGGACATGTGTGCAAAATGGGCAGCTATGTATGGGGTGTAATTTTTTTTTTGGGAGCAGATTGCCCTTTTATTTCAGCTGAGAGTGGAATGTGGGGTAGGGGAAGTAGGTATATTTGGGGAGGTAGGTTGGTGAGGTAAACAGACAAGACAAACGAGATGCATACAGGGGCAGTATATGACACATGTGGTGGGTGAACACCTTTGGCGGGGAGGGATGTTTGGAAATCGCAAGCCCATGAGCCCACAGATGGAAACAGTGGGACTGAGGTCCCCACCCATGGGCAGTCACCACTGCACCTTCACAGCCCAGAGGGTGGCTGTGCTGGGGGCTATGTAGGAGGGGCAGGCTGACCCGGGAGTTGTGCCACTCGTGCCTCAAGCTGGCATAGAGGTTCTGCAACTGAACATTCAGTCTCTCTATGCACCACAGCCTGGACCGTTTGAAGGGTGATAGATGGCCCTACTCCACCCACGCTTGCACGGGGGGCCGAGCCCCATCCCCTGCAGTGCTTCCACCCAAAGGTTGCAAAGGGCCAATGGAGGAGGAGGTCCCAGGCTGGCACCGGACCTGCTGTTGTCAGGTGCCATGGCCAGCTGAGGTGGGACAGGTGGGTCCACTGGGACCGGCCTTCCCATATGAATTATGTTTTGGAGGGTTTAATAAAGATATGGGTTAGTAACAGTCAACAGCATTCCAAGTTAGTTATAACAACATAAAGAAGTATTCCCATTAACCCAACACACCAGATTTTCAACAGTTGAAAAGCAAGCATAACACATACATATATAGAACAATAGTGGACATTACAACAGCATGCAGGTTGAATTGATGGCAACAGGCCACCAATATTGTGGTATTTTAACAGGGCACATGTATAGAAATAAATGCAATTATTTATAAACCAATAGAACATATGTCCCAACAATTGTTTTGAGATTAGACATACCGATTGAGGTGTGGAATTGCATTTTTTATGCACATACAGTAGGGTGGGAAAGGATAGCTCAATTAACAACTTATATATCCTTTTAGTTTTCACTACATTCCTATTAACTGCAGTTATATGTCCCTTACATGTATTATTACACTACCCAATGTCCTTATATTGTGCAACTGGATTTTGCTAGATCATTATATACATGAGCTGTATCTTACATACAAACTGTCTAAGATGTAAATGTTACTGCTACATATTTTGAGAATTGCTCACACACACTACTGTTAAGATGGTACTATATAATATAATATAATTATCTAAATATGTTCAGGTGAAAGTATTAGTTATATGTTAACAGCTCCCTACATTTCTGGCAGCACACTGACATTTCTGGGGAACAAAATACCAAGCTACTCATGTGCCAGATTAACCTGTACATGCTGGGCATGAACCAACAGTTGAGAGTTGTAAATATGCATAAAAGCTACTGGCACTCCCTTCATCCACGTTATATGGGCCTACCCAAGTGTGGGTTAACACTGCTTAATACAACAGCACTATTTGTAAAATGCAACAATGCAACAACATATCAAAGAAAATGACACAGATGCACTCCAGGAATTATACTTTTATTAAAGGATTATTAAACCTTATTTATTGGGTTAAAACACTTTTTGAAGGCTCTTTCATTTATTTTATATATCAGTACATGCAGAATAATTACTAGCCTGCCTGATGATGTAGCCTTTGCAACCTACCTTCATGGGCTTGCTGATTCATAGCCCGGACACCTGCAGCTGTGAAGTAAATGCAGTGATATTGAGACATACCTATCCATAGTAAAGACAAGCATAGCAATTTGTAACTACTTAATACAATGGTTACTTACTCAGTACTGGGACATTATTAATCACACAGGACTCCTGGATCCACTGGTCCAGTTGACCCTCCTTACATTGCTTCAGGTCAGAGTAATGGTGCCTGACCTGCTCACCAGTCCAAGGAACGCCAGTGGCAACGGTGAGATAATGAGCTAGACTGTTCCAGGCCTCCGTTTTATATTGGGTGCCCTGGTACTGGCCCTGCAGGGGTCTTTCCTCATGATTGTGGACAAGGAGCCAAACCATTACTTTGGTCTCCTCAGTGCCCCAGCGTTGCACTCAAAATCGAGTGCCGTCTCCAGCACCAGCCATGCTGACTGCAGAAGGGAGCTACAACCAGTTATGGCAAGTATTCCAGCCTGTGGAGCTTAAATATGCCTCATTTCCCACACTTATTTGTGATTGGACAGTTTTGAAAAAACTCAGCTGTAGGCACACCTGCTTAGCTGATGTTAGCAATGTTTAATATTCCTTTGATAGCTATGTGTCTGTTGAAAGTGCATGGTTATGAAATGCTATCATTGCTTAGTGGTTATGTACTGTGACTATAGTGCACAGTATGAACTGTAGCTGGTAGTCGAACTGATTGAAAACATTTAGAAAAAAATAAAAAACAATTACTGAAACCAGTGCAGCTAACTATTTATTGCAATCCAAAGTACTTGCAATTCAAACAACTAAGCGCTTTCACCAGATAATCCAAAGGCATCTTCAGAGTTGTTTAAATATTGTATCCAAACAGGTTAAATAGTAACAGATACTGTTTGTAGCTACACAAGCACCGACCCACAATTTTTCCCGCCCAAACTTTTAAAAAGACAGTACATCTATCAAATGCCTTAATTTTTAAAAGTTTGTGTTTTTTGTGATAGAGTTTTCAAGAATGAACATGGAGGTAACAATGATCTGTTGTTGGAAAGTTAATAATCTTTATGGCAGTTGAAGCTAAACGCTTCTGTGGAACCTGGTTTAAATGATTTTATTTCCATTAAGCCATTTTTGAAGATTAGACATAACCAAATTGTTTGACATATCTAATTTTCAGGATTTATTTTAAAAATCATGTAGAATGCAATTTTAATAATTTCAAGTAGATTTAGTATGTTGCTTAATGAATGATTAGGAAGTATTTTGTTTCAATGTAAAACATTTTAAGAAGAATAGGCATTTGATAGATGTACTGTCTTTTTAAAAGTTTGGGCGGGAAAAATTGTGGGAGGGTGCTTGTGTAGCTACAAACAGTATCTGTTACTATTTAACCTGTTTGGATACAGTGTTTAAACAACTCTGAAGATGCCTTTGGATTATCTGGTGAAAGCGCTTAGTTGTTTGAATTGCAAATACTTTGGATTGCAATAAATGGTTAACTGCACTGGTTTTGGTAATTGTTTTTATTTTTTTCTATAGTGCACAGTATCCTGAGTTTGAGCCCTGTCACTGCTTTTTATTTTCCTACTGGCCAGACCTGAATGGTTAAGGTACATTAAAGGATGTGTGGCCATGTTAAGCCGACTTTGCTCAACTTTGCGTGACATTGCCCGACATTGTGCTAGTTAGCGAGGTGTGCAGCTACGAATGTATTTGCGCTGGTTAGCGCGATGCGCAGCTATGTGCAAATACATTGCGCTTGTTAACGAGCTGCTCAGCTACGAGCAATTGGTTTTAAATATGCTAAATACTGCTAAAATGTGCTTAGCAGTACTTTATATTGCTTAAAATAAGTTACTCATGCCTCAGATATATATATATATATATATATATATATATATATATATATATATATATATATATATATATATATATATATATATATATATATATAAATAAAAATTTGTTCACTACTACATATAACATTTGAATGCTTTTTACAAAACTTATACATGATAAATGTCAGGAAATATTGTTGTATACAGATTTCCAACTCAAAATGGAACATGTAGTAATGAGACTCGAACCGGGAATGCTTTCTCTTTGTGTGAAGCCTCTAACCACTACACTATTGCTATTTTGCTTAATTTGCATAGTTTTTTCTTATTATCCTCTTCGGTGTCTAAGCTGCTAACTGTAGCTAAGCAATGGGCATTCCTGTGCAAACACGCACAAATATGGGCAGCTATATCGGAAATAAAACAAAAAAAAATAAATTTCTTTTAATTTTTAAATTTGTATGAAGTTTAACATATGGGGGAGTGTAGTGTTACAATGTACACATATGAGCAGACTCTCTCATGTAACTCAACATTTCTTGGGTTTTGTCAGTACAGGGGTGTGGATTTTCGGACTGCTTGGCAGTCCACCACACCCCCTACAATCATCCACGCTCCATGTAAGCTTTAGTGGCGAGGCAGTGTGCCCTCATTAATATGCATGGCTTGCTGCCATCATACTCTTAGACTGGCATTTCCGTGTAAGACTAATCTAGTCTTACACGGAAGATTAGTAAATCCTGGGAATGTAATTTCATAACCTTGCAATATAAAACATAATTTGTGCAGGTTAACAGCTCTATAAGTCAACAACTATAAAACTTAAACAAACAAACTATTTACAAAGGTGTCTATGTTTAAAAGATATTATACATTTTTGAGAAAAGGAGAAGACAAAAGATGCTGGTAAGCTCTACTTCCAAAAAACAGTCCAATAACATAAAAACAAAGGAAGCAACAGGCCATGGCTATATATAAATTAAAACAATTTAATCCAAAACAGACAACAAAAGGTGAGCGCTTTCGTGGACCAAGCCACTTCATTAGACAATGAAATGAAACAAAAAAATCCTTTATATACCATCCCATGCTCATTGATTAAAACCCCACCTTCATTTAAAGTCAAACATCATTTTATATTCAAATAAAACAACTCATTTAAAAATTAAGTAACAAAATCATGTATAAACCATAATGCAACATTACACATTAAAATGTTATACATTAAAATGTCACTTTAACAGGTCTCTCCCTAAGAGAATGGGCTTAATATTAATTTTGTCATTGAGGCCCTTTGCCATACTAGCCCTGAGTCTCACAATCCATTCAAGTTCTTTCGTCTCATCTTTTAAATTCACATCTCCCCCCCTGAGGGAGACTACATGCTTACCATGCTGAATGATACAAAGTTTTATCTCAAAGTGGACTTTCAACAGGTACAGAGGTGTAATGATGCTATATTCAATGCTGTGTTTGAATGTTTACAATGTAATGTTATTAGTATTGATTTGTTTAATTATTTTATTGTTAAGTATCCTGTGATACCTATAATACAGGGCCTCCCCAAAATTCATAAAAAACCCTGGAACCACCAATGAGACCTATTGTGTTGGGGAGGGGTTGGTCCACGGAAACTCTATCAATATATATTGAGCGACATCTGAAACTTGTATTGAGGAGGAATCCTACTATTTTATTGGATACAGAACATATTTTGAGGGATCTGTATTTGTTTCTTAGCACGCATGTGAATGCTGACAGGTTAATGCTTATTACAATGGCTGTACAGTCCCTGTTTACTGTTATCCCAATCAGGTGGGGGTTGAATACTTTAGGGAGTACCTATTGGAAGATGGGTTATATAATGGACAATGTGTTGATCTTTTATCTCTCCTTATGGAGCTCATTCTAGAAAATAATTGGTTTTTGTTTGAAGGTACCCTATACAAGCAATTGGATGGCATAGCCATGGGCACTTCCTGTGTCAATGGCTACGCCGACATTGTTATGGCCCACTGGGAGAAGGAACATCTGATGGGAGAATATGGTAAGCGCTTGAAGTTTTACAGGAGGTTTGTAGATGACCTCTTTATTTTATGGGAGGGGGGTGAATCCACTTTTGTCCCCTTTTTTCATATCTGAATAGATGTACTAGCTTTTTTGAGGTTCACTATGAAGAGCTCTTTCAGCACAATCGATTTTTTTGGATGTTAAGGTTATACAAAGGGTTGATGGACAGTTCGAGACAGAGATACATAGAAAGGAATGTCAAAAAAGTATTTACTTGCATAGAACGAGTATGCATCCCCAGCACATGTTCAAGAATATTGTGAGGGGATAAGGGTTGAGAACATCAAGGTTGACAGCAAATCAAGTTAAATTTGAAGGAGAATTGGGTGAATTGAGAATGAGACTTTTGCAGAGCGGTTATGCCGATAATGAGCTTCAGGATACCCTCAGAGGAGTAGTATAGTGTAGGAACACTGAGGGGAGGCCCTACTTCTCTGATGTTGAACGGCCATCATGAATAGTAGGGAGCACAAGTGGACCTATGAGAATGTCAGTAACTTACTTTAGCAATATTAAGGTTTTACAAGACATCTTCCATAGGAATTGGAATATCCTGTGTGCTGATGATGCGATTAAAGAATTAGTGGGTGATACTCCAAAGTTCATTTTTAAAAACAAAACGAATCTGAAAAGGATTTTATGTAGACCCAGGTTACTACAAGGGGTGGCACAGGTTTGTGCCACTGGGGGTGAAGGTGGTACTATACCCTGTAAAGTCTGCAATTTTTGTATGTATGTAGACTCTAGTGGAGAGTTTAAACACCCTGACATGGATAGAGTTTTTAAGTTTAAACTATCTGCGAACTGCAATAGTTCAAATATTGTGTATTTGGCTGATTGTGTGGTCTGTGCATCATTCTATGTAGGGATGACAACCAGGAGGTTAAGGGACTGCATGCAGGAGCACCTCTATGATATAGGGAGGAAGGCAGAGACAAATGCCTTAACCAGGCATGTAGGAACCCATGGGGATACACATAGATTTACCTTTATGGTGATTGATAGAGTCATGGACAACCTCGGGGGGAGATGTGAAATTAAAAGTTGAGACGAAAGAACTTGAATGGATTGTGAGACTCAGGGCTAGTATGGGGAAGGGCCTCAATGACAAAATGAATATTAAGGCCATTCTCTTAGGGTGAGACCTGTTAAAGTGACATTTTAATGTATAACATTTTAATGTGTAATGTTGCATTATGGTTTCTACATGGTTTTGTTACTTAATTTTTAAATGAGTTGTTTTATATGGTGTATTTGAATATAAAATGATGTGTGACTTTAAATGAACGTGGGGTTTTAATCAATGAGCATGGGATGGTATATAAAGGAATTTTTTGTTTCATTTCATTGTCTGATGAAGTGGCTTGGTCCACGAAAGCGCTCACCTTTTGTTGTCTGTTGTGGATTAAATTGTTTTAATTTATATATAGCCATGGCCTGTTGCTTCCTTTTTTATGATATTATACATTTTTACATTTCAAACTTCATTCCATTAGGTATTACAGTCATCTCTTTCCATTATTTCATTCACTTTATTCCATGAGCTGTAATTCGATGTGGCTGTTTCTGTTCTTATTCTAATGGTTCGCATTTCCATTCATGATACATTTAATATGATGTTTCTGTATTCTTTAAATGTGGGTAAAGAATCACTATTCCAATTTGTAGTAATGGTTTTGCATGCTATAGCCAGTAATGTCCATAACAGTAAAACCTTGTTCTAGCAACACATTGGGATATGGGAGCATTAAACAAAATCAAAGATTTAGACAAATGGAAACTATCATTAAATAGTATTTGCAAGAAAAAGTTAACTTTATCCCAAAATGGTTTAAGTAAATGACAATCATTAAACGTATGCTTCCAATCTGCTTTCAAGCTCCTTTTACATTTCCAACATCCTATATTTTCTTTAAACATTATTTCCATTCTATGTGGTGTTATAAAGGCCTATGAATAACTTTCCATGCGTACAGTTTCCATTGCAATGAAAGAGGTGTGTCATTTGTGGAGAGAAGTATTAATTTCTTGTCATTGTCATCTGACATTTGATTATTTATTTTTTATAGTAGTCTCAAAGATTGTCTGTCGGATATAATTTTGTTTTCTTAATTATTTTATAGATGTTTGATAAATAAAATTTTCCATGAACAGCTTGTATTGTTGAAAAGACCAAGTGTTATATAAATTTAGGTATGTTTTGTCTGATTGTTAATTACATTGTCTCTATTCTGTTTGAAATGTACTGTTGTATGTCCTGTATGCTTTGTTATAGATCATTACCTAAATTAAATTTGTTTCTCATTTGTTCCATTGTTAAAACTTTTCCAGAGTCTAGTAACTGAGTTCATGCTTTCTAATAGTCTTTATTATATCTATATCAAAAGTTTTTATGTTATTTTGCATGCATGCAATAGGATATAGCTAGAATGGCTAAGCTTTTATGTTGGGATTCTTATTCAGAAGGGTTTTATATCCTTTTAATATGTTTTTATGAACTTAAATCTTATGTGCTTCTGTTTGTTTTTTGTTTGTTTTCCGTAAAAATGTTCTCTCATCATCCAAAGAAGAGTATTTAATACCAACTCAATATATTGTGATGGTAATGAAAGACCTGATTTTAGCCATATCTTTTCATGTATGTGTTTCCATCTGGCAGAAGAGGTATTATTTCTCCATAATAATATTGTTTTTATACTAGATGACAGTGCATATATTTCTATATCTGGAAGACTGATTCCTTTTGTTTTTCAGTCATTTAAGTGATGATTCAGAGCTATTCTGGGTTTATTGGGACACCATAAGAAGTTAAGCATTATTTTATTAAATGGTTTTATGTAAACACTGTGTTATGTTTTGACAGTACCTGATGCATATACATTTAGTTCAGTGGAGAAAAAGTTTTTCTTTCCTATTAAATTCTAGATCTCATATTTTAATACGTTATTTAGTAGTCAAGCCAATTTGGGTTAATGTAAACAGTTTTAGCTAAATTTATTTCTCTTCTGGAAGAGTGTTATGTTGCTTTTAACACTGGTCCTGTTTTTTTTTTCCTCAGCAGTTTATTGTGTTGCACCTCATTCATTAAAACCTATTATATGTAAAGGGAATCAGTGGCTGCGCAAGCCACCTGACAGTGTAAATCTTGTCTCCAGATGATTGTTACTGTTGAAATGACACCCAGCCCCATATGCAAAAATGGGGAAATAGGATTGTGGATGGATGGATGGATGCATGGATGGATGGATGGATGGATGGATGGATGCATGGATGTGTAAAGGGAATGATTTTTTTTAGATGTTCTTAAGGACAGTAGAAAACTCATATGCTTTGATAACCTAATTATTGTTAGGCAATTCATTTGTTTTTAATAATTATGATTAATTAACTAGGACATGTTATTTTTTCTGCTATGAGGTATCTGATAGCTTTAAGTATGCTCTTGACAGAACTTTAATGAGCCATGTAACTGTGAATGGGTTATCATTACTTATCGAAATAGAAAGGGATAAAGTTTCTTGGCATCTTTTTGACTTATTACCATGAAACCATTCTTTGTTTCTGACTATTCTTGAGGCACTCCCTGCCCATAGATTACTTGTAAGTGACAGAGTTTAAACAGAGGTGTTAGCAGATTCGTATATGAGTCTCCTAGTCAGTTCATGTTAGTGTCTCATATAACAGTATTGTTATTTTGTTCATTTCTGGGGCTTTTTTTTAAATAGGTTTTTCTTTTCTTTTAGAAATTACTTGGAGGAAGGTGGAGGGATATGAGTTATGACAAAACTGATTTTCATTTAGCAGCCAGTGACAATATATATATATATATATATATATATATATATATATATATATATATATATATATATTGGGGGTCTATATTAGAACACCGAACATTCAAAACATTGAGTGTTCTAATATCAAACCCTAGCAATCGAAAATGCAAAACATCAAACATTCGGAATAGCGAATTTTTTCATAGGGAAAAAATCTGCTGTTCCAAAACACATACATACAACACAAGCACACCAAACAAACAGCAATCCACACACATACTCCTAAACACGTACACCTAACCCTACACTAAACTATACATACACCACTAACTATCCACTTTCCTTAACCCAAATCCTAACCCTAAGGTCCGTCACTATCGTACAGTCACCTCACCCACACCCTAACCCTAACTCACCTACCCCGCCCTAACCCTCACGTCCACACAATCGCACACTTACCTGAACCCGACCTGTAACTTTCCACCAGAGCGCTGAAAATACCGAAGCAACAGAAACGGTCAAGCAAATTCTTTCCCTAGGAAAAAGTTCGGTTTTCTGTTTCTTTAATATTTTCAGCATTCGCTGAAAACAGGTCAATATTAGAACACTCGACATTTCATTTCATTTCATTTCATTTTCTATGGTCAAGTATCATTAATAGTATGAGAGTATGGCATAGAAACCATATAACTGCCTGCAGTCTATATCTCATGAACATGGCCTGCAGTCATTCAAGCTGCATTTTTGCCTCAAATAAAAGAAAATGTATGAGAGGTGTTTGGCTTTAAGAATGAAGAGGAAATAAGCATTCTTGCCTTGTGAAATTATTGTTTCCTGCTGTGTGTCATGTAGCAAATATTTGGCCCTTGTTTTGGGATAATGCATCACCTAGGCTTGTCTTTGCTGGCATGTCTAATTAGTTTTGTGAAGTATCCGCTCCCCAGGACTAACAAGATCTGATAGCACCTTAGGAAAGCTTTCAGGAGTCTAATATCCTGGTATTGTCTGGTCACATCTTTTCCTAGCCATAAAGTGCAAAGAGGTAGGTAACTCTTCACAGAACAGCAACCTTGGCCAGTAGTCTTCCAATAAGGCTTGTTGTACCCCATGGGTCCTCTGACCTTCTCCTACCACAGCATCATCCTTTCCTCTTTATGTCTTCATTATGACATGACTTCTAAATCTATCTAATCTCACACTAAAACATATCTCACAAAACTGTGATTCTTCTAATGAATCCCAGTGCAGACTTCTGTATTACAGTAAGAGTGTTAGCCTTAGGCTAACATAATATTCGCAGTTCCTGATCAAATTTATCTGTTACCATACAGGCACGCATTGTTCAGTCCCACTGCGACAGCCATGCTTTTCAAATGTACAGTCTATATGACACTGAGACATATGCTATCCTGCCCCAGTGGCAAGTATAAATCTATCCATGTACAACCCTTTTTTTCCATTTTTGCACATAGGGTCAGGGTATTGCTTCAATGGTGATGATCATCTAGCGCCAAAGCTCATACTGGCAGGTGGCTAGCCTGCCTCAGTAGTTCTTACACACCTCACACTCACATGCTCACTCTTACCTATGGTCAATTTAGTCTCCAATCCACCTACTGCATGTCTTTGGAATGTGGGAGGAAACTGTAGCAACTAGAGGACATCCATGCAAACAC
Organism: Protopterus annectens; assembly: GCF_019279795.1. Taxonomy (NCBI): domain Eukaryota; kingdom Metazoa; phylum Chordata; order Ceratodontiformes; family Protopteridae; genus Protopterus; species Protopterus annectens. The sequence continues at coordinate 917,841,327 of NC_056734.1, forward strand.
AGGGAGGACATGCAGACTCCACACAGAAGACACCCAAGCCGGGAATCAATGTGGGGAACTTCTTGTTGTGAAGCAATAACACTATCCACTGTGCCACTGCACTGCTATTAACAAAAAAACACACACAAAATACATACATATTTTATGCGCTGAGTAAGGAACAAAGCCATTCCTACTTTGCTAAAAACAGGTTAGTGCTATGATGCAATACACACCTAAATGCTATGTGAGTCATATAACAGTAGTTACTGATCTAACTAGGTACACACTTCTAATCCAGGCATGCTTTGTAACAGCTGTATAGAGTCACTCATATTGACATGAGAAACATCAGCAAGAATCTAACTTCCCTTAGCAGGTGTGATTAACTTTGCATAACCCATATATACTCAGTATTTCTGGAATATTGTTAAAATCTTCATGTCATTCGAAAAATATATTTTGTTATAACTCACACTGTTCCAAAAAGTCAGAGCATGACAGAAAGCTGAAGCTGATTGGCTGCTAAGAAAGTATCTCCTACAAGTTGCTGTAACAGACGTTGTGCCTTTCGTCTTTTCCCGGTTAGGGGTCGCCACAGCGGAACTCCGGTCCGATAATGATTGGCAGTAGATTTTTACATGCCGAGTTGCCAGCTCTGATGCACAACCTTCAAAGAAGGTACGTCCATTCACGCATGTCTCCACACAGAAGACGCTTTAGCTGAGAATCAACCAGGACAATGTCTTACTGTGAGGCGACAACGCTACCGCAGCACCACCACTGCTATCGTACAGCATATAAAAGAGAGCATAAGACAACATATACTTAAATGGATGCATGGTTATAAAGTTCACAATTAATGGCAATGTGTCATATAAGTACTTTTCATTGGCCTGCTGAGCTATAAAGGTCACTAATATGAAAAACATACTGCTTGACTTTGAACTTTGCCACTATTCAGCTCCCATAATGATGGCCTATACTGACTGGCACAGACTGTTTTAACAACCCCAGATCACACACAAAATATTAGAGCCATGTCATCCTATATACTTACAGATTCATTATGGTGCAGATTCAATGAAATATTCATGAACTAACTATTATTCTACAATAATGACAGATACATTTGATCACCATCACCAGTGACTATGACAGTAAATAATAAAGAGGAACCTTGCGTGTAGTGAAGCACATGTTCATTGCCTTAACACAGGATGTGCTTAAGCAATCTTCTATAAAACTGATCCTGGTGTGGTGGCAGAGTACAGTATAAATGTGCAAAATATTAACCTGGAATAAGCATAAAAAAAGGTGAAGGAGAGTAATAAAAGAGTACTGATCATACAAAGCTATGTCAAAAAAAGAGAAAAAATAAGGACTGAGCAACTTCTGATAAAATCTCTCTAAGTATGGGACAAAACCACTTAGTTTAGTTTAACAAAAGAGTGGTCATTATATTTCTCTATAGCAGAGTCATTGCTTTAGCTAAAATGAATCTTTAGTTCTAGTCACAATAGGGAGGAAGAGATGGTAATGTTGTAAAGAATCTGTTATTTGGCATACAGACCCCTCAACACTCCCTATTTTACAGGAATGTCACTGTTTTCAGGCCTGATTTACTCTGCACATGATGTACCTATTTTTAAAGGTACATCCATATTTCCAGGCTTGATTTATCCTTTGTGACAACAGAAGGTACTGCCTGCCATGCCGGGGAGAAGTAGGGCAGTGGATGTATGACTTGTGCCAGCACAGCTAGCTGGAATGTTTTAAATAAAATTATATGTCATTTGTATAGCAAGCTGATTTGTACAGATGCTTGTGCTGAAAATATATTTGTGAGCTTTGTTTGTCTCAGTTGTGTTAAAATATGTCAACAATGCACCCTGCTGAAATGAAAAGAAAAATGTACATGTATTATGGTATCTGAATTATATGTTTTAATGGAGGACACTGGCACATCAAAGGTTAATCAGATGGCTAATTTTAAGAAAAATAAGGGAAATGTAAACTGCTCAGTCATTAAAAGGCACACCACAGTGATGAGTAGGAATGGAGATGCTAGGTCTGGGACAGAGCCTTTGCTCATTAGCTCAGTGAAAAGAGGGAAGGCCTTCATGCACTGCCATAAACGTTTGGATGTGTATTGTAGCTGTCTATGATCAATTCCTTTCTCAAACTCCAAAAGGAGATATTGTGGGAACCTAGAGTCAGGTGACCAGATGAGGTCATTCTGCAAATCTTCTTGGATATTATATTTTATAAAGAGTAATCTCAGAATATAAAGTATTCTGTTTGGGTGCCTGACTAGAAAGACTGCTCAGGTATTTCATCTTGCCTTGCTGGGAACAGTAAATTCTCTTAGATTCAGTCAGGAATATAGTGAAGCTTAGTTTAGAGATTGTTTTCCTTTATCTGTATGAATATGTCCTTCAATGTTATTTTCAATACTTTCTGTGATTTAAACTATGTGGTCTACTGTAAATATATATTCAGTACTTTCATGTTCTTTTATTATTTATTATTAAATATATTTAAAACTTTTATTATGGCTGGCTCTTGTAGAGAGTATCTAACATTTGAGAGTACTTATATTTATTTGGTAACACTGTGTGGGCCACTCCAGAAAGCCTAGCCATTTTGGTGAACTACCACCATTTGCATTAGTATTAATATTACACAGTATAATTGAACACCCTTTGTTAAGGGCCTTAGAGTAGCTGATTGTGAAGTGTCTGGTGGCAGTGATAACTACCTTATACTCTGGGCTGAAGGGGCACAGCAGGTAAACCTGTGCCAGCCTTTCCCAGGTGTGTGAAAATTAAATCTGTGTGTGTGTGTGTGTGTGTGTGTGTGTGTGTGTGTGTGTGTGTGTGTGTGTGTGTGTGTGTGTGTGTGTGTGTGTGTGTGTGTGTGTGTGTGTGTCAGCAACTTAGAGCAGGGACACAAAGCACTGGGTTTACAGAGAGGATGCTGGAGGACTTGGCTTGGACACTAGGCTGAGGACCTACCCTACAGCTGTACCAGTGCAGGGGGGGTCTTACTGGAGATCTGGAGGGAGACAGATATAGAGACGTCCAGACCCTGGGCTGAGTGTGTTCCTTGTGTGCTCTTAAGGGAAATTGAACTTGATGCAGGGAGATCTGTATCTGGTAATACTGAGTGCATCCATTTGTACTGCACACAAAGCAATCTCAGACCCTGCCCTGATGGGACTGTTGCATATCCGTAAGTCAAGCTCCACTCAAGTAACCCACACACAAGACCTCAACCTAACCTGTAATATCAATAGGACTTGTTGGCGGGACAGATTTGTGTCCCAGAGACTCCCCCTTTTGTGGAATAGACTTCCTCTCCACATAAAGCAGAGTACCTCATTAAACCTTTTTAAGCAAAAGACGGATAACTGGATGGGGAACAGAAAATACACCCATGGGATTCCAACTATGTCCCTGCTGGATAGAGGCATAGGGTGCTGAAATGTTGGAACATGGGCTAAACTCTTGGCTAGGCTTATAAGGGCCTTAGGGCTAATAGCCTAGTAACTTCCTATGATCCTACGTGCAAGTGTCTCTCCAGTGTCAGTGGTGAGGATTCAGGCTTCTTGATTACTGGCCCAGCATGAGGATGAAACATAGCAGTGATCATCATATACTGGCAGCAGTGGTGGGCGTCACACCCTTCATACAATCTTTTAAGTCCTCCATCATCACAATTATTCAAGCTGTCTAGCACATAGAAAATGACACTACATGACCAATGTACTATTAGCACCAATAATTTAAATAAACTAGATATACATCTTATATCCCCCTTTGTCAGAAACAAACATAAACAGCCCTGTGTGATAGAATTTTGCAATACAATTCATTAAAGTCTGCAGATTTTATGTGGTCACTGATAATATCATTTTTATCACTTTCTGTTTTCTAGATGTGTTTCTGAGCAGGACTTCACATTCCTACTGGAGTTGTATGCTATTTAATATTCAAATTTTATGCTAATGTAATGTCCAGACTTTTGGATGAATCCGCCTATTTTTCAAGGGCCTTTTGTACTTTTCCACATCTGCAGGTTGAGAGATATGCATTTAACTTGAAAGAAAACTTGCACTTCCCATGTCTGTTCAATTCCTTCCACCTTATGTCTCAGAATTTGAGATATGGACATTTGGAGAGTTATTTTTCTGACAACATTATAGTGCCAAAGTAAGATATTACCAGTTATATTGACTTTTGTTTAACAGACAATAGTTTAATGCATACTGTCTTCAGAGCTGAATATCTCTGACTCCATTTTAGGCCACAGTAAAGTCTGTCTCGAGTTTAAGCTCTTAATTTAAGTATATGTACATATATGTGAGTGTGTGTGTGTGTGTGTATATGTGTGTGTGTGTGTGTGTGTGTGTGTGTGTGTGTGTGTGTGTGTGTATATATATATATATATATATATATATATATATATATATATATATATATATATATATATATATATATATATATATATATGTATATAAAATGAATGATAGAAAATAGATCATTTAATCCTTAACTCAACAACAATACTTAAGCAGTTTAAAGAGTGATTAATACATTTTTCATCAACCAGGAGGATATTAATCTACCATGGTGGGCACAACTTGATGTATTTAAGCAGTCAGAGATGTTGTTCCATACTTGAAATGGGAATGAGCTAAGTAGAGTCAAACTAAATGTTTAGATGTTGTAGTAATTGTATAAATTCTAGAAAAATTTATCAAATCTGGAGAATGCAAAAACAGAGTGCTACTGGCCAACTTCGAACAGTTAAAACAAAAATACAAAACATTTCAGCATGCTGAGATTCAAGCAAGACATGATTACTACAAATATTTCTATTGAGCCAGGTCCCTTAAATCATTTGAATTTTTAGTACGCCAATTAGCTAAGAGACATAAATGAATTTAAATAATGTAGTTAAATATAATCTAGGACATCTTAGCCATGGATTTTTTGAAATTAATAATAACAATAATAATAACAGTATGTTCAAAAGTAATAAAAACACTTAAATATTGACTCTTTCGGCTAGAAATCACTAGTTGTTTAAAAGAAATAACACTTCCTCAAATGGATAAGGTAAAGATAGGAAAACAGTTATTGCTTCAAAAATCTAGAAAAAACATTAGACTATGCCCTATCAGGGAAAATTCCAGGGCCAAATGGTCTCACTTCAAACTTGGCTCAGCTAGACTGGGTATCTTCATGCTATTCTGCAAGCCAGAAAAACTCCTATGGACCAGATTTGTGACTGTTGAATCTATTTTCTCTCACTGAATAGTAGAATGTATGCTAAGACATTGGCCTAGCAAAGAGGTTATTAATTATAAAGTAAGATCTCGACAGCAGAGCCACAACAGACCCCGGGAGCTATCACACTATAAGCCTGACTAGCTTGGTCTGCAAGGCTATGGAGCGCATCATCATGGATCTTATTAACAGAGATATTGGGAACCTCCAAACACTGGACCCTACCCAGTTCGGCTTTGTTAAGGGCAGATAATGCCTCCTGAACCTGATGGACTTCTTTGAGACAGTTAACAAGGCTATAGATGAGGGAAAGGTGGTCCACAGAGCCTATCTAGACCTTGCAAAGGCCTTCGACACCATTCCCCATTCTGGTATTATAGACAAGCTCAACAGCCTGAACATAAACCCCTATGTCACAAGATGGGTTGTCAACTAGCTCACGGACAGAACCCACGTGGTAAGAGTTGCGGGAGCTAGGTCTGACTCTAAACCACTTACAAGTGGCATTCCCAAGGGCTCAGTCCTAGGACCTCTCCTGTTCGGCATATACTTCTTAGAGGTACAGGCAAGCACAGGAGGACTATGGCTGACCAAGTTTGCAGATGATGGCAAACTAGGGGCTATAATTGACTCTACGTCTGACACAGACATCCTCCAAAAGGGTCTCACTGAGACAGATACCTGGTGTCAAAACCATGGCCTCAAGCTAAATGCCAAAAAGTGCATAGTCATCCCCTTTGGAAAAAACAAAGTACCCACAAACTACCACATAGGTGGTAGCCCCCTAAATATGGAAGACATAATAAGGGATCTGGGGACCCAAGTAGATAGCAATCTCTCCTTTGCTAATCACATTGCCAAAGTGGTAAGAAAGTCCTTCTATGTGGCCCACCTAATCACAAAAGAGCTTGCATCCAGATCAAAAGCGGTCATTGTGCCCCTCTACTCATCACTCATCAGACTCATCATAGAGTACAATGCCCCATTTGGGATGTACCTTACCAGACACCTGCAACAGCTGGAAAGACCACAGAAGTACCTCACCAAGAGGATCACTGGCCTCAAACAGATGCCCTATGCAGCTCGACTGAAGAAACTCCAGCTGTACTTGGTTGCATACTGCCTACTCAGAGGCGATCTCTGCCTTACATTCAAGGCCATGGCCAACCCAGAATTGATGGACATGCTCCACCTAAAGAAAACCATATCCCCTCGAGTCACACACTCTAGGGATCTGAACCTCACCACAACAATAAATAAGACGTGCTGGATGGATAGATTCCCACAAACTTCCCATGCTTTGGAACAAGATTCCAGTCTACATTAGACAGAGCTCCTCGCTAACACTCTTCAAGAGAAACCTTGACGAGTCGATGGGAAACAAAAAGTTTACCCCGGGGATCTATTCAATGGCTCTGCTGGACAGAGGCACAGGGAACTAATCTAAGGGGGTAAATTAATTTTTAAAAGGTTTCAAGAACTAATATAAGTTTTTAGAGGAAGTGTATTAGTGGAGATGAGTGAAAATATGTAGGTTGTTCCTTAGCTGGTTTTAATTAATAGTTTCATTATTTATTAGGAATGTATAACACTTATACCTAAAATACCTGATGGTGACATTTAGATACATGTTAATTATGGCTTAAGTATATCTGGTTTTAAGTGTATTATATTTTTTAAGGTTTTTTAATATATATTTGTATAGATAATAGAATTTTTATGTTTTTAGAGGGAGTATATGTAATAATAGTATGATGCATTTTATTAAGTTATAGGTTTCTGGTTATATAGTAAAAGCATGTAATTTGTACATAATGCCACTAAATGTTATCTTTTAGCTATTCAGCTATTTTACTTTATGCATTTACTGTGCCCCTGAATTACCTTATAAATTTGCTGTTTTAACAGAATAGCATGTAATTTGCACAACACGCCACTAGATGGTGGTATTCAGCTATTTAGCTATTCAGCTATATCTATGCATTGTGTCCTTGAATTAGTTTACAGTTTTACATGAAGCTGAGCGAAGCTTCATTAAATAAGTAAATTATTTGGTTTAAATATGGTGTTTAAACATTTCCTGCAGCACTGTGTTCTTTCAAGATATTGTTTTTTTTAAAAATATCGATCTTAATAAAATATCTAAGGTATAATGAATTAATAATTAAATTGTATTCCCATGCATTTGGAGATGCTAAAATGATTGTATAAATGTATTTAATCAACCAAATTAATTTGAAAGGACTTCAATTAATTAAACGGATGCATGGGTTGGTTAGGTACTGTCACAAGACTATATAAAATAAGAGTTTGAATATTTCTAGTATGCTGATGGAGTTACATTTATGACGAAAAACACGGAAAGTAGTTCAGCATTTCTTTGTGGATTTTAGTGCTTTTAGTGGTTGTCGGATGACTGCGGTGGTGGTGCTGTGGTAGCGTTGTCACCTCACAGTCAGACGTTGCTCGTTCGATTCTCAGAGCGTCTTCTGTGTGGCGACATGCGTGAACGGGCGTTCCTTCGTTGAAGGTTGTGCGTTAGGCCTGGCAAGCCAGCACATAAAACTCTACTGCTAATCATTAGGGGACCACAGTTCCACTGTGGCGACCCCTAACCGGGAAAAGCCAGAAGACACAAACAAACAAGTGTTTGTCAGATACAATAAAGTCTATTCCTGTTACTCGTGGCTCCTAGTGCTTCTATTCCTTGTTGTAGTGAAGTAAATTTGTTTAAGGCACTGTGTCTTCCAGCCGTTGGTTTAATCTAAGGGGTTGGCGAAAGCCAACACATTCTGGATAAGCTTATAAATGCCTTTGGGCAGATAGCCTAGTGCCTACCTATGAACCTATGAACCTAAATAAGTCTTAAGAATTATAAAATGAAAGTGCTTATTGCTGTTAATGAACTGTTTTCTTTGTATTCTGATGAAAAGCCATTTTTTACTTAACGAATAGGTTTTGCTGAGTTAGCCCTGCCTGCTTTGAACAGTTAAATTTTTTGTCTGGTGCTTCCCATGATAGAATGAATAACTGCTGACTGGTGTTATAAGGCATGCTTGAATTAGAGATGGTTACCTAGTTAGATCAGGAACATTTATTATATGTATTTACATCTGCATTTAGGTGTATGCCACCTCATAGCATTAACCTGTTTATAGAAAAGTCAGAAAGGGATGACTCCTTATTTGGTGATGAGTGTTTATACTATTTTACTGTATAACGTTGGATATTTACACTTTATCACTAGGCAGGATAACATGTCCCCCTGCTGTTTAGCTTGCACTGCTGCACAAGATTCGTGTAACAGTAGGACTGAATGATGCAGGCCTTTGTGGATATTGTGAAATCTGATTAGGAGATAAATGAATTTGTTACTAAAGGTATTAAACAAGCTTCGAGCTACAACCCCAATCACTAAACAAAACGCTGCTTTGAGATTCTTAAAATAATTGCAGTTTTATGAGATGTGCTTTAGTTTGAGATCAAATTGGTTACTCTAATTTGAAAATGATGTAATAATGAATTGATATAATAGAAAGGATGGCACTTGGTGAGAGAATAGCATAGGATCCATAAGGTTACAATAATATTTCCTGGAAAACTGTCTTCAAAGTTGTTCTGTGAAGAGATACCCACTTATTTACATTTTTATCTGGGAAAGTGTCCTGACTGTACCAAGACGTTACATGCAGAAAATTGCTGCTAAAGTGTTATCTGATCTTGGTAGTCCCAATTCACTAGACACCTCATTCCACTAGTCAAGTTTGGCTTCTAATGATATGTCTCAGATCATGCATTACACCAGAACAGAGCCTAAGTGTCTGAGCCATTTTCACACAGTAGGAAATAACCAAACTATATATCTTAAACAGTGTAGAAAATAATTTAATTAAGAGGTCAGTTGTTTGTTGTTTACAAATTGTCATTCTAGAATTCTACACTAGGGTGATTTAAATTCCAATAAAATTATATTTCATTCATATGTTCATTTAAACATGTCATATCTGACAGTGAAAGCTCTGAAGTTTCTGCACTTCAGAGCATTTCTTTTGTATAAAACAAAGAGCTGTTCAAGCTTCGTATAAACAGCACAACTTAGTGTTAAAATTATTTGCTTGCTCCTGAAGCCTGAACCATACCACAAGTGAATACTTTGCTGTGAACTAATATTTTGCCAGTAGGTGAGAAAATCAAGCAATGCATGTCAAAAAAGGGCTGCAGCAGTTGCAGCCAAAGTTATATGGAGATCAGCCATCCTTCTTAAAGAGGTGCAATACTGTAGCCCACTGAAGGCTAAAGAACTGCTAGCAGACCAACATACCAAATGGAAGGACTGTATATACACCCTACAGCAATCCCATCAGACATAAAAAATAATACATAAGCAAGTAGCATTCTGACACAGTCCTACTTGTGTCTTAATAGACTTTTGTGGTAGCATGATTAGCCAAAGCACTAATTTGTCACGGGCTGGTTACTGTTATGTGCCACCTGTTATATAAACCTGAAATTCAGCCTAAGGTAAAATAATAGCTATACACTTAAATAGTATGCTAGTTAACATGTAGGAAGCTGCTTACTATAACGATTCCAAGCTCTGATGTACACAAAGATGCAAACATGCATTTCTTTTAATTTAGGGGACCCATTTGATTTGGGAGACATTTAATGAACTATACTTTATAACCCTAAATTGGATTAATCTAAGCATGTTAAAGGTAAGATAGGTGGAGCCCTCCATTTGAAATCTGATCATACTAATTCGTAACCTGATGGAGACAATCGGGATATAGTAGAGTGTAATAAAAGGCATGTAACAGGAGTGGTTTTGCATTTCTACAGTGCTATGCCTGTAATGTACTTCTTGTTAATAACACAAACATCGCTGGAGAGGGTAACACCTGTAAAGTACACTGTGAATCTGTTACAGTTCACTCATGGATGGTACACATACTAATAAATGGAAAAGGCAGGAAATAAAGACAGCAACACAATAACAGACACAATACAATGAATGGCATGATTTGGAGCATAGTGCATACTGTAGCTCAAAGGCTAGAGATTGATAGTTGTGGTTATTTACTAAGCACTTGATATTCTGACAGATACATCTGGAATTCGAGAGTAATATTAAAGTTTTTATTGATCTTGCAGTCCTTTCTACCAGAAAGTCTGTCTGCATGGCTAATGAAATTCCCCAATGTGAAACTGTGGAGTACCTTTACCTAACTTAATTACTTTGGAGACCAAATTAATCAATCTCAACTGAATCTGAATAAGCTTGGTCTGGTTCCAGCCTCAGCTTAACTAATACAGCTAAACTGTTAAAACTGTTTTGTATGAATTGGATCTATTGTCCCCTGCTCTACTAGAAGCAATACACAGAGCTAAGCATATGCATGAACAAGAATCTTTGTGTGTTTAATGTAATTTCCTGCTTATGATTTTACAGGTACCATTTGTTTTCTTTACAAGTTTTATTACAACCTACACAGTCCTTAATTACTCCACCTTCAAATGTGTCTTAGATCTACTTATGAGAAAAGAGAACATTTACCCCAGAATGCCCCCTGTACCATTATTGGAGAGAGGCAGCTCCTAAATGCTAAAGCATCCCATGCATATGTCCCCTCATATTATCTATTGTATGATCATTGTTAGTCTCATTAAGGGTAATATATAATTATCGACCATGGGATGGGTAAGGCCAAACTATAACCAAATGGGAAAGGTTATTTTGAGCACAAAAAGGGAAACTGGCTAGGCTTAAAATGGCATGCAATGGCAGCTAGCCTAATACTTACCTATGACTCTATGAAAGGCAAAATTGGAATAAAGGGGTAAATACCACATCTAAGATTTATCCTATTTAGGTTCTTATTCATCTGAAGACTGCTGCCTATTGCATCTAAGTATTACTGCATTATATAATTCTCTGCCCTCCATCTCATCTCTGATCAAGGGGTATATAAATAATACCCTCATTGTTTTTGATGGTAAAAAGCTATTATTGTTTGGAGAAATTCACATGAATTAGGAGACTCTGCTATCAGAATATTGAAGAGCATAATTTTGCTAGTGAATTTGACTCAGTTAGTCATTGTTTCACCAGGCTAAATAACTATTACAGCAAATTGATGTTTGCCTCTTTATGTCTTAGCAGAATTTTTTTTACTGACTTTTCCTGGTTGTGACAAGCTGTACACAATCTGTAGTTATATCTATATATATATGGTCTGGATTCAATAAACCCTACACGATTCGGTCATGCCATGTTAGGGTCACAGCCCAACGTGCACACAAGAGCACGTTGAGCTGTATTCAGTAAACAAGCTCTACATGAAGTGTTGAGCTGTGCAAACCAGATAAACATAGAGGCATTCTAATGAGTGCATAAGTAGCTGAATTTTATGGCAATCAAGCAATTCAAGATGGTGGAGCTTTTCAGCAAGCTATAAAGGAATTGTGTACATTCCCATGTAGCCATCTGCCATATACTCCAAAACCTTTTGGAATACAGCCACCGAACCTGTACTAGAAAAATAAACGTGTAAGAACATGAATGAATGCATATACCTGCATAACAGGTATTTGTAAATGTACCGAAGTAGAATGTGAATCTGCAGAAGTTCTGATTTGGATAATGAAAGAATGGAAGCACTCAAAGCTACCTCCCAGGCTCCTGTGTGCATTACATGTTGTAATCTCCAGTGTGCTGGCTATTTAGTAGTTTGTTTTTCAGTTTAATAGTGTAGCGTCTACACCATTGGTAGGTGCTAATGGCTTGCAACTGTGAATAATTACTCTGACTGAAGTGAGATTTTAAACAAAACCGATCACCACTCAAGTATATTTCCTTGGTAAAATAGCACAGTTTCCTGACTTTGCTGAAAACTGTTGTTGACTACCATGTATTTGTATCACACCTTGAAAGAACAATGAGAGGATATGCATTAGAGATTGGATGTGTGATAATAAGGCAGAGATAATGGAAGGATTTCCAGAATGCAAAGAGAAGGTAGAGCTGCATTTTTGCAAATGGATTCATAAATATTGTATGCTTAGTCATTCTAGTAAGTATGTTAGCTACATATTTCCTATCAATTGAGAATGTACAACTGTTTGGAAATTTTAATACTGGATATGAAACATGAATTGCTTGTATTACATGATTTAAGTGGTATTGCAAAGCTGTGTCTGTGGCAAACAGAGATAATACTCTACAACTGTGCTGTGTGTGTGCAATAGTCTGATGGTTCAAATTCAGAGTTGTTTAACCTTTGTTTCTCTTTTTTAATCTTTTATTATTGGCTTTTCCATATGAGCACCGCATGGCATAGTGCAAACATGGTTCACCACTTAAAGAAAAAGTGAAAATTTAATTTGTCACCTTATAAAGTGCAAACAGGCTTAACGGGATTGTGTGGCAGTCAGCACTATGGATAGTAATGACTGCAAAAATTCCACCTGCTACCCAACTTGACTGTGTTGCACAAGTTGTAAATATGTTGAGCTAAAAAAGAGAGAACATAGGTAAAGCAGGGTTGGAGTCCCACAGTAGATATTTTTACTGAGGAGGGCTCACAATGAGAATTTACACAAGTAATATATGCGCACTTTTGCCTTTTAGGTTTGTGTGTTGCATACCTGTGCACAAGCACTGTTCACTACTTAAAAAAATGAAACTTTTAATTTGGTTCACCTTCCTTTGTGAAAACAGGTACACTGGCAATAAATGTCCATCAGCACTCTGGACAGTACTGAGTGTGGAAAACACTCCTGCTGCCTAGCTTTCCCTGTGGCACCAGGTGTAAGTGGAGTGAGTTTATGGTCAGGATACAGGTGAGGCAGGATTTAAAGCCAGCGTACTCTAATTTTTTTTGTAAGGGTGTGCCACTGTCATGGTTTACTATCAAAATTAGGAAATGCAGTCATTTGATTGTCGTTTTATAAAAAGTATGGTTTCAAAGTTTCTTTTAATCAAACTTACAATTAGCAAATCTGCAATTTCAAGAAGTGCTTTATGTTCTGATTCCCAGATGGCAAATGCAGTTTAACATTCATCTCCCAGAAATATTGAATGTCAAAAATTGGCTTTACCATGTTCGACATTTGGACATTATGTTTTTGTTTTCAACGTTTTATTTTGATGTCATGATCCAATGAACAAATGCATTCTACATTTTGATGATAAACCAATATCTATGTACCCCAGCCGATTATGTGTGTGCAACTGCTTTAGCATGACAGCAATGATTATGGAATAAAAATACAGTTGCACATCTCTGTATTACTAATAATCATCTACACCTTCCTATGACCAAAGTATAACTATAAACCAGAATGTATTGTGAGGTATGTATCATAACTCTAAACTTTATTACTAAAATCATGCAAGTCTATTTCCAGTATATTGTCAGGCATTATTCCTACATCACAGCTGAGAATGTATAAGTCAGGACCTTTTAGTCACACACATACAGGCCTAATTGAAGTATAGCACCAGTCACTCTTTAAGATATAGATCTCTAATGACCATGGTTGACAAACGCTTCTTTCGTAGCAATGAGGAATAATCTCCTTTGTAGAAATGTATACATTCTCTTTTACATCGGTTTAAATCCCACCTTGTACAAATTACATTTAACAGTGTGTAAGTCTCCACAAAATATGTGTCAAGTCTTCCCATTGATCCCTCCAAAGTCATGGCTTAACAGTCAAGTCTTTTAGTATTTTACTGTTAACCATTGGACCAAGTGTGACTAAGTATAGCAGTACACATGGCATAAATTCATTATCAAATGTCACATCATCATTGCTTTTTCACAGACTCCCATCCTCTTTGTTTGGAAATGTTTCTCTTTGTTTACCATCATGCAAATATGGTTGGCATGGTTGTGCACAGGTCATAAAACACAATATCACAATTTGCTGGGGAAACTATTGCTACTGTTGTTGGAGGACCTTTGCAGACATGGCAGGAGGGGGTTCTAATCTCACAGCAGTCAGTTTGTGTGCGCATGTCTATGTCTGACTAGGTGTCTGCCTAGTCAGATGAGCATGAGTCCAGGTCCTGCTGCCTTCACTTAAGTAGCATTCAGTCGATGCTTTTACACTGCTACATGACTCCACAGCAGTTTCATACAGCCCTCCCAATATCTTCCTCTCAACATACACTGATGATACTGTCATCCTCCAGAAGGTGCACTCTGATGGTGTTTAAGTCAGGCTTCTATGATGGTGCAAATGTTAATCACTGTGCTCTCTAGCTTGTGTAACTGGAAAGATAGGAGTTCTAATCTCACAGCAATCAACTGGTGTATGTGCAGACTCATGATAATATAAGCCTACCTACTGCTGTCTTCCTTCATCTGTCAGTCTGGAGACAATTTTAGATCAGGATGTAAGTCCACAGTTATGTCAGGCAGTCCCCCCAACATCATCTTTTCAGCATACACTGATGATGTCATCCTCTATAAAGTGCTGTCTGAGACTATTTAAGTCGATAACAAAAAAACAAAACTAAGGTCAGAGTGAAGGTGTGACAAGTAAAGTAAATCAATCAAAAAGAAAAAAAAATATTTAAGTCAGACATCTGTTAGTATTAAGTACTGTGTTCTCTAGCTAGTGTAACTGGAGAGGTAGGGGTTCTAATACCACAGCAGTCAACATGTATGTGTCTCTTCCTTTGATTATCAGTGGGAAGACAATTTTACACTGGAATATGAGTCCACAGCTATGTCAAACACTCTTCCCGACATCTTCCTGGCATACACTGATGGTATCATCTTCTATAAACTGCACGCTAATACTATTAAAGACATACTTCTCTGGTGGTGCTACTCTTATGTTGTATAAAATACAGCTTGTCTACTTAAATAGTTATAGTATTTGAGTTTGACCTCAGTCAACTAGTGTGTGTGTGTGGGGGGGTTGTAGTCTATTACAGTCATTGTATGATATTTTGAATCTCTTCTTATTTGACTCACACTCATGCGAACCTTTTACATAACCCCCTGAATCCAACATCCCCTTTTTCCTCTGTCCCCATAACATCCTTTCTGTGCAACACTGAGGATGTCATCATCTCAAAGATGCATACACACATTGCATAGCAGAGCCCCTCAATGATCATCTACAAGCCATCTCCAGACCACTGGATGTGTGTTTGCTAATTCACTCATGTAGATAGAGGCAGTCTGGAATAAAATCAAACACATTTGCTCATACCCCTACTGTCTTCCTGCACCTAATAATAGCCATTTGGATTTAAATGGGATAATAATGGCTAGGATTGCATGATCTCTTGGCTGTTAGCCTAGTAATTTTATATGAGCCAATGAACATTGTACATGTTGATGTTTTTGTCATCCACATGTGATATGCTGAGGTGTGATTGTACTGTAGCCATACAGCAATGTATTCCAGTCTGTGATTTGAGCTACTGTACTGATGCCCAATGGTGCCATTTGGTTACATGTTCCTTCCATAACAGCTGTAGTAACATGCCTGTTGAGGACTGGGGACATGGGATGATGGTATGTATATTGTTGCCTTACTATGGCATATGTTCTGATAGTGGAGTATATCAGCATTTTACACAGTTCTCATTTAACCATCACAGTGACAGCTGCAGTATGACAATGGTGGGCATGTGTGTATCTTGCATCTGCAAATGTTATTCAACACACAGTTACATTACGTCACACTGATTAAATTGGCGCATATGCCTGGGTTAAACAACATGTTTTAATTCTGCTATATGCACAAATATATGACATTTTGAGATTGACTTGCAATCTTGTTGAATTAATTGTATTTAGTATTGTGTTACTATGCACAAGGATTATACAGGCATTTTCCAACAGCATTGTGAGACTGATAACATTTGTCTCATTAACTGTTCTACACGAACCGCATCCATCATAGTTACAATGTGTCTATATATGGTGTCAAAGCCCTCACTCACACATTTCCACCGATAAGCATACAAACATATGATATACAACTGATGCAGTGACATGAGATAGGTAGAGTTGTACTAGTGTGTTAACGGTTTCACTGTGTCACATGTGATTCATATCCAAGGTTTTATTTGGAGGTGATGTACAGCTTGAAGTCCAGTTATAGCATATGTACAGCTATAGTGTGTCTGTACTGCATCACAGATGTACCGCTACATCACTTCAGTATTACCAGTTGATAGTGTGCATGAACACATAAGGACTTATGTTCACATTCCATGGCAGTATAGCATTTTCACTGGCAATCTCAAGGGGACATTGATCATGTGGTGCATGTGTTGTGGTTTGATATATATATGCTTATATAGTGTGCTCCATGTCTTGTTTGGTATGTGTACAATATTACAATGACAGCTTCCTCAGTCATTGGCACTTGATGTTACACTGTTGTAATATCTGGCTTCATTGATGCATTGCCATCAGTCTCACATACAGCTGTACCATTCATTATCACAGATCAGGTCTTAATTCACACATCATTTGTAGATGCTTCAGACAATATCTATTGCTATAACATGTGGCAGATACATGCGGTACCCAGCTGTATGCAGGGAATCCACTCATATCAGTGTGGTGTTTGTATGTGTTGTTATCCATATGGCCAACAGCTATGTCAGACAGAGATGCTTTAGTCAAGTGTATCACATTTGGCACAGTGAGTTCCCACACATCTGGTGGGCCATACAGAATTATTTTCTGGGATGCATACCCATTAGGACTTGACAGTGCAGCCTTTCCTTCAAGCTGCTTTATTAGATGCGTGTGTGATACATCTTTTTGTGGTGCACCCAGTAAATATGCAGCTCACTGATGACACTAATGGTACATATTTCATTCTTGCAGTGGGGAATGTGGCTTATGTGTCATGATGATCTCTCAACTGGCCAGGATTGCCCCTGGTTTCACTTCCATTTCTAACCCTGTCCTTCGTAACCCTTCCAAACAGTGGGGAAAGGATGTTGAATTTCCATTATAAAACACTGGCATTCATTACAGTTATACATGTCTGTTATTGCAGAATATGCATAACAAGTTACAATCACATATTTTGTCAATGTCTAAGGTTAATTTTCTTAATATTTTAAAAGTGCCCATGACTGTGCTTGCTTTTTTCTACTTTTTTCCAGCAGTCTGCTGCTATGTGTCCATGATTGGTTGGGAGATACTCAAGCAAGCCATTTTGCAGATCTTCAGAGCATGCACATACCCCCTATTGTGTATACCATCCTTGCTAAATGTTCTCTCCAGTGAGCTTGTCCAGTCCCATCCTTTGACAGGTAACCTTGTGTGACCCTCACATATACACTATCATGTTTATATCATAATATACTTGCACAGGAGGTATAAACAGCAGTAAATACTCTGCTATCTGCATACGTTAATATGTTCATATTGTTATGGTACTGACTTGTCTCAAAAGTGTACATGCATTACATATCCCATCTTGGGGACATTGTCATATTTACCATGCCGTCATTCTCTTCATTCCTAGCATTCATGTCTGTGCACATGTTCGGCAGCACACTTTCCCTGCCCAGTGTACCTTTCATTGTAGCTGCCCTTGGTGTTTACTCTCCCCATTATTTCACTCTGCAAATAATTGTTTTAGTGTACGTTGTACTCAGTACACTTTTCTTTACTGTGTTATTTCTCCTGTTATTCTAGTATTTTCACTCCTGGTAGTCACTGTGGTTGAATGGGCATGTTTGCATGTAGGCAAACTTGAATGCTTCTTGTTTCTGTGCTCAAGCTGTTCTAGGTAGTTTCCTGGTGACAGCACTGTTGCTGGCCTTGAAACCTTGCTTGTACTCATGTAAGCGTGATGAGCAGCATGAATGTGCAATTAGCGCTGCTGCTCATCACGCTAACATGTAAACTCCATGTAGGCATCTTGCAAAGCCTATAAATTCCTGGGTTAATCTATATCTATATCTATATCTATATCAATATCTATATATCTGTATATATATATATATATATATATATATATATATATGTATGTATATCAAAAGTGTTTTGCTGTGCAGCTGCAACAAAATTTAATTGTAAAATGGAAAGAAACTGCACAGAAACATTAGCAATTTTGTTTGTATGCAAAGGCAGCAGAATTAAAAATACACATACACAAACACACTCAGCAGGGCATTGAGTTTCTGAAAACGTACTTTCTGTCAAGTTATATATTCATGTATCTAGATGGGAAAGGTCCAGATCAGCTATTGGTTTGGTACGGGGTGTGATTACTAAAGAAGGAAGGTCACATGGAGTTTTTGAAAGATGAGATTTATCTAAAATAATTGTCTTAATTACTTAATGGCATCTTACTCCAAACCCCTACCACTCCTGTATGAGTGACTTTCACATGGAAATTCATCCCAGCTGGTGTATTCTGTTCTGTTATTAACTGATAAACGGAGCCATTTGATACTTGTCTCTGGAAGTGTCACACCAAATTCATGAGCTTCCTTTTTCACTGAGTAAAAATAAATGAAGTAACAGCATATTTCCAGAATAAGTGAGCTCATGGTTGTGCATTTTGCTAGTAAGCTTTTGTACCTGGTAGTACTTAAAGTAAGAAATAGATTTCAGTTATAGTGAGTCAGCATTATGGTCAGATCTAGATTTCTGTCTGTTTCAAAAATATTCCATAGTTCATACATTCACAAATGTATCTGTATACTTTATTCAAAGACTGTATTACCTGATTTTTTTAAAGTACATTATTTACTTTCAAGTTGCTTTGGCTGATTAGTTTATACATATAAATATATATAATGCTAAGTGTATAGACTTGATGAATTTTGACTGCTGACACCCACCTTGAAAGATAAAGACTTCTTTTAGCTACCCTATGGTATGAAATTATAGTTGGCTCATTTTAAGAGTGGTAAAATAATTATGTCTTGGTTGTCAGCACCAGTTTGATTGGTAAGAGTGAACTATCACTGGTGCTAGTACAGTTTGGTGGGACATCTACTTGGCATCGGTTGATGTGCGCGTATGTGTATGTGTGTGTGTGTGTGTGTGTGTGTGTGTGTGTGTGTGTGTGTGTGTGTGTGTGTGTGTGTGTGTGTGTGTGTGTGTGTGTGTGTGTGTGTGTGTGTGTGTGTGTGTGTGTGTCTGTGTGCATGTCTGTGTGTGTCTCTGTGTGCATAGGTTCATAGGTAAGTACTAGCCTAGCTGCCCTTGCAGACCATTTTAAGCCTGGCCATTTTCCCTTTTTGTGCTCAAATTAACCTTTCCCATTTGGCTAGAGATTAGCCATACCTATCACAAGGATGATAATTATATATTATCCATAATGAGAATAACAGGGATCAGGGCGGCCACGGTGGTGCAGTGGTTAGCATTGCCGCCGCACAGCAAGAGGTTCTCTGGTTCGATCGGCCTTGAGTGCCGAGTCTGCATGTCTCTCCTCCAGTGGCCTGTGGGGGTGGGTTTCCTCCGGGTTTCCCTCCCACATCAAGACATCAAAGACATGCTGCAGGTGGATTGGAATTGCCTAGGTGTGCTAGTGGTGTGTGAGTGTGTGTGTGTTGGAAGGGGGGCTGGGGCTGGCAACTCGACACTGTAAAACTCCACTGCATTCACAATGGACAGGTGATGATCTGTGTGTGAGCCCCTAACCGGGAAAAGCCGAAAGAAGAAGAAGATACCATATGTAACTTGAGGGAAAATATCCAGGGGATAAAGGATTTAGGAGCTACTTCTGTCCATTACCAGTACAGTGGGTAGTCCTGGGTTAAAGTTTCAATTTCCCATCCATAGATCCAGGTTGCACTTGAATATGGGCAAAGATGAACTTTGTTTTATGTGGATGAGGAGTCTGTTTCAGACAATCAGCATCTTCTGTGAGAGTTACTTGTTCCTCAAAACTGTTCTGTTGATGTTGTAAAAGAGGTTTAGATCCCAGGAATCGGGTATTTCTGATGCCATTTTACTTGCTGATGTGCAGTATCAGCACTGGATCAGATGATGCCTTGTATGCCAGACAATGTTCACCTCTTAGCAGTCTGTAAGGATACTGAGTATAGTGACAGGGCTTTGAGTTGGTCCCTGTATGACGTATTGCTTAGGGACTGTATCCTTTCAGTAAGGTACCTCTGTGGGCATTCCAGTTATTACCTGTGTCTGAGCAGATACATATCAAAGAGGACATTATATTCAATGATTAGCCCAATGAGGGCTGAGTAAAGGCTGACAATGGCATACCTAGATCTAGACACCGTCTCTTTGTTTATAAGCTGTGCAATATAGGACTGTCTTAAAACAATAAACACATGGTCAAAGGATTAGTCACCTTCCAGATAAGTTCCTAAATCCTGAGCAACTGAGTCAACTCTTAGGGGTGTGTTTTCAGTGTGGTAGTTTCCTGAGGTAGATGACTTCACAAAGGATACAATAATGCATGTTTAGCATTTAATTGCAGACCATGATTTTGGCACCAGTTATTTATTTTGGACAAACCGTCCTATAGGATAGCAAAGCCATTTGTAGATGCAATGACTGCTCCTCCTCCTATCTTGTAATTATCTGCAATCCTATTCAGCCAGAGCGTTTTGTTATTGGCTTTTACTTCAGAAAAGTAGATGCCAAACAGGACAGGTCCCAGCACAAAACCATAGAGTCCCCACTGGTGACTGGTCTGTTTGTGGAGCTAACTTCCCCTGTTTTCATTTCCTGCATCCTAACTGTGAGCCATTTGGCAATCCAGTGGGTGACATAGGAGTTTATTATCAGTTTATTTTGCTTTTCTACTATGCCTGAGTTGGGCATTGTGTCAAAGGCTTTGGCCACGTCGCGGTATGTGGTGTGTACAGTTTTGTCGTCATCCATTGCTTTGGTGATCTTTTCAAAAAAGATATCCAGGTTGAGTACTCATGATCAATACTTGATGAATCCTAACTGAAACAGGTCCAGGGGTTTGAGATTCTCTATGTACTGATTGATTAGTTCCATGATAAGTCATTCCATGGCTTTGCATATGAGGCTGTTTAGACATATGGGTCTATTATTGCCTGTGGAAGGTCCTCCCTTGTGTAGGGGAATGACTGTAGCTGTTGTCCTTTTGCTTAGTACAAAACTTGTATGGAGGCTGAGACTGAACAGTGTTGTTAGGGATGTGGCTACACTGAGCTTCATGCTACTTAAGAGGCATCCAGAGATATTGTCAATACCCGCAAATTCAGTATTTTTAGCTTTTGATAGCACTTTTAGGATTTGGTCTTGTGTGATAGCTGGAGATGAGCCAGTTTCAGGTATATATTGAGGGACATCTAGAGGAGAGAGGGGGGTAAAGTTAAAGCAAATGTTTTTGGCCAATAGGTCAGCTATATCTTCAACCTCAGTGTTTGTAACATTGTTAATGATCAGCTCAGCATACTATTGTGTTTTACTTTTGATGTACAAACATTAGCAGAAAATGCCTAGCAATTGTCTTTGGCTTGGGTAGCTATTTTAGCCTCAAGCTTGGCTTTGGTGGACTTTATTAAGCTCCTGGGTTGTTTATTTATTTCAGCAATATTTTAAGAATATTCTTCTTACTTTTGGTTGAAATTATGTTCCTTGTATTATAAAGCTTGCTGATATTATGATTCTGCCATGTGGGTTTGTTTCTTGTTTGGCCCTACACTTATTTTTATGCGGGTCAGATGCATCTATGCAGCTGTTTAAATGGTGGTATAGTGTGTGATGCATGTTTCTGCATATTTAGTGGAGTTAACTGGATCTGCTAGGGTATGAAGCTTGCCAATATATCACACAGGTGAATGAAGCTTGTCTTAAAAAAAATCTAAAGTTACCTTCAGTGGAAGGAATCTCTGGTTTCAGGTTTGTTTCGAAGGAGACTGCTTTATGGTCAAGACCTAACAAGTGATGAAGATACACAATGGATGGTGCAAGATGCTCAAATACTAGTACGGACAAGATCCAAGATATTATTCCTCCTAATGGACATTGTGACTGATTGTTCCAGGGCATTTGCATTGAGAAATCTAGGAATCTCAATGATTGTGCACTAGTGGTGGTGCAGCTTTCCCATTCTATAGTTGGGAAGTTTAGTTCACCTAGGAAAATGGAATTGGGTTTAACTCTAACTGATTCTAGTCTCTGTAGATAGGTGTTTTGGTTTTCTTGCATCACAGAGGGAATTCTATAGCTAGCTAATATATGGTACAGGACCTTTCTGATGGTTATTTGGACATAAAGAAACTATAGTGCATCATACTGTTCTAGCAGCCATGATGTGAGTCTCTTCCAGATGTAGATTGAGACACCACAACCTTTCCCCCCTCCTGTACAGTAGCAGCTCTAAACATGTAGAAGGTGTTATAATCCTGCACAGGTGGAGTACTCACTGTTATTTTAAACCATGTCTCAGTCATTACACAAACATCAATGTCTTCCAGGATGAGAAAGGCATGTAGGGAGTGAAGTTTCTTGTTTAGGCTCCTAGCATTGATCAGTAACATCTTCATATTTTCCTTAGCTTGTTTCATTATGATAGTAGGTGTGTGTGTGTGTGTGTGTGTGTGTGTGTGTGTGTGTGTGTGTGTGTGTGTGTGTGTGTGTGTGTGTGTGTGTGTGTGTGTGTGTGTGTGTGTGTGTGTGTGTGTGTGTGTGTGTGTGTGTGTGTGTGTGTGTGTGCAAGAGATGTAGCAAAGTTGGCTATTTTTGGTAAGCTAGTACTGTAAGGTGCTGTGATCAGAGTGAAGTGATTGAATTAATGGAAGCCACTGTTCCTAACTTTGCTACAAATCTGTTTAGTGTGAACCTTATTTGGTATGGCTGACATGGGCCATTTCCCAAGGCAGCAGTGCTCATTTGCAGTACACTCATACTGCAAAAATGCTCTGGTCCTGACATAATGACTGATGATAATGGTATGGCTTTGCTATCATACTATTACACAAATAATGAATACTTGGCTAAGGTAAATATAGAAAGTGCCGCCTTCAATAGTTCAAATTCAGACAATGCCCGGAAGAATGGAAGGCAGAGTATTACTGAATTCATTTGAGTATTACCTGAATAACACTTTGGATACCCTATTGATGTTTAATAACCTCTTCCTACTGATAGAAGAGAAACTGATCCCAATTATGACTAGGGGAATGAAAGGAAATATTTGCTCATAGTTTACTCTTTTTCCCCAAAAAATCTATGAAAAGAAAGATGAAAGCTATAACAATAGAATCAGCACTCAGGTTACCTTCATAAGCACCAAAAATTCTTGCATCTGAAAAGGGACAACAGGATAGACAGTAGTAAAGCTACGTCAAAGTATCTTAAAAAAGAAAGGGTATTCTTTGTTCATCGGAGATACTCTGTAGAACACTGAAAAAAAAAAACATTACATATATTTGAGTAAAATTTTGCTGCCAAAATTGAAGGGCCTTTTTACCCCCCTTACCAAATATTCTAATACATTTTCCAAGGAAATGTTACTCAATGATTGCAGTTAGATTCCCCGAGACAACTAGTCCTGCAAACTTTAATTCTCAGAGATTTGTTATCTGGCAAAAGTTGACCTGATGAAAAAAATTCTTCTATCCAAATATGCTGCACCAGATATACCCCAAGGCTCATTTTTAAAGTCAGGATTTCATGTTCTTCCCAAGCCAGTTATTTAACAATTTAAGCACCCCTCATACAGCTTTCATTGTGCCTTATGGTGTGAGTATTATAAAGATCATCCTGCTTCATGTAGCAGAATATCAGGCACTACTGAATTAATTCATTTGTCAATGTATGCTCCTTGAGAAAAACCTTGGAGGAGCCATTTATTTGCAACTGCTGGTATATGGAGATCAATTTTACTTCTTTCCCAAATGTGGTATACTTTTTTGGACAATGTTATTCCTATATTGTATTACTGATCAGATAAACAGCCGTACATAGACAAGCCTTATAACTGGAAATCTGTTACTTGACATGAAAATAGTCTTTCAGACTGTAGATCACAGGTGGTCTGTTAGGAAGATGTTCTGCCTGTCTTCTTAGTGAAGAGATAGCACAGTGGGCTTCAGCTTAGGATTTATTCAGGCTTTAGTGTGACAGAAGATGAAATCTTCATGGCAAGGGTCCTCCAAACGTCACACTTTGGGAATCTCTGTTTTCACTTTGTATTAAATATTTGCATTTTCTCATTTTTGTACCCATATTCAGAGTGTATGCAGATGAATATCTGAAGCATTTCTTCCCTGGCCTCCACTGAAAATGTACTCTCTCCCAGTAGGACTTTCCCAGTAAACAAATGTTAAATAAATAAATAAATAAAATATACTAGTAATGAGGTCGATGTCATCTGCTTAATCATTGCAGGAAAGAAATGATAAATGATTTTCTATTGTCTAAAATTATCTGCATGCTAATAAATTAATTCCAGAAAATCTTCAGGATTTTCTTACCACTTTATAAATACTGCTATATTCACAACGTAGATTGTTTTTCAAGTTGACTGCAAAGCAGTAGAAGGAAACTGTGACCTCAAAAAACCTGGCACCTTAATTCACAAAATACAAAGCTATCATGTTACTTAATTGGTAACAAACATTTTTTCTGTTGCCTCTCTCGAATCATTATTTAACAGTATAAATAGCAGTGAGTTTAGCACTTGCAAACAAAGGAATACTAGATCTAAAATGTCACCGATGATCAAAGAGCTGCACCCTTGTCCTTAAGGGCTTATGCTACAATTGTCTCCAGAACACATAAAAAACAGCCAAGAACAACATGTGCAGAAATGAATGCAAGGCTAACAGGTTCACATTATTGGCAATGTACCACCTAAGTGAGAAGATTTCTACTTGTCACTGGTCTGC
Source organism: Protopterus annectens (assembly GCF_019279795.1). Classification (NCBI taxonomy): domain Eukaryota; kingdom Metazoa; phylum Chordata; order Ceratodontiformes; family Protopteridae; genus Protopterus; species Protopterus annectens. Next base: position 917,866,446 of record NC_056734.1, read on the forward strand.
TGAGGTATAATGGTCACTGATATGAAAAATCACATACCATTTAAGTTTGAAAATTTCCCATTTAGTTCCATTAAGGATAACCAACACTGACTGTCACAGACTGTTTAACACCCTCACATCACAAGCAAAACAATATAACCATGCCAGCCTAGATATTTACAGATTCATTGTGCTGAACATTAAATTAAATAGTAATTGATAAACTTACTATTTTAAAGGAAATACAGCCACAGCTTATAGTTGTCAACGAGGAACATATTATGTTCATGAAGCAAGCTATTGCTTATTTCACTTTTTCAGGATATGCTTAACAAGTGCTCTGTAACATTGCTCCTCATGACACAATACAGTATGCAATGTCTTTTGGCTTCTCCCATTAGATGTCACCACAGCAGATCACTGGTCTGCAGAATTATTGGCAGTAGAGTTTTTACAGTTTTGACTGGCCAGCCTGGTGCCCAGCCTTCACAGAAGGCAGACACACCTACCTGCATGTCTTTAAAACTCACGATCGAAGGAAGGACATACAGACTCTGCACAGAAGGTGCTCCAGCCAAGAACAGAACTGGAGAACCACTTGCTGTGAGGCAGCAATGCTAACCACTGCATCACCACAGCCAACTCATACACAGTATGCTGTACAAAATATTAACCTGGAATAAACAGAAAACAAAGCAGAAGGAGAGTCAATAAACAGAAATGGTCAGCTATTTCCTATGAAAGCTCTCTGAGTATGGGGCAAACATGTTCAATTTGTTTTAATAAAGGGTTAATTTTATTTAACTGAGTTAACTGTAGCAAAGTCCTCTTTTTATCTGTACTTTTCTAGACTATTCTTGGCCATTTCCTATGTATAGAGGTACATTTCTAATTAAATCAGAAAAGCAGAGTATTTGGAAATACAAGAAAAATGTTTAGTTATCAAAGTTATCATCAAGAGGATAGTAAAGTTACGACATTCAGAAAACAGATCTAACTAATGGCGTAACTGCATTAGAACAAAACAGTGGTACAGGCTACAAAAGTCAGTATATCCCAACTGTCTGCAAATATGTGAAAGGGGGCATACTTATCTATTGGAGATGGTGTTCAGATGAGACTAAGCAGGGGAATATGGGTCCATGACAGTGATCAAGTCTTAGTGGGACACTATCTCCACAACTTCTTGTTAACTGATGAGATATTCTGGACTTCTATGGCTATATGAATGGAGGTGGCTTGCATTCTACATGGGTATTAGATCCAGGAAAGAGTCCCTATTCCCATAACGTTCAATCTGCGGATGTTAAACATAGGAACACAGTCCCTTGAAAAAATATGACTATCCAGCTAAAAATCTGGATGTCTAATTAGCAAATATTTGAAAACCAAATAGTGCATGACTCTTCTCACTTTCAGCAGGAATGTGGGATACTGCTCAGAAACATGTTTAAAAAACAGAGTGACAAAACGGATCAGAAAAAAAATATAAGCAGAATATCAGAGACGTTGTCAAATCTGTAGACCTTACTGAACTGTATTGCAAAATTCTACCAAACAGGTAATGTATTTTTGCTTTAGAAAAGGGGAATGCCCCTCTTTCTTTAGATTATTATTGCTGCTTGTATGTTGATCATATAATGTAGTTTCCTGTGTAGTAGGTAGTTTCAAAAATCATATGAGGTGAGGAAGATTCAGAAAATTGTGTGAAGGGATAAATCAAGCCTGAAAATAAGGGCATAGCTCCAAAACTATGAACATTCTATATCAAGCCTGAATATAGGAACATTCCTCCAACAATAGGTACAGTTGAGAGGTCTGCATTCCTGAGATGCAGTAAAACCTCTGTAGCCTAAACCACTGGATAATTCAGGACATTAGACAGTCATGACCTTTCAAGACCTAGATCTAACAGCATGTGAAATATTTCTGCAACATACTTTTATTTTTCTTTCATTCTTTGGCAGGTGAGTGAACTGGACTATACATGTCCAGTTTTAATCACAACCTCGTTACTTTAATGTAAATAGTACACAAGAAAAAGAGCAAAAATACAATAGTGTGAGTATAATGCACATGATGCAAAGTTTTATGTAGCAACACTGCCATGCATTGAATAAAAATGTTTCCTAACAAACATAACACAGTTCAAAGAAAACTCAGTAAACTGGAAAAGGATATGCGGCAGGAGAATGCAAAGTAACAAGAAGGGCATTAGGTTGTTAATCCAATGCACATGCATTTGGCTTGATGCTTCAAGAAGATTTAAGGTTTAATACACAATCGTGCAATGTACATACACATGATTTGCAAGCAAAAGTACTGTTAGATATTAAAAAAGAAAAATGTTAGCAACAGACACAGTGCTGACTCAGCTGTTAAAGGCCATTCACAATAAGTGCATAGGCACGAGTAGTTAATGTAGCAAGAAGGCAGTCAGGTTATTGACCTGGTGTGTGGGTAGCTGGTCTGATGTTTTAAGTAATATGCAATCTGCTCTGATAAAGATGCAGTGAGGTAAAGTACAAAGAGTGGTTTGCAGTGAGTTCCAGATGGATGGGCCAAGGAACGGAAAAGCTCTGTTAGGACAGACTACATTGATAAAGGCAGTAACAGGGTTAAGAGTATAAGAATCAGATGATCTAGTGATATAGATATCTAATTTTTCCAATATGAATATATCATATTCCCTCAAGCTCTACTCTCTGAAAGACAATCCACCAAAATGTATTCCCTGAAAAGACTGTTCTCAGTTTTTCTTTTTTCTTTTTTGCTGGAAGAGCCAACCCCCCCATTCACTCTTACATGGGGCTGCACCCCCATACCACCCAACTGATATAACTAACTGCATAGTCATACAACATACAACATTCCATCCTTAATAAAGATATTAGTGATCATTCAGTTTAAATCTGAATCATAACAATGCATGAATACAGTTTAATAACTCCAACTTTAAGCAGATATTTCAATAATCTAGAGTCTTATTTTATCAGATTTCTGCAGAATGTCCCAGTCCCAATTTTTGCCTTATATTTTTGGTCCATTTATCATAAATTTTGGTTTTCTGGTAAATCATTAGCAAATCATTGAGTATTGAAGTCAGAAAGCATTAACAGACATTTAAGTTTCAGACATCATACCCTTCAGAAATTTTGTGCTAATGCAAAACCTATTATGCTATCAGTTTTCTGTTTGTAAGAGCAGTATTTAAACATTGTCTCTGTTTTGGGCCTTTGTCCTCCCATTATGTATAGTTTTGTCCAGATTTCTTTCTCTAAGAGGATGAGAGATATGGTGCACATGAATTTCAATAATGTATACTGGTTACAATTGAGCATGTAAGTATAACAAGAACAAGAAAGTATTGTAGGTAGTAGCCAGCAACTTGTGTGCATATGTCCTGCATCTGTATAATAGCCATAGAGTTTGCACACATTGACCTTGTAAACAAAGTAATACATGACAATGGGCAAGAATTCCAAAAAAGGCAAATGTATTTGAGCAATATATTACGTACCTGCAACGGTGGAAGGGAGGGAGACAACATGGGGCCATAACAAGGAAGACAACAATAAAGCAGGAAAACAAGGTAGAGTTACACATTCCAAATCCATGTGTACACCACATATGGTACTATTCAGTCAGTCCAAAATACATTTAAACAAATAGCTAATGTATGTCACATGGGCAGACTGTATTGCTGACATCACCAAAAATGGGCATGTATAAATTACACACACACACACTATTGTGCAATCATGTAACGTCAACAGGCATAGCTAAGCAAGGTAAGAAATTTAATCACATGCACATATACTGTCATGCCAATGTAAAACAACATATTGAATAATCACCTGCAGTTATATGTCACAGACCCTGCTCATTACTGAACAGAGGACAGCTCTGTAAACAACATTACAGCATACCAACACTAAGTCACTTATTGCTCATATTTCAAAGGTACAACAGTGTTTCAGCATGGATTGGTGTATGTGCAGAAAATGTAAATAAATCTTTGAATATGTACATCATTTGCTGAAAGGTATGGATTTATGTGAATAATGAATGGATGTGGAAATGTAACACAGACCAAAGATGGAATACTGTACTGCTGCTGAATAAATTATAATTATTACAATGTATACATCAATGTTACACTGGCTATCTATGCAGTCAGTAAAGGAGGACTGGCCATATGTATGACATGCATTTATATGATCACCAATATGGCATCAGCATTGCCAACACATGTCACACAGCACATCATGTCTGTGGGGCAGCATGACAACTGTCATCCAAAGCATATGGGCAAGAACAATGCCTTCTGTTGCACATACATGATATGGCTATAGACAAATCACAACCATAACACTGTGGTAGTATTGGACTATGAGTGTCATGCTTTTTGTGAGTTTCTGCCACTAACACACATGTTTACCTCATAATTATTACATCAGTAGCTGCATGTTGACTGTTGGAATTCGTGGACTGCTGAATGTTGAAGGAAAGTCTAATGTGTTAAAGTGTGTCATACACACATTGAAACATAAAGTTAAATGTCACATGATATCTACATTGTATCTTTGGACCTGTAATACAGTGAAAGAATAAGCATGCACAATAGTGCATATACAGTCCAATCATTGATATGACAAACACAGTGATGACAGCATTTCACAAATGGCTCACACAGACACTACATACGATCCTGACAGACCACCCTGATAGGGATGAACATCATGAATTATCTCTCAGGCTATCTCCCTGAATGAGTCATTCATAGACAGTGTCATGTCTTGAAAGAAATTCTCCATCATGTCCCTCATTTGTAAATAAAGCACATCGGTCACCACCTCTCAGACCTGCTTCAGATAATCATCTTGCTGTTGCTCCTGATTTTGTCTCCTCCAGGGTGCAGCAGAGATAATTGCACATTCAGGTCCAACTTCCTCATCATCTTCCTTGTGTTTGACATGGTCGTCATCATTGGAAGACTTTGGCAGTTGCCTAGCATGCAGTTGTCACTGACGTCTGATGGGTGAACATCCATGGGTTCCATGCTCTGTCAAGATGAATCACAACACAGAACAGAAGTTACATATGCATACCTGATACTACCTGTAAGCATAAGATATCCACTGTGACACAATTAACAGGCAGAAAATTGTCCATAAGGAACCTTACAATATGTTATGACCATAGTCTACTGTACCACCATACGTGATATATGTCAGTAATCAAAACCATAACAATGCAAGACAAATGTCTATCAGGCCACATATTCCTATGAAAATCATAGCTGAGAGTAAACTGAAACTAATGTGCACATCTACAGTCTAATAGACATTAAATAACATCCTGTCCACGTGAGTTCTGCATATCACAGTATGAGAATGAAGCTATATTAGCATACATTAAAGGAATAATTTAAATATTTAAAACACAATCTCAGATGAAATGGCAAAAACATTATTAAGTAGCACAGTTATAATCAACAGTTTAGCTGTTAGCAGATGGCTTCTCAAGCTGACAACACCTTCCCTGTGTCAAATTATCTATGCTTATGGACATTTTCAATAATGGAACATGTCAGGGACACTGTATCCATCACACAATGTGAGCGGCTTACTCAAGGCCATGCATAACACAGCTTACCAGAGGAAATCATGACATGACCTGAACAGTTGTCTATTGGCCAGCATTACAAATGACAAGCATATACAAACCAAGCACACTTAACATATCCTGACATTTGAAGTGAAGCTTGTCCCGACACTGCCTCATGCAACATTCACATAAATGTAACTAAAAAATATTCTGGGAAAATCGTAACATAGCAATAGTATTGTGACCTGCACTGTTTAATACTGATGTATGCCTAAGTAAATTGCTCAGCTGAGTGTCTGACAGGATATCAGTATTCCATTATATTTCCCTTGCATGCATTCCCTGAGCAGTTATGTCTGTGTGTGAGTATCAAATGTATTCCACATGTCTATGCATGTAATGAGTCATATGAACAGCCACTAATTAGCATTGTTACAATAAAGACAGAGTGAGATGACAATAACATGGAAAATATAAAAGCCATATGACAAACAGCTGAGCCAGGTAGCAAGGTCATTGGCTGACTCAACATTAGTTTAAGGAATGTAACACAATCAAATAGTAATAATGTTGAACCATAAACACAGTGATGGCCTGTGACATATGAGAATCTATTATATGTTGCACAATCATTATTGTCTGTCTACAAATGTATGAATGACCTACATATATTTATTAGCAATCACTACCCTGCAAAATGCAAACATCCTGATGTCACTTGCTGATTATGAAATGGTACAAAGAATTGACTAGATGCACAAGTATCCCCAAACACAGGGTAAAAGTATGTTATAACAAAACTATCAAAGGTGTTGTAGGCAGATGCAATACCCATGTTGAACTGAAGGGCATGTCGCACAGTCTTTCAACAGGAGTGTGAACACTGATATAGCTGACACCAACTTTATATGTGAATAGGCAGGCTATGCATAGCATATCAGTCATTAAGAACCACACATAAACACGGACACCCATGTGCCAAAACATGCATTGGAAACACCAGGCAAAGCACTTTAAACTTGTATATGAACATCAACATCAAACTCAGTGTCATAGTTACAAATAACTGACTTCATTTAGGTTATGGCCTACATTTCAAAAACTATCTTCATAAGCACGGCTTGCTGCTAAATGATATCTAAACACATTTTTACTTAAATCAGATTTGTAAGCACAGGACACATTTTTACTTAAATCAGATTTGTAAGCACAGGTATACCTTACTGGTGCATGATGGGTATTCCTGCATTATAAATACTATACATGGTAATGTCAAAAATACAAATCTGTATCAAGGATCAGATATATTTTATTTGCCAGAATTGACAAAGTAATCAATATACATCCATCTTACCATTGTTCCTGCAGCCTATGCATGCACTTGATGCACAGGTCATAATTACGAGTCCTGTCTTCATCACATGCAAAAAGAAAAGAGCAACTAAGAATGATGTCCTCAAAAAACATTGCTCAGACCAGGTTCTTAAAATGTTTCTATTGAAGAACATCACATTATCACCATACATACTTTGTAATGTTACGCACACAGTCCTTTACATCTTGAAACAGAACTGATCACAGACTGGATGACCCGAGATTCAAATTTGCAACTCCAAGCTACGTCCACACTATACTCTGACACCTACCTGCCTAGCTAATCCATCTTGCCTGACAGCATATGGTGAGATTGCAGTGAAAATACTTGGAGTTATGAATGTGCAAGGATGGGTTACTAATATGGATCATGCCTTTCAACTTCTTAGAGTAAGAAATCTGGACAAAGTCTAAAATAATGGGGGGGGGCTATAAATAGGAACAGATTTTAAATATTGATTTTATAGACTTGGAATGTTGTTAGAATAAAATAATTTGTGTTAGCATGTACTGTAAGAATTGTATGACATGCATTTATATGACCTCCAATGTGTGTCATTATTTAGTGATTTTAATCCTCAGTAATTTGGCAGAAAAGCACAAATATTATGAGGAAAGGCCACAAATATGAGGCAAAAATCTGGACATTCTATGAAAATCTGGACAGTTGAGAGGTATGAATTATGGATCATGGCTTAGGCTTTACCAAAAGAACAACATGCTGTGCATTTCGGAAAATAAGTTGCAAGAATAAATGCATGTCAGCACAGTAGTCACAAACGATAACAGCAAATGAAAACTTTCATTCCTCAGAGAGTGGAACACTGTCATGTATCACATAGCGTTCATGATACAGTAATGTATTTTATGTGGGAGGACTACATGTACAGATATTCACTGGCAAAGTGCACATCAAAAATTAAATGTATACATGATATCAGTGTATTTTCTTGTTTTGCATTCCAACTGTATGTCTGACCATCTGACCCCCTCCAAATATAAAGATGAAAAGGTCGTTGAAATGAATTTAGTAAAAAATGACACGATTATACATGTAACTCATTTTGCAAAACTTAACATATTCCACAAAACTTTTGGGTAGAAATATACCAGTCTGTTCCAAGCTTTATACATAACACTGTAGCTAAAGAGGTGTTGCTTACAAAACATTCCCTGAGATTCATGAAGCTTGCACGAGGCTCAGGTGCAGTGTAGGCGGTATAATGCCAAATATGGCCGCCGAGCGATTCAGGTACGATCCAATTCCATGTGCACTACCAGCGTACACCAGATCTGTGCAGCCCATAGCTCAGGTATGCTAATCACCCCATTCGCAGTACTGCACCATGCAAATGAAGGTACATAGCGATTCATTAAGTGGTGCAGGCATAGCGTAAGCCTACAGAAATATAAACCAAAAAATAACGGTTTGGGTTTTGCCAAACAGAACATCGGAGCTATGAAAGCGGACCAGACTCATGTATTACAAAGTTAACATATGCCAATGGCTAAATATGTAGCCAATGGCATAAGAAAAGATGCACAACACCTAAAAAAAACAACATTTAATGTCATGTCCACAGTAACACAAAGTACAACTGCAGGGCATGTGTGTGCAAACGGGAACACAAGGAAAATATATACAAATGTCATAAAATCGCAATGTAATACAAATCATGATTTCACCATAATACTCAATGGTATGCATGGTACACCACAACCAAGCTGCAAGGGTTGCTAAGGGTCTGTGACAGTGTTCGGCGCGGTAACTATGAATTAGTAGTCAATGCTATGCAAATGAGGCAAGTAATAGTGAATCACAAACGTCCCGCTGGACTAAGGATGTACCATACGGCGCAGGGCTACAACACCGAGGAGTGGTTTGGAGGTATACATGATATCAGCAGTGGGGTGTGCCACCATAGCTGTAAGCACATTGGAGCAATGCAAATCTGGGCTGCCCGTTGCTAAGCAAAGCCGCAGAATAGGGGTGGGGATGTAGGTATAGCATCGTTTAGCTGAGAGCACATATGGTGCCTGAAAGTGCATGTGTACATGGGTGAAAACATGCCCGAAACCCGGTAAGCAGACGCACGCACCACACACCACAGCTCAAACAGTAAGGTTAGGGGAAGAAAATAAGGAAATGCCACAGTAGGGTAATTGGATTACAACTGAGCAATTAACACCTATTAACTCACAGTGGGCAATCGATGGCAGCTAACAAGTCTGCTCGCAGCAACCTGCAGAACAGGCTAGGGGAGGTGTCGGTTTGCAAAGAAAAGAGAACTGTCACCGCAGAGCAAAGCAAACCTGCAGTAGATTGGCCATAGAACACATTTCGCAGGATAAGCCAGGTTTTGGAAAGTACAAAAGAAAGCAGACTTCTGGATGCATGCCAGAAAATGGGAGCGGAAACGTTAAGAAATGTTAAGGGAAGGGCAAGAGGTAATCCACGGCAGCTAAATGTAATTCAACACCAAAGGCACCACAATAGCAGTACCTGTGGTAAAACACATAAGATACTCTATAGCTCCGATTGTACATACACACCTTATGACATCATCAGTGTTCAAAGCACAATAGTATAAAGTGTGAAGGCACCTCACACACACCTGTGTATTTCCAAACACTGCACCATCGGTGTAAACAGATGGGGAACTTTTACAATGTACATGTTGGGAGCTGCCATAGCTGTGATTCATCACCATGTGTTAGAGACTGAAGGTGTTGTGGAGGATGATGCTGACAACCACCACAGGCCCCAGAGGAGGAGAAGAGTGTTCAGACCAAGGGTAACCTACCAGGGGCTACATAATCTGGAGATAGTAGAGCATTACACGGTGGACAGGGACATCTTATAGCAAATAGTTGAGACACAGATTTCTCCATAATACTCAAAGCAGCAAACCACAAATTCTTCAAAAATACACCACAAATGAAGCAGTCAGAGAGTGGAACAAGGAAACAGCTTTAATCCATCTTTTCAGTCCTGGTACCTCGGCATTTCGCCTTCAATGGGACACATTTACACATTTTCAAAAACTCTTTTTATATATACATCAATTAAGCAATTAAACAATCAATTCATCAGTTCAAACAATTTTAACCATCTCAGCACAAAATATTTCTTTATAAAAAGTTCATCAAATACAATTTATAACATTACATTACTTTACATTTTCTTAAATTTAATTAATTCATTTTATGATGTGATATACTTATTATTATGCACAATTTCAAAAGTACAAATATGAAATAAATACATTATAAGAATCAAAACTACTACTCTAATAATATTTCATACATTTTCTAAATTCATTCCATTGGGAAATAGTGTGTGATACCCTATAATCATTCACACACACATATGGAATATGTAGAAATGCAGTCCCCACAAACCTGTATATGCTATGTACACTCACCTACATCTCCCCCACACCCAAAACAATTGCAATACAGACTGTAATAACATCACAAACATCCACTCACTCAATTACATCAGCAGAACCGTTAACATACCTTGGGAGAGACACATTTGTAATGGTGCCATGTGAAATCGTAGCTGTTGTATAATGGAACAGACGGCGATGTTACAGGTTTTGTTTGCAATAGTCCCTTATCAGACGGTTGAGATAACAGGTACACTCACATGTAGAACCACATACTCTAGCTGTCACACACAATCCATGGGGGACATGAATTTAAAATATCCGTGTCTCTCCAAATAGCAGTTGCAATTCCTCATAACAAAACACATACAGGCCGTCTCCCCGAAGGTAGGGCAAAAGGGCAACGCCCAAGTGGAGTATTCAGTTATACCCCACTGTTGCCACGTAATTGGCGAATGGAGTAGCTGCACAGCTGATGTGCATGTAATAATTTACTCAGGAACACCAAATGGCGGCAGGATACCACATGTTACAGGTATCTACGTATATAAGGATGCCTTGCCATACATTCAAACTGTATGCTCATACCATAGAACCATTTAAACAGGAAAGGTGTAAGAGAGATATTTACAAAGACTCGGAACGCTAACAAGGTATGTAGAACATGCAGTATGTTAGTGTATGTAGAGGCTGTTTTGTATTAATTAAAGTGTATGCAATGCATAAAGTGGGAAAAGGTATTATGTAGTGATGTCTTGTTGAGCATAGTAACGCTTGTAGAAATTGTGTGTCCTGCTGTGCGCCACAAGGTAAACATCTCATACACCACAAGGGATGCTACATGAGGGCTTTAAACACAACAATTCCACACCACCCGCCGTCAGTGGTAGGGTTTGTCCAAAAAGTACGTGCCATAACAGGGGATAGTATATGTTGATATACTATCACAGTAGGCATGTGTATGGGCATATAACGAGAATAACATGCCTAAGGTGGTCCTGCTGTGCAAGTATGCTTTGCATTATGGGATAATGTTTAAAATATGTGTAATGTACAGTATTGTAGGTAGATATGTCAGATATTTTACACAGCATAACTGTTATATCATGCAAAGAAAAGGTATGTCTATTGGCATGTACAATACACAATAACAGGATACATATGGCTTGTAGTCACGGGACAGTGTAACAGCATGATAACTAATTGAAATGGAAGAGCTACTCAATTATCCCTGCACAAAGGACATGTAATAGCTTCACAGGTTCATAGTTAGGTACTATGCTGTCTGGCCAAGTCCATTTGTAAGCCCAACTACAGTGTTTTCACCGGCGGCACCTCCCTAGGGTAGTGTCCTGTGTCTGTGAACAGCAGAACCATTTGTTACCTGCACCTGTGTACAGTACAGCCACTGCAGTGATCCCTGGCATACATGTGTGTCTCCCATCCACCCATCGAGGTATCTCATGCTAGTGAGGGTCCCTGCTTCATGTACATAGGAATCATGTTCCAAAGCATGGTGAGTGTCTGGTTCAGGAATGTATCCCTCATGCACGTCCCACTCATCATTGCGTTTGTGTATATATCCCTGAGCATGTTGCTCTCAGTGGCTTTTGCTTATGTTGCTTATGTGGAGTATATCCATCAATATTGTTGTGGACATGGGCCCTGTATATTCAGCAGAGGTCACCCCTGAGTATGCAGTATGCAAATGTGTACAGTTGTGGTGTCTGTAGTTGTGCTGCATACGTCATCCTTCGGAGGTCAATAATCCTCATGGTGTGTTAATGTTGTGGTATGTAAAGCCGTTGCTGTTCTGTAAGGTACACCCCAAAAGGGGTGTTGTACCCTTGAACATGTGTCATACATCAGGAGTATAGAGGTACAATGGGTGCCTTTGTTCCAGCTACAAACCCATTACAGATTAGGGTGGCCACATAGAAGGATATCCACACCACATTCGCAATATGGTTATCAAAGGAGTGGGTGCTATATACGTGTGTACTAAGATCCCGTATAATGTCACATGTATGTAGGGGACTACCACCTATGTGATAGTCAGTGGGTGATTGGTGTAATCCAAAGGGGATGTCTATGCACCTTGTGTCATGCAGCTTGAGGCCATGTTATCGACACCAGGTATCTGTCACAGTGACACCCTTATGGAGGGTGTCTGTATCAGCTGGTGGATCAATCATGGCTCCTTGTTTGCAGTCGTCTGGAAACCTCTTCAGGGAAAGTCCCTCTGTGCTAGCCTGTACCTCAGGGAAGCATATACAGAACATGAGGAGCCCTATGACCGAGGACTGGGGTGCACCAAGTATAACTGAATTACAGTAGGTACTACAGTATGCTACCCTCACTGTGTGGGTCCTGTCCATGAGCCACTTTGCATAACATCTCGAGACATAGGGGTCGATGTGCAGGTGGATGTTTATGTTGTCAATACCAGAATGGAGAACGGTGCTGAAAGCCAATGAGAGGACAAGGTAGGCTGTGTGGACCCTCTTACCATCATCAACTACCCTGGTAACTGTATCAAAGGAGTCCACCAGGTGTAGGAGCCATGGTCTGGCCCTAACAAATCCAACCTGGGTGGCATCAAAGGTCTGGAGCCCACTAATGTCTCTGTGCATGACTTCCATGATGATGTGCCCCATAGCCTTGCAGAACAGTCCAATCAGGCGTATAGGGCAATTGTCCCTCTGGTTCATTGTGGCGCCACCTGTGTGGAGTGTGATAACTGTTGCTGTGCACCATTCAGGGGCCACAATGTCTGATACAAGGCTATTAGTGAATCTAGTGGCCAAGTGGGGAGCCATGTCATTCTGAGATTTGTGTAAATTGCAGCCTGGGATGTTGGACGATCACATGGAGTCTGTGTTCCAGGCCTTAGAGAGTACAGGTTGGAACTGTGTAGTTGTGACCGCAGGGACTCTGCATTGTTCCTGTATAGATTTTGGCCCTGTAGGGAGTGAGAGGGTGTAATGTAAGCATTGAACCTATCTGCCAGGATGTTGCCAATATCAGTTGGTTCTGTAATGTTCCTGCCTAACTGTCATATGTCAGAGCAGATGTGGGTATTGCCATCGAGTACTGACATACCTCCATAACGCTTTGTGGTAGCCCTTGGAATGTGTCGCAGTAATGTTTACGTACCTAGCTTTGGAGGATGTGATAAGGGAGCCCGGATTCCTACTGAGGCTGACCAGTGTGCTACCCCACCCATGGGATTGTACTCCACTTTGCAACAGCCTCAACCTTTTGTTGTACATTATGTCCATGGAACTGGATCCCCAGAGTGGCGTCCATTATCTGGTGGGTGCCATCATGGCTCTGTTTGGGATAGCATGATCCATGCAGTCGTGTAAGTGCTAATGAAGTGCAGTGGTGTATGTTTCAGTGTTTGTAAGTATATTGTCCATCTGCACGGGTGTCATGACGTTTACTACTGCTGTCATAAGATGTCTGAAGTAGGCCTTGTAGAAATCTTGTACTGCGTATTCCATGAAGGGTGTGGTGCTTGGATGTGGATAACAAGGGTGATTAGAATACATTCAGAAACTACCAACGAGGGGATAACCCCAGGTGTGGAACACCAGTCACATGTTGGTAATGTCCAGTCTAGGATATTGTTGGCCTTGGTGGTTGTGTGTATGGGTTGATCCAGCTGATTGGAGGTTATGAATCCCAGAAAGCGTTGGCCTAATGTGTCGGTACATGAGTAGGTATCCCATTTAAGTGTGGGGTAGTGTCAGTCCCACATCAGTAGTCTCTGTCTGAACCCTACTGTCCAGTACACCAAGAAATGAGGGCCGGTAACCATGGGGTATGGTGTGGAATCCGTAGCAAGTTACAATGTGTATAGCAGTTCTGGCCACAGTTAGTTGCATGCGGATTACCTCTGATGCATTGTGCTAAGTAACCAGCCTGGAGGTGTACATCCTTGTGAAATATGGACACACCTCCGCCGTGGGTGTTCCGGTCCTGGTTACATGACTGAAAGGTGTGGTCTGCGTATAACCTGTCAGTGCAGGTGTGCTCTCCGGAGCCTAGAGGCAGGTCCCAGTCACTGCAGAGATATTGAAGTGGTCCATTATAAGGAGTGCCTCGCTTGAGTGCGTTAGAGATCAAGATGTCAAGCATTGAGTAACATTACCCCAGGTTTTGCTTGCCTGTTCCTGGTCTGGTGGTGAATATGCTATTGGAAACTGTCCAAGACAGGCAGAATAGGAGCAGCAAGAGCCTTACATGTTATCCGTAATCCCAGGGCCGACAGGTGCAGGTCATCTGTGCCAAAGCATCGTGTTTTGTTAACCATGTCATTCAAAGCAGACAGGTACTGGATGCCTGTGGAATGACAGCAGAAGCATAGGCAACTGTTGAAATGAAACAGTCAGTCATTGTACAGTGGTATCAGTCTGGATGAATGCAGAATGCTTCTCAGGGCTTGGGCAATACCTTCCTGGGCTACAAGACCGGAGAGCTATTGCATGTCCCTGTACATGTAGTCCAGGAAGTTACATCTCAGGGCAGTCACACTAGCATGGAGAATGACAGTCAAATTGTACCTGGTGATGTGTGGCATGGGTGCATAGGTTATGTTGAGGATCCTGTTACCCAACATCCAGATGTAAGCAACTATTGCCTTGTGTAGCCTGCTGAGTGGGACATCAGTGTGACCACCTAGAGAGTCACCTATGACTAGTGTGTTGGGTATGTTATAACACCCTATTGGCTGTAGTTGATGGGCACACATGAGTCTGTGGGCTATAAGTAATTGGTGTTGTGTTTGATGATGGGGGCTGCCTCTGTTGCCTACACAGAGAGTATGGAGAGGTTCTACAAATGTCGTAGTCATACTATGTGTGGCCTGTGGTGGTGGAGATCTAGTGAGACTATGTGATGAGTGGGGTGTGTTGCAAATGTTTAACATCCCTACATGAATGTCAGATTCAGTCTGGGTTGGAGAGAGCATTACCCCCAGCATGGCTACATATTTGCATCTCCCACAGGATGTAGTGTCGTATGTTGGGAGGTGAGCATTGACTGTGTACATGAGACAATTGCTCTATTGCCTCATGTTTGCCATATTCATCATATAGACAGGCAATAACACTGGTAATTGACACTTGGACATGCCTGTATATTCAACCATGTATCACAAGATATGTGAGGTACGTTTGTACAACAGGTGTTGTACTATAAGCAAGCTGGAAATGTAAGGACAAACAGTATACTTATAGGAAATGAGTTGGAATGGGTGCTATAGTAATTAGTAGCTCATGAAGTGCTTACATGTTCTGAACAAGTGCTGAGCATGAATATGCAATACAGATAGGGTGTTGGGTAATATAAACCCACTGCAACCCACAAGTGGAGACGCCAATCATAATGGGAGGCACTGCACTATTACCCTGCTGAGTATGGTCTGCAAGTCCATGAACCTTTATCAATGAAGATGTTAGCAGTACAGATGTAGATGACAGTACGGATGATTTCACACTGCATAGCATACCTGCGACAGGTCATAGGACATCATCACCCATACTGTGTTCCAGCTACACTGAGTATACTAGATGTACCTTTGTATGTCACAGGAGTGTTCTACCAGTGGCCTGTTGACAGAAGCAACACTACAAAAGGTGTCTGAGTGACATGTGCATATCACAGCAGTGGCAGCTACAGTAAAACAGGGTTAATGTTTTGTACTCCCCCCTCATTGTAGCCCATACCACACAGACAAATGGGAGGCATCTGCGTATGTAAGGATGTGAATGGCCATGAACTAGGAGCAATAGCTGTCTCAGTGTTGTGGACAACATACACAATGGTATTTGTGGGTGAGGTGCGTGACATATGTGCACAATCTGACAGCTGCTTACAGCATTGTCATCGCTAGGTGAATAACCATGTACCCATTAACTACTACCTAGGCAGCGGTCAACATTATGGACACTGTGTGTAAGGGATGGTGCTGTGCAGTTTACCTCCTTCAGCTGGTGACGTCTCCAGGCCTAGTAGGTAGTCACATGAGGCTTCCAAGTCATGACAGGGTGCCATCCATGAGCATGGAGATCATTGGACAGGCATACTCAGCACTCCGGTGACCAATATTGGATCACATATCACCTTTAAGGGGTATTGGCCATGCGTGGATGGGTGACATCAGCCTTCACAATCCTCACCTCCACTATGCAGCATGCTGGCTACCTTGCATAAAGACATGTTCAACACTGTGATGTTGGACATGCTACACGTACATATCCTGATCTGAAAGACATACGTCATGGACAGCCACCTTCCTACTACAAGGATAGCCACATGCTGGACAGATCCCTGTGCCATACATGTTACATACTCCTGCCATACCATGCAACTCTGTCCATCAAAGCTGCACATGTCATCTCTGTCATACATGGTGCGATGACCACATGGTAGATATATCATTAACTGTCTGGATCAGTAATGTGGCACTGATGCACCTGGCAGTGGCAAAATGACTGTCAGATACAGCTAGAAAACCTCACATCCTATGCCCATACATGGCCAGGGCATACACACTACTGCATGACCTTGCCCATACATGCTATAGTTGATAATCATCCCTGCGAATAACATACGGCTAGCCATTATCCCATGTGTATCACATGTGCAACACAGGCGATACGTGGCAGGATGTTGAACTGCTGTACAGTGCCGTGTAGATGTATATGGCAAAACACATGCATGTAAAGGTTTCCGTGTTCATGTCTGCATTGTCACTGCTTATGTCCGTTAAGGCAGTGTATGTGTTGATATGTGACATATACACAGCATCAAGGTCAACAGCATTACTGTGGACACATCCTGGCATGTGCTGATAGGTAAGAACACCAGTACAGGCAAACAGACATGCCCACATTAAGTCAGCATTCACATGGAGTATGAGCAATGTAATGAGGTGACACACATATATGGTGATGATATTCAATGCACAACGGGTGTTACATGTGTGTGACACAAATGTGTCAGTCGTGTCAGTGTCATGATGATTTGCAAAGATAACTGTTCATAGTTTCTTAGTTTCATAGTTTAGTACTAGGCTATCTGCCCTGGGGCATTTGTAAGCCTAGCCGTAGTGATGTGGCTTTTGCCACCCCATGAAATGGTACAAAAATGTACAGAATAGATTTAGAATACTGTGCCTCTATCTAGTAGTGACACAGTGAAGGTCCCCTTATATAATAGAATTAGTTTACTGTGCCCCTGTCTAGTAGTGACACAGAGGTGACCCCTGGGGTAAACTTACGATCTCCCATCCACTCATCAAGATTTCTCTTGAAGAGAGTTAGTGAGGGGCTCTGCCTAACATGAACTGGGATTCTGTTCCAGAGCATGGGAAGCCTCTGGGTTATGAATCTATCCCTCCAGCATGTCCTATTCATACTTGTGCCGAGGTTTAAGTCTTTAGCTCTCGTGGTTATGATGGATTTGGATTTTTTGAGGTGGAGCATGTCCATCAGTTCCTGATTGGACATGGCCTTGTACATCAGGCACAGATCACCTCTGAGCAGGCGGTATGCTACTGAATAGAGCTGGAGTTTCTTTAGTCTAGCAGAATAAGACATATGTTGGAGACCCTTGATCCTCTTGGTAAGGTACTTTTGTGGTCTCTCCAGCTGTTGCAAATGCAGGGTGAGGTACATACCAAATGGGGCATTGTACTCAATCATGGGTCTGATGAGGGAAGAGTATAGGAGTACAATGACATCCTTGGATCTGGATGTGAATCCCTTCATGATAAGGTGTGCAAGGTAGAATGTCTTTCTAACCACTTTGGCAATGTGGATGTCAAATGAGAGGTTGCTGTCGACTTGGGTCCCTAGGTCTCTGATTACTTTTTCCATACTCAGTGGGTTGCTGTCTATGTGATAATTTGTGGGTACTTTGTTTTTCCCAAAGGGGATGACTATACATTTTTTGGCATTTAGTTTAAGGCCATGACTCCGGCACCAGTTGTCCGTTTCTGTGAGGTCTTTTTGTAGGATGTATGTGTTCGCTGGTGTATGGACTATGGCACCTAGTTTGCAGTCACCTGTGAACTTTGTCAGCCACAACCCTCCCATGTTTGCTTTAACGTCTGAGAAATAAATGCTGAACAAGAGGCTGCCCAGGACAGATCCCTGTGGGACACCACTTGTGACTGGCTTTGAGTCTGACATTGCTCCAGCGATTTTAACTTTATGGGTTCTGTCCTTTAGCCAGTTTGCAACCCATCTAGTGACATAAGGGTTTACATTTAAGCTGGTGAGCTTATCTATGATGCCTGAGTGGGGTATTGTGTCGAAGGCCTTAGCCAAGTCCAGGTAGGCTGTATGGACTGCTTTGCCCTCATCAATGGCTCTAGTGACTGTTTTGAAAAAGTCAACCAGGTTCAAAAGGCAGGATCTGACCTTTACAAAGCTGAACTGGGTGGGATCAAGTGTCTGTAGGTCCCCAATGTCTCTGTTTATGAGTTCCATAATGATTCTTTCCATAGCTTTGCAGACCAGGCTGGTTAAGCTTATGGGGTGGTAGTTCCCAGGGTCTGTAGAGGTACCCCCTTTGTGGAGTGGGACCACTGTTGCTGTATGCCAGTGTTCAGGTACATATTCTGTAGTAAGGCTAAGGTTAAATAGCATTTTTATGTGCGGGTTTAGCTCCTCTTGGAGTTCACGTAGCACGCAACCCGGGATACCGTCAGGTCCCATTGATGCTGTGTTTTTAGCTTTGCTGAGGGTGGCTCTCACCTGGACATCTGAGATGACAGGGAGATTACATTCAGATGGGATAAGTATTTCTTCTTTTGGGGGTGAGGGAATATCTGTGGGTTTAGTGTATTTTTTGTTGTTGTGAACTAACTCTGAGCATATCTGAGGGTTTCCGCCCAGGTTTCTAACATAGCTGAAGAAGGCTTTGTGGTTATCTTTAGTGTCCTTAGCGATTTTTCTCTCAAAGTTGGCCTTGGATGTTTTTATGAGAGAACGTAGTTTTCTGCTAGTGTTGATCAGAGATGTCTTCCCTTTATGGGATTTTGCTCTGTGCAGTAGCTTCCTTCTTTGTTATACAATTTGTTAATGGCTGAGGTCCACCAGACAGGACGCTTGCCTTTGGTGGAGAGGGTCTTGGATTTATTTGGGATTGCATGATCCATGCATTCTTGGAGATGTCCATAGAAAGCATTTGCGAAGGATTCAGCATTGTGTGATGTGGTATCCACTGGCCCAGTGGGCTTAAAGGATACCATCTCAGTCTTAAGAAGAGTGAAGTCTACTTTTGAGAAGTTTTTCACTGTGGTCTTTTGTGCTGGGGGTGGAGGTGGGATATGTATATCCAGGGTGATTAGTTTGTGGTCAGATCTCACTAGTGAGGGGTATACCTCCGGTGTGGAGCATTTTGTCCCCATGTTTGTGATGATCAGGTCTAGTATATTATCTCCCCTAGTGGGAGAGGTGA
Source organism: Protopterus annectens (assembly GCF_019279795.1). Taxonomy (NCBI): domain Eukaryota; kingdom Metazoa; phylum Chordata; order Ceratodontiformes; family Protopteridae; genus Protopterus; species Protopterus annectens. The sequence continues at coordinate 917,886,275 of NC_056734.1, forward strand.
CTAGTTGTTCCAGTGCATTTAAATTTATGAATTCCAGGAATATTTGGGCTAGGGTGTTAGGGCTAGAATAATGTACCCAATCTATGTTAGGGTAGTTGAAGTCTCCCAGTATGATGGTATTTTGTGATACATTCATATCCTCCAATGTCTTCAGGAAGGCTGAGTGGGGTTCCTGAGATTGGGAGGGTGGTCTGTAACATGCTATCAGTTGTATAGCAGTTTTGCCTATGGTTAGTTGCACCTGTATGGTCTCTGATGCTTCATGTGTTGCTACTAACCTGGAGGTGTGGGTGTCCTTGATGAATATGGACACTCCCCCTCCCTTTGTGGTTCAGCCCGGGTTTTGGGGCCGAAAAGCATGATACAAGGTATAGCCTGGTAGCGCTGGGGTGCTCTCAGAAGCCTTGAACCAGGTTTCAGTTATGGCACAGACGTCGATGTTCTCCATACTGAGGAGTGCATCAAGTGCCTGCATCTTGAGATTTAGACTTCTGGCGTTGAGCAGCATTACCCTTAGTTTTTTCCATTTTTGTTTTCTAAGGAGGTGGGTTTGTCTTTTGAGCCTTGCCTAAAAAAGGCACTATGGGGGTGGCAAAAGCCTTAGCCAATATCCAGAAGCCCGGTGGTGACAGATGCAAGCCGTCCCTAGCGAAGCAGCGTGGCTTGCCCAACATGTCATCCCAAGCAGACAGACATTGGATCCCCTTAGAATGACACCAGTACTTGAGCCAATTATTAAAGCTGATCATCTTGTCTTTGTATTGTGGCATCATTCTTGGTGAGGGCAAGATGCTGCTCAGGGTCAGGGTCATACCAGCCTTGGCTACATAATCAGAGAGCTCCTCTATGTCTCTTTTCATGTAGTCCAGGGAGGTGCGTCTCAGGTCATTCACGCCAGCATGGACAATGACGGAGTCATATTTGTACTTGCTTTGGAGTGACCTGAGTGCGTGTGTTATGTGGCGGATCCTAGCTCCTGATAGACAGCTCACAGTCACCCTCTCCTTGCTCAGCCTGGTAAGAGGGACATCAGTGTGTCTGACTATAGAGTCACCTATTATTAGTGTATCAGGCATGGTGTTTGGCCTTAAGGGCTGTGATTGATTGACACACTGATTTATTGAAGTATGTGTTGCATGTGTTTTGTTTTGAGGTGGTGGATTTTTGGATGTCTGCTTTGGGAGCCTCTGTTGTTTTGGTAAGTTTTTAATTAGAGCCTCCAAGTATGTCTTTGTGTTTTTATGTATTTGGTTTGCAGTTGTGGTAGGTCTATGTGGGACTGGGTTTGTTGTGTGTATGGTTACCATCTCCTCCTGTCTGGTCATGCCAGCCCTGAGTTTAGAGAGTCCAGCCTCCAGTTTGGCTATATAGTTGCATCTCTCACATGTATTTGTGTTTGTTGGGAGGAGGAGAGGGTTGTCTGTATACATGAGACAATTGTAGCATTGTCTCAAGATACCTAGATTAACCAGCTGAACTGGAGAGGACGCCAGTAATCTACCATTCAACATGCTAGAATAGTATAAGGGAGTGCTGTGCCTTTAAGGGAAGTGGATATTTACAGGGGTGGTAGGTGGATGTAGTGCTTACTTTAGTATGAGAGTGCTTACTTAGTAGAGACGTTTTGAGAACAAGTGTTAGGCTTATAATATAGCGAGTAGTCTGATTATACTAAGAGTAAAGCTTCCTTAAGGGAAAATTTGAAGAGCAGACTTGGCAGAGCCAGAAGAAGTTTAACCTTGTTTAACTGGCGTTGCGCTATGTGCACAATCGCGCAAAGGCACGCAAACACGGATTTTAAACAGGGAACTTCAAAAGAGCTACAAATGGTCCAAAACAACCAATTACTACAGCTCTTGTGCTGAGGTCACTTCCTACAGGGACAGGTAGGCTGCTCAAGGCTCCCCACTCCCACTGGTGAGCAAAGAAACTTCCATCTATCCAAGTAAGGTAATGGACAACACAGGAACTACACCACAGCCCAGAATACAGCAAAGCCTGTAAACTGGTCTAAACTAGTCGAGGAGAGGCGGGAAAACAAGGATTTTTTTTTGGTTTTTTTTTGTTTTTAGATAGAAAACACACAGAAAATGCAGAAACAGTAAAAAATCAGTTACACAGACTAGCACACTTTAGTGGGCAGCCTCAACAGTTAAATTAAACAAGCAAACAAACAAACTTTTGACCAATTTTGACTAAAATGTAACTTTAAGTGCAGATATTAAATAATGCAGCAAACAGCTAAAAAATAGTTTAAGCTTGTTTAGGATAAGCTAAAGAAGGTATTTCAAGTAAAAAAAACAGCAAAGATACTTAAATCAAGAAAGTAGTCGCTTTTCTGAGTTATCTGTAGCTAGGACCACTCTGCAGGACAACGAGGAGCTTGTCTGAGTAGTATAGCCAGAAAAAAATGCCCAGAGGCGGATTTTAAACAGGGAACTTCAAAAGAGCTAGAAATGGTCCAAAACAACCAATTACTACAGCTCTTGTGCTGAGGTCACTTCCTACAGGGACAGGTAGGCTGCTCAAGGCTCCCCATTCCCACTGTTGAGCAAAGAAACTTCCTTCTATCCAAGTAAGGTAATGGACAAAACAAGAACTACACCACAGCCCAGAATACAGCAAAGCCTGTAAACTGGTCTAAACTAGTCGAGGAGAGGCGGGAAAACAAGGATTATTTTTTTGGTTTTTTTTTGTTTTTAGATAGAAAACACACAGAAAATGCAGAAACAGTAATAAAGCAGTTACACAGGCTAGCACACTTTAGTGGGCAGCCTCAACAGTTAAATTAAACAAACAAACAAACAAACTTTTGACCAGATTTAATACAAATGTATGTGCAGCTGTATCTCTGTACATCTCTGTGATACTATGACCTGTCTCCATCATTATGTCTTCCAGATAATCCCTCATTCATGCCTGCCAGCGTATAGCCATCTGGAGGATGATGCCCTCAGACCGTACCGCCATGATAACTATGAGGTATTGTTCAGCCACGTGCCACAGCATGCCCAGCAGCATGACGACCTGTGGCAGGAACTTTGCAGAAGGGTTAATGATGTGGGTGGCCATAACCGCACCTACCAGCAGGTGCGCAGACACTGCACGGACCTGATACGACATGCAAAACAGCGTGCCAATGCAATCGCCAGGGAACAAGGTAGAACAGGTAGTGGGCCACCAACCCAGCCTCCACTCACACCTACCAAGGAGCTACTGGCCAGCCTGGGGACACCCTCAGAACAGCATCCACAAACACTAGCTGCCATCATGGAGGTGGGTGTCTCCCAAGCACCGAGCCTCGAGTTGCCTGGTAAGTCACTACTGCACATATAACTAGTATATCCCATTTAGTTGCATGTGTCACTGTACAATATGTAATGTAACATCATATGCAAGGTATGTTTACACACATGCCGCATACTATAGTATGCTACCCTGTGTATGCACACATGTGCATATTATATGCTATTGTACAGGCAAATGTGTTAACATGCACAGTGCACCCTGTAGCTGTCATACAGTCATGGATAATGTTCAAACTGCTGTGTCACCCCTATACAGGTACCTCTGGTGTGCTGCACAGATAGAAGTCCATTGCAGGTGAGACAGTTATCAGTATCAGGCATGTTAATGCATAGATCTATTCGCCATGTGGCCAGTTAACACATGTACACATAATGTATGGTCCAGTCACGATATACAGGTCGCATCTGTCTTCAATCGCACTGGCTACCCATGTGCAATATATACAAACTAAATGAAACACTGACATGAAACCACAGTATCTGTCATTGCTAGATGTGTGGACAGCTGTGCATACAATGGTGGAGGTGTTGTTCAATGTAGGAATATGTACTATACATTGGGACAACACGTGTGGTACGCAAACAGTACCACACAGTGAGCTGGGATATGGGCAGCCCACAGGATTCACCATTGTGGAATATGCTCCTGCAATGGGTGCACACACTGTGATGTGCCATCTGACATGTCCCAGGCATGTAGTGTTCTGGCTGCAACATTGTCTCACTATCCCATAATACATAGCCCACATACCAAACATACAACCCTTTGTCTGCATAACCCTGTGGACAGTGACATATCTGACATCTATGGGTGTATGTCATATGGGACAACACAGACATGTGAGATAGACGGCCATCACAAACATTTGGCCAACACATGTTCACACATGGCCATGGAGGATGGCCAGTGACATGTAGCAACACACAGTAGATGTGATGTGTATACACCCTGTTGCACATTGTCCACACATGGTCCAACTATAGCCTTTGTTGAATGGTTATATAGTTGATGTGGAACACTGGACATCCTAAAAGCCTGTGCACAGCTTGTGGAGGTGTCATTTAATTCGACCATATAAGATGTGTTGAACATCATGACTGTGTCACAGCATGACAGTAGTCAACTGTACAGCTTCCACAGACATAGACACCACATCAGGCCACAGATACCGTACATTTCCCTTGCTGCTGTTGGACATCACTGTCAGCCATGCACCTTGTGTGTTTGGTACATAAATGTCATGTGGGACATGGTGTATTGACAAGTCTGCCATGTGTGGACATGGTTGCCAGGCAGCTAAGACATTTTAGTAGTTGTGCAGGGATGTCATCCGTAGGTCTTCTGGTGACCTGTCACATGACACAGCATGGTTTAGTGTGTATACACCTCAGCGATATGGGTCACAATCCACAGTAGTTATGTAATGCGTATGCACGCAGTCATGGCTATGCACTGTGTGTGTATTCCACACTGTATAGCAATATAGATGCCTCATGATGCCATGCAATGGCACAGTGTCTGTACTTCACACTGTATAGCCATGTAGATGCCTCATACTACCCTTCAATGCTCATGCACATCTGCTAAAAGTGCATTCTATCTGTAGGGCATACAGACAACACTGCAATGTGATACCCATTACACCGCTGTACATGTGTCAGGACACCATTGTGTCAGACATGTATGCATGTCAATGCACACGTCAGCAGATTACATTTCATACTACATGTTAATGTCAGGGTCACATCAGCCATGTGTACTGTTAACCTGTACTAGTCCACATGGTGTATCACAGGGATGCATGCTTACTACCATGTTTGTGTGAACTGCATGGCTTCTGATATGACACCTACTTGCTGTTGTGTGCAACCTAAGGATGTATGCTAACTACCACTATTAATGTCTGAGCCGCATGCCATCTGCTGTAACACATGCATGCTGCATGCCTTCTGTCAAATCACATGCATGGTCTGTCTCTGTGTGTGTGTGTCTATCTCTGTGTCTGTGTGTGTGTGTGTGTCTGTGTCTGTCCCTGTGTGTGTCTGTTTTTGTGTGTGTCTGTCTCTGTGTGTGTCTGTCTGTGTGTGTCTGTCTGTGTGTGTGCCTGTGTGTGTCTGTCTGTGTGTGTCTCTGTCTCTGTGTGTGTGTGTGTGTGTCTCTGTCTGTGTGTGTGTGTGTCTCTGTCTCTGTGTGTGTGTGTGTCTGTGTCTCTGTGTGTGTGTGTGTGTGTGTGTGTGTGTGTGTGTGTGTGTGTGTGTGTGTGTGTGTGTCTTTGTCTGTGTGTGTCTGTGTCTCTGTCTGTGTGTGTCTGTATTGTAATGTAGAGTCTTTCTTTGCATTCAGAGGTGATGTAGGTGCGTTATCCTCCTGCGCTCCATCTGATGTTAGTGTCCCCACAGACTCTAGCAGTGATGAACATATGCATGAGGTACATACAGGGTTGTCAGGGGCTGAATCTGTGCCAATGGGTGCCATCCCAGCTATGTCCTCCTCTTCCCCGCACACAGTTCTCATGCCAACACATACCCCATCACCAGTGGCCAAAGAGGAAGGGCAGTCAGCGTGTGTTAGCTTGGAACAGGAACGTGTGGTGGCTACAGAAGGTGTGTCTTCACACCATGGTATCAGTGTCATGACTGCAGATGTGCCACACAGGCATGTGGCCAGTGCTGCTCCTAGTAGGACCTCTGGCAGACATGCACCTGCAGGACAGAGCGCAGCAGATGGTGTCACCACATGCATGTTTCAGACTGTAATGGTGGCACAGGCACATGCTGAATGGCAGAACAGAGAAGGGCAGAGGCTTCAGAGGGCTGCTATCCGTTCTTTAAATGACAACATCCAGGCATTGGCAAATGCTCAACAGCAGATTGCTGATGTTCTGGACAGGTGATTGGGTGACATGGTTGGAATCATTGACCGTGGCATGGCAATCCATGAACGTGAGCTGTCTGTGCTGGAACATCTGGTAGGAGTGAGGCGTAGGCCACGTGGATGTAGGCCAGCTACACCACCTGGTGCAGGTCAACGTGAACGAGCTACCTCAAATGCCCGCTCCCATAGTGCCGGTAGCAGTAGCAGTGCAGCTGGTGCTGTGCTGTCCACACCAGGACACAGCAGGCCACATGGACGTGGCCCTGGATGTTCCCAGTGGGGACACGGTTCCAGTGGACATGTGTCATCAGACAATAGCCATTCTGTACCTCTGCCTGGTAGTGCTCATGCAACCCCTGGCAGGCACAGGTCACATGGTCATGGCCGGACACAGTGAGCTGTACACCCTGGTCTGTACAATCTGGAGCTGTCAATAATACCCCTGTGTAAGGAGGACACATGGCAGAACTGTGTGCACACATACACGCACACAGCAGAAACATCTGTAGGGCACTGCAACACCCACATGCATAACAACCACACATGTCCAATCAGATCACCGGCCCTAACCCACACACATGATGTCATCCACTGGTGCAGCCTATGCCCCTGGCAAACATTATCACCCTGTGCATATGATGATGCCTGCACCGCATCCCTGTCATCCACACCATTGGTGCAGGGACATGCTCATATGGTCCGATGCACAGGGTGAACAGAATAGTGAGATAAGTGTATGTTACATTTGTTGTGTACTGTTGACACGCACCAGACATACCATGTAGTACAGGTTTAGAATGCATTGTTATATGTTCACAGTATGTGTCTTGGTAACAACAGTAACAGCATGTTGGTAATTATGCCCTGCTTCCCTCCTTAAGGTCTAATTGCATGTGCCATTATGTTACAGTGTTTGCAGTTAGAACGCATTGTTGTATGTTCACAGTATGTGTCTTGGTAACAACAGTAACAACATGTTGGTTATGATGCCCTGCTTCCCTCGTTAAGGTCTAATTGCATGTGCCAATAAGTAGCAGTGTTTGCAGTTTCCCATGTGTAAATGTGGAGTACTCACAGGCATGTATGGCAATACCAGCATGCTATATGTAGCCTCAACCTCACTGTTAAAAAGGCTACCATTCCACAGATGTCCACACATCTACTGATCCAGAAGCATGTGAGCTGTTTAATAGGCTACAGTGGCTAGAGACGTGACATCCATACCGGGTCACATCACAGGTACAGTGACATGGTGCGGGGGTTTACACAGCGGTCTGGCTGATGTCAAGGGTAGAGACCAGTTGATAGCATAAGGCCTCACTGTGTAGCAGTAATACGCTGTCACATTACAGGATGAGAACACGCACAGACATACACAGAAACACACAGTAACATGCCCACACTCACGGGGTCAACTACACTTTAACACACACTCGATAGTGTTGAGGTGAGGACCCCAGCCTATGTGGTAATCACTTTCACAGTACTGTGCACCCACATGATGCGGCACAGAGAATGAACATGTACAGGTAGGCAGTAAGGCTGAGACCAATGGCATCAACAGGGTAGTAGATTGCATCACCATGAGGTGTTATGGATCCTGTCTGTTCTGTATGGTAGCATACACCCTCACTCCATGCACCAGACAGCCATAAATGGAGTCCACAAATGTCATTCACATACAGATAGCTGACATGTGTGTGATACACACACCACCCCTGCCTATGTCTTGCTTTCTACACTGCAGTATGTACAGATCTCTACAACAGTGTACAGGGGTGTGTAACGATTGAGATGTATTCCCCACCATACGTGGCATATATGGTCACACAAGCAAACACACATGGCAGTACTGTGAATCATACACCTGCTATATGATGATACGTCTGACAGACATGCAGCAGTATTGGCCGCATTATGTGTACCGACGCTACCTTCGGCAATTGTGCTGCTATATGCACACAGGAGGACGTAAGTGTTACAGGTGTCAAGTGATTTACAGTCAGTAACACCCTGACCGCTGTGTAGGTTGTATGTCTTCACCTTCAAGTAACAATAACATAGCGTACTGTTTGCACATGTTATGGTAGGATGGCTTGTGGCACACCTGTGAGCTGTCTTTAGCAAACATCCATCTGCAAAGGTGGACCACCACTTTATGTACACACATCCATCCATACCTGATGTACATCCTACTGTACTGTCAGTATTTCTCCATGTACAGGTGTCAATGATGGGGCTGCATTGCAACTGCATGTTGTCGTTAGACAGAGATGAACTGCATACATCAGCTACTGCACATGCATGGTAACTGAATGCACACCACTACATGTACATGTGTGTTGGTCCTACATTCCTGTCATGTAGCCATGTTTGTATGCATTGCAATTGGTGGACATGTGTGATGACATACATGACACATGGACTGTTGTATGATATGTTAGTTGCCATGGGTAACTAGTATAGAGGGAATGTTACCTCAGTCAACATTGCTACCTTATGTACTGTTAGCATTCAACAGCCATGGACCTACCTTCCATGTGCATGTGTGTGATTGCTGTAGCCACTTGTCTGCACGGAGGACAGAAAAAGCTATGCTATGTACATATGTGTTTTGTGTGTGTGTGTGTGTGTGTGTGTGTGTGTGTGTGTGTATGTGGGCCATGTACATATCCATGGCAATTACATGTATGTCATATCCAAACATGAGTGTTTTTTGGTGTACAGCAACAGTCATCTGTTACAGCTGTATAAGACCCAGGGCCCCTGTTATGTGTAGAGCCGACCTGGTTATGAACAGTGGTATCATTGCATTGCATAACACATGATGGAACCCTGTCAGTACATGTGTAGTCTGCACAGTTGCTGTAGACCTATGTACAGTCCATTGGTCATGAGTAACATGGTGCTGTAGTAATGTATGGATGTGTGTTGCTGGTCCAAGGACATGGTGATGTCTGATGACTACATAGTAGAATGCGGCATTTACCACTGTGATCTGCACCTGAGACATCTGTGATGGCTCTTGAGTGTGTACTGGTCAGTACATGTGAGTAGCCTTCATGTACGTGGGGACACTAACACCTGGAGTGGTCTGTCACAGTCTTATGGCCCACATGTCTGTATCTGAGGGATACGGTGTTAGTGCTATTGTGCACAACTGTGCCATATGCCAGGTGTTCCTCAATACAGAGATGTCCGTATTCCCCATTGTTGGATCTGGATTGTCAGCTGTGATTACGAACGCTACACATCTAGCACTGACGACCAGTGTCAGATATATGTAGTGCAGCATTCGTGCTAACAATGTTCACTATCGACACACTGTGCCCTTCTGTGTTTAGAATCTGTGTGCATACAAGACAGCCCTTCACTACTACTAAGTGTGTTAGCATGTCCAGTACGCCGTTGTGTAGATGGACACATAGTACATTCCAAACGGACGTGTGCTACTAAGTGTGTGAGCATGCCCAGTGACACCTTGTGTCGGTTATGTGCCTCTGTGTATGGGCATGACCATTGAAATCCTGTATAGCGATAGTGGTCATCCAGGCAACAGATGTCCATACCCCACGTCAGGATGGATTCCTACATTGAACACACTGGTTGAATGTCTTGAAAGGTGTACTGTCTGTGGCGTGTCTCGTATCTATGTAGTGTTGTAATAGTGCTCCATAGATAGGCAGTTGTCCCGCTCACACCACTACCGTGTGTTTGTCTCCATCAGCCTTGGGACAATAATATGCTTTTAGACTGCTCACACTCCATACAATCCCTATCGGTGTTTGTTCCATTCTTGATGATGTCATCCACCTAGATGTATGCCTGTGGGAGTGCTGTGTTCCAGTAATCTCAGTAGCATGTTCTGTAACTGTGTAATGCTGTAGTGTGATAAGGTAGTTAGGTGTATGTTTGAATCCCAGCTCTGTCAAGTGTGTGTGTGTTTCCAGCTGCCTGTGGGCAGAGTAATGCTTTTAGACTGCTCACTCTCCATACATTCCCTAGCGGCGTCTTTGCCTTTGCTGATGATGTCATCCACCTAGAAGTATGCCTCTGGGATTGCTGTGTTCTAGTAATCTCGGTAGCACTTCTATAACTGCGTAATGCTGTAGTGTGATAAGATAGTTAAGTGTATGTTTGAATCCCAGCCCTGCCAAGTGTGTGTATGTTTCCAGCTGCCTGGGGACAGACTAATGCTTTTAGACTGCTCACTCTCCATACATTCCCTATCAGCGTCTTTGCCTTTGCTGATGATGTAATCCACCTAGAAGTATGCCTCTGGGAGTGCAGTGTTCCAGTAATCTTGGTAACGCGTTCTGTAACTGCATAATGCTGTAGTTTGCTAAGGTAGTTAGGTGTATGTTCAAATCCCAGCCCTCTCAAGTCTGTGTGTTTCCAGCTGTCTGGGTCAGAGTAATGCTTTTAGACTGCTCACTCTCCATACATTCCCTATCAGCGTCTTTGTCTTTGCTGATGATGTCACCTAACTAGAAGTATGCTTCTGGGAGTGCTGTGTTCCAGTAAACTCAATAGCATGTTCTGTAACTGTGTAATGCTGTAGTGTAATACAATAGGCAGGAAGTAAGTTCTATGTTCTAATCCCAGCCCTGCCGTGTGTGTTTCCAGCTGCCTGGGGACAGAGTCATGCTTTTAGACTGTTCACTCTCCATACATACCCTATCGGTGTCTTTGCCTTTGCTGATGATGTCACCTACCTAGAAGTATGCCTCTGGGAGTGCTGTGTTCCAGTAAACATGGTAGCACATTCTGTAACTGTGTAATGCTGTAGTGTGATAAGGTAGTCCAGTAGTAAGTTCTATGTTCTAATCCCAGCCCTGCCACGTGTGTGTGTTTCCAGCTGCCTGGGGGCAGACTAATGTTTTTAGATGGCTCACTCTCCGTACACTCCCTAACAGCTTCTTTGCCTTTACTGATTATATCACCCACCTAGAAGTCTGCCTCTGGGAGTGGTGTGATCCAGTAAACTCAGTAGCGTGTTCTGTAACTGCGTAATGCTGTAGTGTGATAAGGTAGTCAGTTCTATGTTCTAATCCCAGCCCTGCTGTGTGTGTGTGTGTGTTACCAGCTGCCTGGGGACAAAATAATGTTTTTAGACAGCTCACTCTCCATACACTCCCTATCGGCGTCTTTGCCTTTGTTGATGATGTCACCCACCCAGAAGTATGCCTCTGGGAGTGCTGTGATGCTGAAACTCGGTAGCACGTTCTATTACTGCATAATGCTGTAGTGTGGTAGAATAGACAGGTATGTGCCCGATTCCAAGGCATGGCAGGTGTGTGTGTTTGGCAGTTATACCCTATGTGTTGGTATCTATGAGTGGCTAGCTGCAGGATGTGTTCAGTGTGTTTTGTTGCTAACCTATCTAGTGTCCACAGCCTGCATATTCTGCCAAGACACTGGGTTGTCAACACATACATTCGCCAATAGGTCTGGTGAGTAAATGTCAGCAGCCCTACTCTTACCCTTAATACAGTCTGACCCGTGTGATGCAACAAAACACACATGCCTTGATAGTAACAACACTACATGATGCAGGTGGCACATGTAGTTTCCTTTTCATTCCTGTCTAATGCTTTGCTGTCATGTGGTCCGCTGTTGTGATATAAATGCAATATCTACATATGTGTGTATATGTATATGTGTGTATGTATGTATGTATATCTATCTATATATATATATATATATATATATATATATATATATATATATAGATAGATATAGATATATGTATATATGTATGCATATAATATATATGATATATGTAGATATAGAGAGATAGACATATATATATACATATATGTCTGGGGACATCAGCACTATTGAATGTTTGTGCCAGATGATCTGTACGTGATAACCTCGGAGGTATGTATATCTGCCATGGCGTAGTGGTAATGCACATCGTCTGTTGTGTGCAGGGTCCCGGGTTGTAGTCGTGTAGACACCAGTTATTTTGTTGCTGGGAAGACCATGGGACATTGAATACAGTGATAGTAAGGCATCTGTTACGAGTTGTGTATGGATCTGAGCAACACTAAGCAGTGGTTATTAATTTGGAGGTTCGGTATGGGTCATATAACTATTCATTAGAAGACTATACTATGCAGATGAGGTTGACAATAGCATATCCCATTTATCCACACGGTGTGATGCAGATCCTTGGACTGTATGTGTGTAGATAGCCAGGTGCAGGGCTCAAATATAGTTGACAGCATGGGAGGGGGGTTAGGCATACTGTACGTACATTGCACACCTGTGCCTCGGGAGTGCTCCTGCCTTAGCACGCCTAAGCTAGGGGTGTGTCTATACCTGCCTGGTGGCATTGGGGGGGACAAAAGCAGTAGTGGGGTAGTCAGGGTGAACAGGCTGCACAAACAGGTGATGATCAGCACAATCAGCAGATTACATGGCCAGCCCACACCTGAACAGTACGGTAATGTGAGCAAGCAGCATACACACAGGTTTCTTCCACACTCTACACCACCGGTGTATACCTGCAGGGACATTTCACAACACAGTCCAACCAAATGAGAAGGGCTGCAGCAGGCAACATAGACCAACATGTGCAGGAGGCTGAGGGCAGTGAGGATGTGTATGCTGCCGAACAACCCTTACTGGGGTGACATAAGACTTTATAGACCCAGGATGACGTACCAGGGGCTACATGAGCTGGGGATGGTGCAGCACTATGGGGTGGACAGAGACGTCCTACAGCGGCTTGTTGACCTGTACCTGCCACACCTGCCACATCATACAGGCCGAGGGAAACCCATCACAGTGGATTCCACGGTATGCGTTGGCCTAGGTATACTAGCCACAGGTACCTCCCACAGCACAACTGGGGATATCATGGGGATCTCACAGGCATCTGCATCCAGAGTATTGCACCAGTTCACAGATGCCATGTCAACACATGCTAGTGAGCACGTACATGTCCTCAACACACGTGATTAGTAGACCAGCAATATACATCTCTTCAACCACATGGCTCACTACCCTGGGGTACTGGGTGCTATAGCCTGCACACACGTACACATCAAAGCAACACCCAGTGAGTGGGGTAGGGCCTTCATTCACTGCAGGGGCATACCCTCCACCAGCTAGGCCATATGCGATGGCCAGGGCATTAGATTGAATGTGTGTGCTGGCTGCCCTGGAAGCTATGATGATTCCGATATATGGAGTCTGACACAGCTGTACCACACCTTTGCCAATATGGACATCACCTACAGTTTCCTAGTGGGGGATGCTGGGTAACCACTGGTGTCATGGCTGATGACACCCATCAGCAATGCACACCCACCTGAACACTCACAGCATAATGAGGCAGATGCACAGGCAAGACATATAATTGAGCATGTGTTTGGGATGCTCAGGTCACGGTTCTGGTATCTGGACACTTTCGGTGGAGCCCAGCAGTATTCACTAGCTACATGCACACAAATTGTTATGGTATTTGCTATGCTACACAATCTGATCCTGCAGTAACAGTTGCAGCAAGAACAGCATGGGGCAGGGCCACACGGCCCAACACCACTGCCAAGGCCTGTACAGGCACAGTGTGACTTGGCGAAGGAACTACCTGAGCAGGGCCCAGTTGGCAACAGGGTCATGCACAGTATGACCTGCCCTTGGCAAAGAGGCAGCACAAGGCATATGCACTGACACAGTAGGTACCCAGGGATTTCACCCTCTCTGACCAGCACACAGTACAATGGATGCCAAACATTACACTACCTGTGCTCGGCCATGTATAGGAGGTGCACTGTGTGCATCTGATATAGGCAGCCCTCCAGCACCATCCTCAGGTCCGGAACACCCCCAGGGTACGTCTATCGACCTAACAATTGGCAGTTGTATTAGAATGTGTATTTACCCATTGCTATGGTATGTATGTGAGCATACAAGAGACTTTGGTGGCCGAATGTTAGGGCAGCAGACAGTACACGTCCATAGTAGCACCATGACATTTGTAGCACATATGGGGGTCACAATGGTAGCCAGTAGTACACAGGGTGTCCTAACCCACTGCAGATTATGGGCTGAACATCATGTGTGTCCATACAGCCCACACACATTCCATGCAGCTGGACAGGTGTGGACCAATACAGACAAATGATATACAATGGCCTATGGATATGCCCAATGAATGACCCCAACCCCCAGAGACACACACAGACTACAGCAGGCCAGGCTGTTTGATGTAGGTTGTGAAAGCTAGGACGTCCAACACCACTATGCTGGTATTTAAAGCTGGGATCTGACGTACACTGGTATCCCTCCAAACAGCAATTTTAGTAGTTCCACACTCTGACATGGAGTACCTGGCATACCAGTACAGTAGTGGCAGACGGTACAAATGTCAGCTGTGCCCCCCCGTCCAACGTACACATGTGAGAGTCATGTGCGCCACCCCCGGTGCTGTGCGGGACTGTGAATGCGGTTGGATGTCCCCCCACGCTATGCAGAAATGTAGCAACTGTCAATGCCACATGACCATTAGCTACCCTGCAGACACAGCATGACACCTGTCTGTGTAGAACGGAAGGGTCGGCAACACAGTACTGACTATCTGGACATGTGACACATGCAATGCAGTTGACCATACTTGGCATGCTCACACACATGACGGTATGATGGTAATGTCGGTCGACAACATGCGCAACCATCATACTGGGCATGCTCACACACTGAAACACAGGACGGCCAGGCCTGCAAACACCAGTGGTCCGGACATATCTGCCAGTACATTGCTATACTGTTGGATGATTGTGCTGTATGGTGTGTATGTAGTCTATTGTCTGTACATATGCCATGGTGTATTGCTAATTCACATGAGTTATGTGCGCAGGGTACTGCTACCAACACGCGAATAGGATGTTCTTTGTTTGCGAACAGAACAACGCCTTTGGATACGGAATGGGTAAGGCACATTCCAGCAGGTGTGAGCAGTTGTGCATGAGTTTGCACAGTGTTAAACACTGCTGACATCTGGTTACAGCACGTTATACCCATTTAGACTCCACATTTCTTTGACAGTGCACTACTGGCATACTGGTAGACAAACACGCTTACACCCGCTCGCTCGCCGGCATTTGTGCTTACATTTGCCACTCACGCTGGGTGTGTGCGATCCCTTGTGATGCGCATTACATCGGACTACATGACTACAGTATCAGGTATGTCTAACCATTTGGCGATGGTAGGCATTCGACTGTACGGACTCTGCAGCCTGTCCATTGACATAATCATATTATATCCGTGTTCCTCATACGATCTGCTCCCATCTGCCTGATACATGGAAACCGATACTCTGCAACGCTGACATGTGAATGCTATTTTGTTAATGCAGCTGTCCGCCGGGTCATGCTACCGCATACCTACTGTACGTTTTCCGCCTTTCAGATTTCACAACGGAAGACTGTAGGAGTAACACCTTTCCCACTTTGCATGGGACAGTCCCTCATTAGGCATATGTCATGTGACAATAGTCTAGTCATTGCAACTGTCCTGATTAGGGGACATTTTCATATTCTACGTGTCTCTAATAGTTTCTTGTTACAGGTCTTGTATACCTGACACGTCGATATGTTATATGAAGTAGCATAAGCAACTTGACTGCTGCTAGACTACGCTTTGATTTGTGCTATGTATATTTCTGTACTATGCATGGCTGTAGGTATGTTCTGCCCTGGTACGTCTGACATTTCTACAGAGCAGGTCCCACTTTGGCCATTCAGAATGGTGGTGGCCCTATAGGTCCTATATGTAGAGCTATCACATGTGTCAAGGAAACACATGCCCACAGCCAGTAGTAAACTGACTACCTCAATGGTTTGCATACATTAAGGTTATTCTTGTAGCATTATAATTGTTAATACTGTTTCCTATTACATGTAGCTGTTTCTGATACAACAAATTAATTTCTGACACCACTACACACAATATATGGCCTCCTTTCCCGAACTCACAGGCCATGTGCCATAACATTCATTTTGCAGGGCACAACTGCCCAGACGGGTGTGTCCCTCAAAGGCGTATGGGTGGTAAACCTCATCTATTATGCTATCATCTACCTAAGGTGGTCAGCAAATTATGCACTTTCCATCACTAGCAGACCTCACATACCAATGGGGGAGAATGATCACTGTATCAGAAACACTGTATAACACCCTGTGGGACACATTTAGATGATTGGTTCTATTAACCAGGCACACTGACAGTCACAGCTGTATGCATATGTATTCATTCACGTTTGTCGAGGTACATGCTGTTTCTGACTCATACATGCTGTCATCTGTCATTACCTGTATTTCGCCACCAGTCCACCTAATATCACTAGTTCTGGAAGTGTTTAGTTGGACTTTGTTACATTCTGATTCATAACTATGGACGTCCATGCTAATCAGGTACACGGCACTGATATGGTCCCTATGTATTCCCCTGATGGTTTACAGACTATCCGGTAGATGTGCTCTTCAGGTATGGGGGGTATAGGCATCTACTATGCCCACATAGGAATATTAATGACTTCCAATGGGTGGGCCTACTACATCTCTGCCAACCAGCACCTGCACACTTAAGCCCATTATTGCACACCCATGGTTCACCTAACTGTCACCCCTCTACAGCACTCATGAGAAATACTTACTGTGAGCGCAGCTGGGGTATGAGCACACCCCTACACATTGCCCAGTCTCCCCGTCTCGGGACACATGTCGTACTTTTTGTCAACCCATGTGTTATTACACTTGCATAACCTACTGTTCCATGTAGAGCTACATCCTGCTTGCGTCAATCACTACAGGTTCTTTGTCCTGCAAGGGACCCCATTATCCATGTTTAAAGTGTAGACCTTGCAGATATCTCCCACTGGTACTTTCCTGCTGGTGGTTTGGAATGCAGCAGTGTATTTACCTTTATTGCATGTCTGTATGTCTGACTGGCCTAGCTGGGTGGTGTGGGAGGTAA
>NC_056734.1:917905946-918008133 GCF_019279795.1 Protopterus annectens
TTTATATGTATACCCATGGTTCATAGCTACTATAACGTATTCCTCACTGCTTCACTTACACAGCAGGCATTCATTCTCCTGCTGGGAAAACTGCAGTACTACACTTCTGACATTCCCTATTTCCTACTGTTCTGGACCCGTGCTGCATGTCTACTGACACCAAGGATATTCCACCCTCCTACGCTTATAGTCCTGGCACATACATGTGTTTGATTGTCAGGGTGTTCATGTGCCGGTCCGGGTTTAGGCTTGTCCGACTGGTGACTAGAACTGCCCTGTGCCTGTTCAAATGTCAGACATAGCTCATGGACAGAGTTAGTCCCGATTTTAACATTCTACCTGTGTTTACAGACGCAGGTGTTTGGGCACCTCTGACCACATTATTAGGTCGGCACTACATAATATAGGGTGGGGAGTGATTCCACTACATAATACGGGGGGGGTTTCCACTGGTGTTTCCCTTCACATTTGACTATTTCATTCATTCATATATACGATGAATATTATTCTGGACATCAGTTATAAATTCACTACAGGTATGCAATAGTCCTGTCAACAAATGTGACAGTTGGTTGGTGTACATATGTTCATAGGTTCATAGGTTGGTACTAGGCTATCAGCCCTAAGGCCTATACAAGCCTAGCCATAACAATTCCCTGGCTATTTCTTCCCACATTATTTACTTTCCTGGACCCCTGTCTAGCAGGGTGACTGACATGATCCCTGGGGTGAATTTCCTTTCTCCCATCCAATCGTCAAGGTTCCTCTTGAAGAGGTCCAAAGAGGCACTCTGCTTGACATGTATGGGCAATCTATTCCAGAGTCTGGGGAGTCTCTGGGTCAGGAACCTATCCCTCCAGCATGTTTTGTTTATTGTGATGACAAGGTTTAGATCCCTGGAGCGTGTAGCTCTGAGGGATTGGGATTTCTTTAAGTGTAGCATGTCCAACAGCTCTGGGTTTGACATGGCCTTGTATGTTAAGCAGAGATCACCTCTGAGTAGACGATATGCGACAGAGTATAGCTGGAGTTTTTTAAGGCGGTCAGCATAGGGCATCTGCTTTAGGCCTGTGATTCTTTTAGTGACGTATTTCTGAGGCCTTTCCATTTGTTGCAGATGTCTTGAGCGGTACATACCAAATGGGGCGTTGTATTCTATAATGGGTCTAATGAGGGATGAGTACAGTGGGACAATGACCTCCTTTTTTCTGGATGAAAAGCCCTTCGTGATGAGGTGTGCCACATAGAAGGATTTCCTGACTGTTGTGGCGATGTGGTTATCGAAGGTGAGACCACTGTCCACCTGTGTCCCTAAGTCTCTTATCACACTTTCTGTGTTTAGTGTACTGCCACCTATATGGTAATTCATGGATACATGTTTTTTCCCAAAGGGATAACAATACATTTCTTGGCATTGAGCTTGAGCCCATGGCTCTGGCACCAAGCATCTGTTTCTGTAAGGCCCTTTTGTAGAGTATCCACATCATTTGGGGATTCAATAATGGCTCCCAGTTTGCAGTCATCTGCAAACTTTGTTAGCCAGAGTCCCTTAGTGTTGACCTGTACTTCAGAGAAGTAGATGCCAAACAAGAGCGGCCCCAGGACGGAACCCTGAGGTACTCCACTTGTCACTTGTCTGGAGCTGGATTTGGAGTCGGCTACTTTTACAGTGTGGGTTCTATCAGTAAGCCATTTAGCAACCCATTGGGTGACATAGGGATTAATGCCCAACTTAGTAAGTTTATCTATGATTCCAGAGTGGGGGATGGTGTTAAAGGCCTTGGCAAGTCTAGATAGGCTGTGTGGACCACCTTACCCTTGTCCATGGCTCTGGAGACTGATTCAAAGAAGTCAATCAGGTTCAGGAGACAAGATTGGCCCTTCACAAACCCAAACTGGGTGGGGTCCAGTGTTTGAAGGTTGCCAATGTCTTTGTTTATAAGTTCCATGATAATACGCTCCATGGCCTTGCAGATAAGGTTTGTCAGACTGATGGGATGGTAGTTTCCGGGATCCAAGGTGGATCCCCCCTTGTGGATTGGGATAACTGTAGCTCTGCGCCACTCAGTGGGCACGAAACCTGAGGTGAGGCTATGATTAAACATGACACTTAGGTGAGGTTGCCAGTTCATATTGTAGTTCATGTAGTACACAGCCTGGGATGTCATCTGGTCCCATGGATGCTGTATTCTTGGCTTTAGAGAGTGCGTTTTGTACCTGTGTGGCCGTTATTACTGGAATTTGGCAATCTTCCGGTATTGAGATGGGCCATTTAGGGGTGAGAGGGGGTGAAGTTGGCACTGAATCGATCTGCCAGGATATTGGCAATATCCTTTGGATCAGTATATTTAATGCCATTCTGTTTTAGCTCAGAGCAGATCTGAGCATTGCCATTTAGATTTTTGACAAAGTTATAGAATGCTTTGTGGTTGTCTTTGGAATCTTTGGCAATTTTATTTTCGTAACTAACTTTGGAGGATTTTATGAGGCATCTCAGTTTCTTACTGAGGCTAGTAAGGGAGTTTTTGCATCCTGGGATTTTCCTCTTTTCTGCAAAAGTTTCTTCCTTTTGTTGTAAAGTTTGTTTATGGCAGGGGACCACCAGATTGGCTTCCTTTTTTTGGATGAGAGCATTTTGGTTCTATTTGGGATGGCACGATTCATGCATGAGTGGATGTGCTCAGACAGTGCCTTAGTGTAGGATTCAGCAGTTGAACTTTCAGTTCCGTCTGCATGGGTGTTATGAAGTTTGTCACTTCTGACTTGAGTAGCATGAAGTTGGCTTTGGAGAAGTTTTTATGGTGGTTTCTTTACTGGGGGTGGGGTGGGATGTGGATGTTAAGGGTGATTAGCTTATGGTCAGACCTGACTAACGAGGGGTGAACATAGGTATGGAGCATTGATTTCCCATGTTGGTAATGACCAGGTCTAGGATATTGGAGCCCTGGTGGGACTATGGATTAGTTGATCCAGGGCATTGGAATTTATGAATTCCAAGAACCATTGCAAAGGTATTGGGACATGAGTAGTTTTCCTGTTAATGGCAGGGTAGTTAAAATCACCCAGTATTAGGGTGTTTGGTTCTATCTTAATATTTTCCAGTATGTTTAGAAAGGTGTAGTGAGAATCTTGGGGTATGGTGGGGACCTGTAGCAAGCTACAATTTGGATTGCAGTCTTACCTAGTGTTAGTTGCACTTGGAGAATTTCAGACACATTGTGTTGGCCAACTAGCCTGGTGGTGTGAATATCCTTGGTGAATATTGACACTCCTCCACTTTTAGTGTTTCGTCCTGGTTTGGTGGCGAAAAGTGTGGTAAGAGTTGTAGCCTGGTATTGCAGGGTGCTCTCTGGAGCCTTGAAACAGGTCTCAGTTACTGCACAGATATCGATGTTCTCCATTTTAGGAGTGCCTCGAGAGAGTGCATTTTGAGGTTTAGACTTCTAGCATTGAGTAACATTACCTTCAGATTTTGCATGCTTGTACCTGTTACGGTGGTGGTTTTGTCCTTTGAAGTTTGCCTAAAAAAGGCACTATAGGGGTGGCAAGAGCCTTAGCCAGTAACCTGAATCCCAGGGGCGACAGGTGCAGACCATCTCTGGCAAAGCATCGTGGTCTGTCAATCATGTCATCCCAGGCAGACAGATACTGGATCCCCTTTGAATGACACCATAAGCTTAGCCAATTGTTGAAGTCAATCATTTTATCCTTATATTGTGGTATAATTCTGGGCAAGGGCAGGATGCTACTCAGGGCTAGGGTCATACCTGCCTGGGCCACATGATCTGAGAGCTCTTCCATGTCTCTTTTCATGTAGTTCAGGGAGGTACGTCTCAAGTCATTCACTCCAACATGGACAATGACAGAGTCATATTTGTACTTGTTGTGGAGTGACTTGAGTGCATGCGTTATGTGGCGGATCCTGGCACCCGACAGGCAGCTGACTGTAATTTTCTCCTTATTCAACCTGGTGAGAGGGACATCAGTGTGCCGGACTATAGAGTCACCTATGACTAAAGTGTTAGGTACATTGTCTTGCCTTAGGGGCTGCTGCTGGGTGGCACACTGGTGTTGTGAACTATGTGACACATTGGTTGTGATTGCTGTTTGTTTGCGTTTCAGCTTCAGAGGTCTTTGTTGCTTGGGCAGGTTACAGTTAAGGGCCTCTGCATATGTGGATTTAGTGTTGCTATATGTGGGTGTTGGTGGTGTGGGTTTAGAAGGGCTATGTGTTGCTTGAGATGTAGTGTGGGTGTTAACCTTCTCCTCTTGACTGTTTAGCACAATCTTGGGGGGAGAGAGCTTTGCTTCCATTTTGGCTATGTAAGTGCATCTCTCACAGGTTGTAGTGTTGGGTAGTAGGAGGAGAGGGTCGTCTGTGTACATGAGGCAATTGCTGCATTGCCCCAGTATGCCCAGATTCAACAGGTGGACAGGAGAAATCACCGGAAGCTGACCCTTGGACATGCTTGGTTTGGGGCTTTTTTTTTCTTTGTAAAGTATAGGAGCTGTTTCCTTAGCAAGGTACTTTGCAATTATAGGCTGTTTAGTGCCTACTATTAATTTCTCCTTGTTAACAAGGAGAGTTCAGTGTTTGTATGAGTTTAAGTCTTCCTAGTGCTTTCCAGCAGGTATTAGAGAAAGTGCTAGTCACAGGGATGCTTAAAGGTAAGATTGAAAAGAATGCACTCTGCAGTGTGCACTAGAGAAGTTAGATGAAAGTAGGTAACTTGAGTTTTACCTGTTTAAAAAGTTAAGGTTTAGTGGAGAGTTACTATTTTTAAAACAGCAAGATGGATTGAAAGGAGTGGTCACTTTTGTATTTTGGTACTATGAAATACTGTAGGATGGCCAATAAATTTAAATAATTGAAGGGGTGGGATTTCAAAAATGATGATTTTGTGATTACTCACATAAGCTAGTGAAAGTAGAGAGAAATGAGATACATGGTCAGATTAACATAAGAGGCGGGCAACTAGAAAGACAGTGGTATTTAACAAGACAACTTAAATGGGTGGGAGGGCGGGAAAAATTCTGCCTGACTCAGAACAGAGAGAGCTGTGGTCTCTTTTGAAGTTTTAATATGCTGTTAAAACAGAATGCAAGCAATACAGTATTCAAAATATAGAAAGGCAATACAGTAATACAAAAAATAACAGCAGACTAACCTTTCCTTCACAGCAAAGTGTAGCAGAGTCTGGATGAGCCTTTCTGGTAAAGCTCTGAAATGTTTTAGTTTACTCCTTAAATAGAAATTTTAGTTCCTAGCTCCACCCCCTCTGTTAACAAGTGATTAACCTTAAGTGACCTCTTCTGTCTTATGAATGAGTCCTTAATTAATCAGTTCTTATTTCTGCCTGACTCAGAACAGAGAGAGCTGTGGTCTCTTTTGAAGTTTTAATATGCTGTTAAAACAGAATGCAAGCAAAACACAAAGTAAAGAAAACAAACTACAGTATTCAAAATATAGAAAGGCAATACAGTAATACAAAAAAATAACAGCAAACTAACCTTTCCTTCACAGCAAAGTGTAGCAGAGTCTGGATGAGCCTTTCTGGTAAAGCTCTGAAATGTTTTAGTTTACTCCTTAAATAGAAATTTTAGTTCCTAGCTCCACCCCCTCTGTTAACAAGTGATTAACCTTAAGTGACCTCTTCTGTCTTATGAATGAGTCCTTAATTAATCAGTTCTTATTTCTGCCTGACTCAGAACAGAGAGAGCTGTGGTCTCTTTTGAAGTTTTAATGTGCTGTTAAAACAGAATGCAAGCAAAACACAAAGTAAAGAAAACAAACTACAGTATTCAAAATATAGAAAGGCAATACAGTAATACAAAAAATAACAGCAAACTAACCTTTCCTTCACAGCAAAGTGTAGCAGAGTCTGGATGAGCCTTTCTGGTAAAGCTCTGAAATGTTTTAGTTTACTCCTTAAATAGAAATTTTAGTTCCTAGCTCCACCCCTCTGTTAACAAGTGATTAACCTTAAGTGACCTCTTCTGTCTTATGAATGAGTCCTTAATTAATCAGTTCTTATTTCTGCCTGACTCAGAACAGAGAGAGCTGTGGTCTCTTTTGAAGTTTTAATATGCTGTTAAAACAGAATGCAAGCAAAACACAAAGTAAAGAAAACAAACTACAGTATTCAAAATATAGAAAGGCAATACAGTAATACAAAAATAACAGCAAACTAACCTTTCCTTCACAGCAAAGTGTAGCAGAGTCTGGATGAGCCTTTCTGGTAAAGCTCTGAAATGTTTTAGTTTACTCCTTAAATAGAAATTTTAGTTCCTAGCTCCACCCCTCTGTTAACAAGTGATTAACCTTAAGTGACCTCTTCTGTCTTATGAATGAGTCCTTAATTAATCAGTTCTTATTTCTGCCTGACTCAGAACAGAGAGAGCTGTGGTCTCTTTTGAAGTTTTAATATGCTGTTAAAACAGAATGCAAGCAAAACACAAAGTAAAGAAAACAAACTACAGTATTCAAAATATAGAAAGGCAATACAGTAATACAAAAATAACAGCAAACTAACCTTTCCTTCACAGCAAAGTGTAGCAGAGTCTGGATGAGCCTTTCTGGTAAAGCTCTGAAATGTTTTAGTTTACTCCTTAAATAGAAATTTTAGTTCCTAGCTCCACCCCTCTGTTAACAAGTGATTAACCTTAAGTGACCTCTTCTGTCTTATGAATGAGTCCTTAATTAATCAGTTCTTATTTCTGCCTGACTCAGAACAGAGAGCTGTGGTCTCTTTTGAAGTTTTAATATGCTGTTAAAACAGAATGCAAGCAAAACAAAAAGTAAAGAAAACAAACTACAGTATTCAAAATATAGAAAGGCAATACAGTAATACAAAAATAACAGCAAACTAACCTTTCCTTCACAGCAAAGTGTAGCAGAGTCTGGATGAGCCTTTCTGGTAAAGCTCTGAAATGTTTTAGTTTACTCCTTAAATAGAAATTTTAGTTCCTAGCTCCACCCCTCTGTTAACAAGTGATTAACCTTAAGTGACCTCTTCTGTCTTATGAATGAGTCCTTAATTAATCAGTTCTTATTTCTGCCTGACTCAGAACAGAGAGCTGTGGTCTCTTTTGAAGTTTTAATATGCTGTTAAAACAGAATGCAAGCAAAACACAAAGTAAAGAAAACAAACTACAGTATTCAAAATATAGAAAGGCAATACAGTAATACAAAAAATAACAGCAAACTAACCTTTCCTTCACAGCAAAGTGTAGCAGAGTCTGGATGAGCCTTTCTGGTAAAGCTCTGAAATGTTTTAGTTTACTCCTTAAATAGAAATTTTAGTTCCTAGCTCCACCCCCTCTGTTAACAAGTGATTAACCTTAAGTGACCTCTTCTGTCTTATGAATGAGTCCTTAATTAATCAGTTCTTATTTCTGCCTGACTCAGAACAGAGAGAGCTGTGGTCTCTTTTGAAGTTTTAATATGCTGTTAAAACAGAATGCAAGCAAAACACAAAGTAAAGAAAACAAACTACAGTATTCAAAATATAGAAAGGCAATACAGTAATACAAAAAATAACAGCAAACTAACCTTTCCTTCACAGCAAAGTGTAGCAGAGTCTGGATGAGCCTTTCTGGTAAAGCTCTGAAATGTTTTAGTTTACTCCTTAAATAGAAATTTTAGTTCCTAGCTCCACCCCCTCTGTTAACAAGTGATTAACCTTAAGTGACCTCTTCTGTCTTATGAATGAGTCCTTAATTAATCAGTTCTTATTTCTGCCTGACTCAGAACAGAGAGAGCTGTGGTCTCTTTTGAAGTTTTAATATGCTGTTAAAACAGAATGCAAGCAAAACACAAAGTAAAGAAAACAAACTACAGTATTCAAAATATAGAAAGGCAATACAGTAATACAAAAAATAACAGCAAACTAACCTTTCCTTCACAGCAAAGTGTAGCAGAGTCTGGATGAGCCTTTCTGGTAAAGCTCTGAAATGTTTTAGTTTACTCCTTAAATAGAAATTTTAGTTCCTAGCTCCACCCCTCTGTTAACAAGTGATTAACCTTAAGTGACCTCTTCTGTCTTATGAATGAGTCCTTAATTAATCAGTTCTTATTTCTGCCTGACTCAGAACAGAGAGAGCTGTGGTCTCTTTTGAAGTTTTAATATGCTGTTAAAACAGAATGCAAGCAAAACACAAAGTAAAGAAAACAAACTACAGTATTCAAAATATAGAAAGGCAATACAGTAATACAAAAAATAACAGCAAACTAACCTTTCCTTCACAGCAAAGTGTAGCAGAGTCTGGATGAGCCTTTCTGGTAAAGCTCTGAAATGTTTTAGTTTACTCCTTAAATAGAAATTTTAGTTCCTAGCTCCACCCCTCTGTTAACAAGTGATTAACCTTAAGTGACCTCTTCTGTCTTATGAATGAGTCCTTAATTAATCAGTTCTTATTTCTGCCTGACTCAGAACAGAGAGAGCTGTGGTCTCTTTTGAAGTTTTAATATGCTGTTAAAACAGAATGCAAGCAAAACAAAAAGTAAAGAAAACAAACTACAGTATTCAAAATATAGAAAGGCAATACAGTAATACAAAAATAACAGCAAACTAACCTTTCCTTCACAGCAAAGTGTAGCAGAGTCTGGATGAGCCTTTCTGGTAAAGCTCTGAAATGTTTTAGTTTACTCCTTAAATAGAAATTTTAGTTCCTAGCTCCACCCCCTCTGTTAACAAGTGATTAACCTTAAGTGACCTCTTCTGTCTTATGAATGAGTCCTTAATTAATCAGTTCTTATTTCTGCCTGACTCAGAACAGAGAGAGCTGTGGTCTCTTTTGAAGTTTTAATATGCTGTTAAAACAGAATGCAAGCAAAACACAAAGTAAAGAAAACAAACTACAGTATTCAAAATATAGAAAGGCAATACAGTAATACAAAAATAACAGCAAACTAACCTTTCCTTCACAGCAAAGTGTAGCAGAGTCTGGATGAGCCTTTCTGGTAAAGCTCTGAAATGTTTTAGTTTACTCCTTAAATAGAAATTTTAGTTCCTAGCTCCACCCCTCTGTTAACAAGTGATTAACCTTAAGTGACCTCTTCTGTCTTATGAATGAGTCCTTAATTAATCAGTTCTTATTTCTGCCTGACTCAGAACAGAGAGAGCTGTGGTCTCTTTTGAAGTTTTAATATGCTGTTAAAACAGAATGCAAGCAAAACACAAAGTAAAGAAAACAAACTACAGTATTCAAAATATAGAAAGGCAATACAGTAATACAAAAATAACAGCAAACTAACCTTTCCTTCACAGCAAAGTGTAGCAGAGTCTGGATGAGCCTTTCTGGTAAAGCTCTGAAATGTTTTAGTTTACTCCTTAAATAGAAATTTTAGTTCCTAGCTCCAACCCCTCTGTTAACAAGTGATTAACCTTAAGTGACCTCTTCTGTCTTATGAATGAGTCCTTAATTAATCAGTTCTTATTTCTGCTTGACTCAGAACAGAGAGAGCTGTGGTCTCTTTTGAAGTTTTAATATGCTGTTAAAACAGAATGCAAGCAAAACACAAAGTAAAGAAAACAAACTACAGTATTCAAAATATAGAAAGGCAATACAGTAATACAAAAAATAACAGCAAACTAACCTTTCCTTCACAGCAAAGTGTAGCAGAGTCTGGATGAGCCTTTCTGGTAAAGCTCTGAAATGTTTTAGTTTACTCCTTAAATAGAAATTTTAGTTCCTAGCTCCACCCCCTCTGTTAACAAGTGATTAACCTTAAGTGACCTCTTCTGTCTTATGAATGAGTCCTTAATTAATCAGTTCTTATTTCTGCCTGACTCAGAACAGAGAGAGCTGTGGTCTCTTTTGAAGTTTTAATATGCTGTTAAAACAGAATGCAAGCAAAACACAAAGTAAAGAAAACAAACTACAGTATTCAAAATATAGAAAGGCAATACAGTAATACAAAAATAACAGCAAACTAACCTTTCCTTCACAGCAAAGTGTAGCAGAGTCTGGATGAGCCTTTCTGGTATGTGTACGGACCTCTGTGATACTTGGGGACTAATTTCTACAGTGACAGGGACAAGGCTATGACAAATCAGGGACAATCACGGACACTTCTACAATATTAGTACTATTAACTTGGAACGTGTTGACAGATTCGTATTACTACTTATTTTATGCAGTTAAATGCATCTGTTACTCTTAATTGTTGTCATTAGTCATTCTCATTCAACACCTTTCCTCCAAAGGTCACTGGCTTTGTGAGTGATTAAGAGGCTGACCAGTTATTGTGCGAATGCTCTAACCATTGGTAGGGTTGCCACATTGTCATATGTACAGGATGGGATATATTTTGGGGACACCAGATTGCTTAGGCCAACACATACCCACGGTCAGTGCGGGTTTAGAACATTCATTATTTTCCTAGCTGAGAGCCTATACCTTTAGCACTTTAGTTGTTAGTCTGTTTCTTGTATGAATTACGTATTTTCTATCCTGACATGACTGCTTTAGGCAAATGTTACATGCAGTATGATACATAGTTATTTCCTACAATCACAGGACATTTGGCATTGTATCATTGTTGGTCAGGACACACCTACCCAAACAGTGACTGTCCCTCACAAAGTGGATCAGGTGGTACCCTGTTTACATCAGTGCCATCATCACCCTATTTCCAAGTGCCAATATGCGAATGTGTACAATATATTCTCTCGATTATTCATGTGGGGACACGTGCATCACGGGCAGGTGTTTGATCCTGGTTAGTAGGTTCTGCATGACCGTCTAGGGCTGGAAAGTCTCGTGCACCACTACTGCACATTCAACTTGTGTCTGGATGTCTACAGGACTGGACATAGTGTCTTGATACACATTCTGATTTACACAAGTTACTTATCCCATGAGGGATATCCAAAAATTTAACAATACCAATACCGACCATTCTTTTGGCTTTACAAAAATGTGTTGGGGGTTTTACATGCAAGGGATACATAGTTTGCAATCCTGATACTGCCTTGGGTGACACTGTTTACTACATATGAGTACTGGTCACTATGTGTAGATGTAGCTGTGCCAAGCTAGTAGGCCGAGTATGGCTGGATTTGTTGGACGTTCAGGTATGGGGGCAGGTTGTGTGCTGTGGAGCGGATGATGGGTATTCAATTATACATCCAGGTGTATTGCATTTGAATGGGCCGGTTCCATCAGGACCATTCTGTGGGTATGTGCCGGTGACGTTTCTGTACATTTGTATCGCACATTTTAATATTCATATGTTTGTGTGATTGTGTTCTACAGTATGGCCTGTCAGGTTGTATTGCAGATGTGTATACTTGTTCTTTGTGTTTCTTTCTGATTCACCCACTGCTCCTTCATACACCTCCAGTTCACCTATTCTGCATACAACACAGTCTCGCCTTTGAGGATTATACCATTACCCATCCCCCCCACACATATATTCTTGACACTCCATCCATCACTGTTTTGGTTGATGGCCCATGACATGGTCAAGGTAACACACTGCATACACTACATATGTCAGGTACCTGTATGGTTGTGTGGACTACCCTGGCATGTTTCACCTTCCACATGCTGTACATCACGCACATAGGTACACGCCCATACTTAACTTTCATGACATGGTTGGTACACCCGGGTAATACCCGTTCAACTGTGACACATCCTGACAAGTACGGCTTGGACCACATATATGCAGATTTTGGCCGACTGCTATGATCATTGGTAGGGTGCCACCTTTTCATATGTCCAGGATGGGATATATTCCGGACACATAACCAATTTTACTGGACAACAACACATACCCACGGTCAACACTATGGATAATACTCTTCCTTTCTGCCTACATGTTAGCTTATTGTTGTAGCAGTTTATATGCTCCTTCTGTTTCGTTTTCTTACTTATTCTATTTCTTGTCACATGTGGTACGTTACATATGGACATACCTATTGTATGTGACTATTACATGCATTTTGGGATATAATTCTGTCATACGGTCACTAGATGTTTACATTTATCATGGTTTTGTTATGGATACATCTGCCCAGCTGTGTACTCTCCCTCACAATGTGGGACAGCTGGTGACCCTGACCATTGGGCTGGACGTAGCTATTGAAGCACGCAAACATGATGCATTTCACTTCCACTTGGTATAACTATCTACACTGCGTTGGAATACGGGCACACGGTTTTCAATGTCATTTGTTCGAGGGATGGGGACTCGTTATTCCCTACCATGCATTTGGGCTTGCTTCATAATTTTGTGTTTGCAGGGACTGTCTTGCATGCTTTGCATACATTTCAGTATCCACGGACACTGACAGATGTGATTACTATTGCAGGCAAATTGTTATATGCAAGCATTTTAGGTTGCACGTCAACAGCTGACATTTCCACGCCTCCATGCGGCACTTCGACACGCCCTTTGCACTCGTGCTTGTTTCCTATGCACGTGGCGGCAACGCGCCTTCATTAATATGCATTTGGTGCTACTGCGCCATCTACATGCCACATGGTCGGCGCAAGCCTAACGCCGGCCTTGCGCCGAGTTTCATGAATCCCGGGGATTATGTATTATGGAGATATTTATAGAAATTTGGTGAAGAATCAAATTATTTGTAAACATGCACAAAATAACTGTTAATATCAATAAGCAGGTATGTAGAGTGGCATTTTCAATAAACTGTGAAAGACACACTGATAAGAATATAATGAGGACTTTCCCCTATGAGGAGTAGATTTCAAACTACACCAAGATATATGCATGCTAGTGTGTTCCTCTACAGGCTGAGCTAACAACCAGCATATATTTCTTCTGAACAAACTATTACTGTGTGTGTGTGTCTATGTGTGTGTGTGTGTGTGTGTGTGTGTGTGTGTGTGTGTGTGTGTGTGTGTGTGTGTGTGTGTGTGTGTGTGTGTCCACATTCCTGTGGATAACGGATGAATATGATAATATCAAACACATAAACTCTATAGGCCATCATAATCTACATGAATAATAGCTATCAACACATATTACAACTGAAAAGATATGTGTAGCCAGTTTGATAGCATTCCTCTTGTGTTAAACAAATTGGACTTTAAAAAGAATGTTCACTTTGTTAAGAGGAGTGGAATAAGAAAGACATTTATGAGTTGGTATTCACACATACACAGGTAGACTAGGTGATACTGTCAAAGTATTATGGCTAACTAAGAAATGCATAGTCATCAGCACCCTAGGCACTAATGAAGTCAGTTATATATGACTATAGTGGATTTGTATAATGATGGCATTATATGTTGGACAACAAATGTACATTGACAATGTGCAATATTATGTACATTATAAATATTACAGAATAAATACACCCCATAGAAATAGAACCTGCTCTAAATTTCAATCAATGTGAAGTTCCGTGGTCTGGTTCTCATACAATGCTCCACTTCAGCATAGATGACCAGCATCTGTGTGGTCATAATGTTGATAATATTAATAATCCAATGCAGAAAAATACAATTCAGAAAATTGAGGTTCCACTAGGTTTATAGGTAACAACGGCCTGATCTATAAATGCATCAAAATAAATATTTAAATGTGACACTTATATCATGTTATCAGATCATTGGAAGATAATGGGCATGTGTACATACAGTCCCATTTAATGATACCTGTTAGGTACTTGTGCAGAGCACCTTTCTGGTATGCCAAGCTGTTGGGTAATGTGCTAAATTTCAAGAATGTATGCTGATGTGGGCAAATGGGATTCCAAAACCTTGAATTTTAATGAACCTCATTAAAATGTCTTCCTATTTATCTAGAAGAGCTAATTGTCAGAACAGTTATTTAATGTTTTTTAAAAGGCATGTATCTGATATATATGGGACACAGCTATATCTCTAAATTCTGCAGTAAGGCTCAGGTAAACATAAGATTGTAAAACTTACTGTAGGCATCCACCAGCAGTCGATACACCATGGCGACTCTCCAATGAAGAACCTTTACATCCCAACAATGCACGTAATTGTAGCAGTGGAAGACCTGCACTCTAGTCTAGTAGATCCCAGTACATCATTGATGCTCCTTGCAGTCTAGTTCCAAATTTCATTCATTGCAAAGTTCCATGGTCTAGCTGTCATCCGATGCTCCACTCCAGGCTAGACAGTCAACATCTATGCGGTCTCCTGATCTATAAATTTATCAAAATTAATACTTAAAAGTGCATTTATGGAATGTTATCAGATCATTGGAAGATAAAGGGCATGTGGTACACATGGTCCCGTTTAACAATATCTATAAGTTACTTGTTCAAAACACCTTCCTGTTATGCTGAGCTGTTGGTTAATAGGTTCATAGGTTCATAGGTTCATACTAGGCTATCTGCCCTAGGGCATTTATAAGCCTAGCCAGAATTTCATAGTTTCATAGTATAGTACTAGGCTATCTGCCCTGGGGCATTTGTAAGCCTAGCCATAGTGATGTGGCTTTTGCCACCCCATGAAATGGTACAAAAATGTACAGAATAAATCAAGAATACTGTGCCTCTGTCTAGTAGTGATACAGTGAAGGTCCCCTATATAATAGAATTAGTTTACTGTGCCCCTGTCTAGCAGTGACACAGATGTGACCCCTGGGGTAAACTTACGATCTCCCATCCACTCATCAAGATTTCTCTTGAAGAGAGTCAGTGAGGGGCGCTGCCTAATATGAACTGAGATCCTGTTCCAAAGCATGGGAAGCCTTTGACTTGGACGTTAATAATTCAGCAGAGGTTAATATTAACAATGATGTACCTGATCAGGGGGAGTACACCACTGTTACTGGTCCAAGACGTAGTAACAGAATAAAGAACTATTATGCAAATAATAAAAGAAGTAACACTAACTGGCATAATAATAATAATAATTTTTTAGAACAACGGAACCCGCGTCAACGTTCCAACAGGAGATAGAATTGGAACCTTACAGTCCCCCTGTATTAACTTTGAATGAACAGTTACTAATGGGAAATTCAATGGAGGACAATGAGAGGGGTTCACTTACTGGGTCTGAGTTCTTGACATTCTGACAAATTCAACAGGAGACTTTAAAATTTACAATTTTACGGACTGTAAATTTGAGAAGGAACTGATAGAATTGTTAACATATGGTTACACTTTGTCCCTAGCAGGTCCGAGATGTATCTACAGAGTTAATTAACTTGAAATGTTTTATTAGGAAGCTGAATCTGAAATTATTTTTCAATGAAGAAATTACTGATCCCAATAATGGGTCACTTTTAAAACCCCCTAGTGTGTTTAATCCACCACTTCATCCTGCACTTCTGTTTTTTGAGCAAGCATGTGAAGTTGATTTAAGACATTTATTCACTAACAACTTTAAGACAAGGTTTAAATTTGAATCTAATATTACTAGAGCTCAAACAGACATGCTACGCAATCTTTGTAATAAATCTATAAGATTGCTTAAACCAGATAAAGGGGGAGGTCTTGTTGTACTTGATGATAGTACTTATAAAGAAAAGATGTTTAAAATTTTGGAATCAGTAGCATATGTCGAAGCATCCCTTAATGAGGTCCATTGTACATATAATAGAATAAGGGGATATTATCGTGACTTGTTTCTTGAAAATAAAATAAATCATGACATATATATTTTCATAGATAGAACATTACCAAAAATACCGGTAATGTTCGGCATTCCAAAGATACATAAAGACTTGTTGAACCCCCCAATGAGAGCTTTAATAGACGGTAGGTCCTCCATTACTTATTTCTCAGCTAAATTAGTTGATAAAATGTTGTCTAAATATATGGGGCATTTCCCATTGATCTGTAAGGACTCTTGGTCTTTTTTAGAGGCAATCAGTAATCAACCCTTCAACAGTGAGTTAAATTTTCTCACTGTTGATGTGGTTGATTTGTACACCTCCATTCCTCATAATGAAGCACTTGAATGGTTGTCTTTGTTACTATTGGAAATAGGGGCCCCTAATAATGAAATAGATGTAATAATTGGAGTGTTGGACATAGTGTTGTCCTCAAACTACTTTATGTTTGACCAAAAATTCTTTTTGCAAAAAAAAGGTGTCGCTATGGGCTCCCCATGTGGAGCAGTGGTAGCGAATCTGTTTATGAGTTATTGGGAAAAACACTTTCTCTTTGCTTCAAGTGACCTGTCTAGATTTATTAAATATTACACGAGATATCTAGATGATATCTTTATTTTATTTGAGGGAGATGCATTTGCAGCTGATAATTTTGTGTCAAAAATTAATTCTACTACACAATTTTTGAAATTCACTTCTACCTTTGCGGTAACAGGAATAGACTTTCTTGACGTGAAACTCAAGAAAGATTTACAAAAAGGTGTGTTTGTCTCAAGAATTTTTAGAAAGCCAACGTACTGCAATTCTTTTTTACACTTTTCTAGCCATCACCCACGCGGACAAAAGAAGGCCATAGTTAAAGGCCAATTTGTCAGGGCAGCGAGAATGTGCAGTACGTTGGATCTTTTCTATGCTGAGTGTAACATTTTGACTGACATGTTCCTGAAGCGAAATTACCCTTATAAATTTGTACAAGATATATTGGATGAAGTAGCCACAAAAAGAGAGAATGGTTTTTTTAGGGCTATTTTGTCAATTAATATAGTG
Organism: Protopterus annectens; assembly: GCF_019279795.1. Classification (NCBI taxonomy): domain Eukaryota; kingdom Metazoa; phylum Chordata; order Ceratodontiformes; family Protopteridae; genus Protopterus; species Protopterus annectens. The sequence goes on from NC_056734.1 coordinate 917,922,562, forward strand.
GAGGTTGATTTAACAAATACATCTCCACATGAAATGAGGTTGGACAATGAGAATAGTTGGTCGATTGAAGGAACAAGATTTGATCCGTCTCTTAGTTACATTACTACATTTAGCTTTGATTCTAGAGAGATTGTTTCAATTATCAAGAAAAATTGGGATTTTATTTTGGACAATCCCTTGTTAGTTAAAAAATTAGGTACTTGCCCCAAATTTGTGTTTAAGAGGAGTAAAAATTTAAAGGAGTTATTGCAAATTAATAACTCTGATAAAAGGTTTAATAGGAAGTTGGGGATGTACTTGTGTGGTTTTTGTAACAGATGTAATGTCATAAGGGTTGGACAAAACTTCACAGTAAGGGGCAGAAAATATACCATCAGAATGCCCCTTAATTGTGAAAGTAAAGCAGTTGTTTACATTGCTCTTTGCAACTGCTGCCCGTCTTTCTATATTGGAAAGATGGACCGCAGGTTGCGTGATCGACTTTATGAGCATTTGTACGCCATTAGAACAAAAAATACTAACAATGCTCTTTCCAAGCATGTAATAGATTTTCCAGGACATAGTTTTTCCTTTATGGCGATAGATCAAATTTTTCCATCTATTAGAGGGGGTCCTTTTCCATTATTGTTGGAATTGAGAGAATTGGAATGGCAGTTTAGAACTGACGCCTTCCATGCCCCCGGTTTAAATGATAATTGCAACATTTTACCTGTTCTAAAATTAAGGAGTTACTACTCTTGACTTTTAGTCATTATAAATGGAATTAATATCCTTGGCATATTTTGTGTTGTTTATTTTTCTGATGATTTTTAATGTAATGTAGAATAATTTGAATATTTATATTTTTCTTTGTGTATAGAGATAGGATTAATTAGTATTTACTAGTAGTACTGCTTAGGATTTATTGCTTTGCACTAATAATAATAACATTTGATATATGTTGAAATGGTTTTTAAAAAAATGTGTCCTTTTTTAAAAAATGGTTCTTTTAGTGACATCACTTCCTTGGAGTATTTAAGCTTGATTGATTGCTTATTGTTATTTGATCTCTGAAGAAGCCAAGCTAGTTTAGCAAGGTGAAAACGCTTAATAATAAAATTTGCGTTCAGCTTTTACCACTGAGTTTCCGAGAAGTTTTATTTGCTGGAGCGAGAAGTTTTAGTTGCTGGAGCAAGGTTCTGTGGCGGTGTTTCTCGTTTTTACAAGTTTGTCTTTTTTACGTTTTTCACCAAATTGTTATATGCAAGCATTTTAGGTTGCACGTCAACAGCTGACATTTCCACGCCTCCATGCGGCACTTCGACATGCCCTTTGCACTCGTGCTTGTTTCCTATGCACATGGCAGCAGCGCGCCTTCATTAATATGCATTTGGTGTTACTGCGCCATCTACATGCCGCATGGTCGGCGCAAGCCTAACGCCGGCCTTGCGCCGAGTTTCATGAATCCCGGGGATTATGTATTATGGAGATATTTATAGAAATTTGGTGAAGAATCAAATTATTTGTAAACATGCACAAAATAACTGTTAATATCAATAAGCAGGTATGTAGAGTGGCATTTTCAATAATCTGTGAAAGACACACTGATAAGAATATAATGAGGACTTTCCCCTATGAGGAGTAGATTTCAAACTACACCAAGATATATACATGCTAGTGTGTTCCTCTACAGGCTGAGCTAACAACCAGCATATATTTCTTCTGAACAAACTTTTACTGTGTGTGTGTGTGTGTGTGTGTGTGTGTGTGTGTGTGTGTGTGTGTGTGTGTGTGTGTGTGTGTGTGTCCACATTCCTGTGGATAACGGATGAATATGATAATATCAGACACATAAACACTATAGGCCATCATAATCTACATGAATAATAGCTATCAACACATATTACAACTGAAAAATATGTGTAGCCAGTTTGATAGCATTCCTCTTGTGTTAAACAAATTGGACTTTAAAAAAAATGTTCACTTTGTTAAGAGGAGTGGAATAAGAAAGCCATTTATGAGTTAGTATTCACACATACACAGGTAGACTAGGTGATACTGTCAAAGTATTATGGATAACTAAGAAATGCATAGTCATCAGCACCCTAGGCACTAATGAAGTCAGTTATATATGACTATAGTGGATTTGTATAATGATGGCATTATATGTTGGACAACAAATGTACATTGACAATGTGCAATATTATGTACATTATAAATATTACTGAATAAATACACCCCATAGAAATAGAACCTGCTCTAAATTTCAATCAATGTGAAGTTCCGTGGTCTGGTTCTCATACAATGCTCCACTTCAGCATAGATGACCAGCATCTGTGTGGTCATAATGTTGATAATATTAATAATCCAATGCAGAAAAATACAATTCAGAAAACTGAGGTCCCACTAGGTTTATAGGTAACAACGGCCTGATCTATAAATGCATCAAAATAAATATTTAAATGTGGCACTTATGTCATGTTATCAGATCATTGGAAGATAATGGGCATGTGTACATACGGTCCCATTTAATGATACCTGTTAGGTACTTGTGCAGAGCACCTTTCTGGTATGCCAAGCTGTTGGGTAATGTGCTAAATTTCAAGAATGTATGCTGATGTGGGCAAATGGGATTCCAAAACCTTGAATTTTAATGAACCTCATTAAAATGTCTTCCTATTTATCTAGAAGAGCTAATTGTCAGAACAGTTATTTAATGTTTTTTAAAAGGCATGTATCTGATATATATGGGACACAGCTATATCTCTAAATTCTGCAGTAAGGCTCAGGTAAACATAAGATTGTAAAACTTACTGTAGGCATCCACCAGCAGTCGATACACCATGGCGACTCTCCAATGAAGAACCTTTACATCCCAACAATGCACGTAATTGTAGCAGTGGAAGACCTGCACTCTAGTCTAGTAGATCCCAGTACATCATTGATGCTCCTTGCAGTCTAGTTCCAAATTTCATTCATTGCAAAGTTCCATGGTCTAGCTGTCATCCGATGCTCCACTCCAGGCTAGACAGTCAACATCTATGCGGTCTCCTGATCTATACATTTATCAAAATTAATACTTAAAAGTGCATTTATGGAATGTTATCAGATCATTGGAAGATAAAGGGCATGTGGTACACATGGTCCCGTTTAACAATATCTATAAGTTACTTGTGCAAAACACCTTCCTGTTATGCTGAGCTGTTGGTTAATAGGTTCATAGGTTCATACGTTCATACTAGGCTATCTGCCCTAGGGCATTTATAAGCCTAGCCAGAATTTCATAGTTTCATAGTATAGTACTAGGCTATCTGCCCTGGGGCATTTGTAAGCCTAGCCATAGTGATGTGGCTTTTGCCACCCCATGAAATGGTACAAAAATGTACAGAATAAATCAAGAATACTGTGCCTCTGTCTAGTAGTGACACAGTGAAGGTCCCCTATATAATAGAATTAGTTTACTGTGCCCCTGTCTAGCAGTGACACAGATGTGACCCCTGGGGTAAACTTACGATCTCCCATCCACTCATCAAGATTTCTCTTGAAGAGAGTCAGTGAGAGGCGCTGCCTAATATGAACTGAGATCCTGTTCCAAAGCATGGGAAGCCTTTGGGTTATGAATCTATCCCTCCAGCATGTCCTATTCATACTTGTGCCAAGGTTTAAGTCTTTAGCTCTCGTGGTCCTGATGGATTTGGATTTTTTGAGGTGGAGCATGTCCATCAGATCCTGGTTGGACATGGCCTTGTACGTCAGGCAGAGATCACCTCTGAGCAGGCGGTATGCTACTGAATAGAGCTGATGTTTCTTTACTCTGGCAGAATAAGACATATGTTGGAGACCCTTGATCCTTTTGGTGAGGTACTTTTGTGGTCTCTCCAGCTGTTGCAAGTGCCGGGTGAGGTACATACCAAATGGGGCATTGTACTCAATCATGGGTCTGATGAGGGAGGAATATAGGGGTACAATGACATCCTTGGATCTGGATGTGAAACCCTTCATGATGAGGTGTGCAAGGTAGAATGTTTTTCTAACCACTTTGGCAATGTGGGTGTCAAATGAGAGGTTGCTGTCTACTTGGGTCCCTAGGTCTCTGATTACTTTTTCCGTACTCAGTGGGTTGCTGTCTATGTGATAATTTGTGTGTACTTTGTTTGTTCCAAAAGGGATGACTATACATTTTTTGGCATTTAGTTTAAGGCCGTGACTACGGCACCAGTTGTCCATTTCAGTGAGGCCTTTTTGTAGGATGTGTGTATCTGCTGGTGTATCGACTATGGTGCCTAGTTTGCAGTCATCTGAGAACTTTGTCAGCCACAGCCCTCCCATGTTTGCTTTAACATCTTTCGCCACCCATTTTAAATTAATTTTGCTATGCCCTTTTTTGAGGTTAGTATACTGTGCCTCTGTCTAACAGTGACACAGAAGTAATACCCGGGGTAAACCTATGATCTCCCATCCACTCATCAAGATTCCTCTTGAAGACAGTCAATGAAGGACTCTGCCTAACCTGGACTGGGATTTTATTCCAGAGTGAAGGGAGCCTCTGGGTTATGAATCTGTCCCTCCAGCATGTCCTATTTATTTCAGTGCTGAGGTTCAAGTCTCGGTAGCGTGGCTCGATGGGATTTGGATTTTCTGAGGTGCAGCATGTCCATTAATTCCGGGTTGGACATGTCTTTATACGTCAGGCACAGATCGCCTCTGAGCAGGTGATATGCCACTGAATAGAGTTGGAGTTTCTTTAACCGGGCAGCATATGGCATCTGTTTGAGCCCTTTGATCCTCTTGGTGAGGTACTTTTGGGGTCTTTCCAGTTGCTGCAGGTGTCTGGTAAGGTACATCCCAAAAGGGGCATTGTACTCAATTATGGGCCTGATGAGGGATGAGTAAAGAGGCACGATGACCTCCCCTGATCTAGATGTGAATCCCTTCATGATTAGGTGGGCTATATAAAATGTTTTTCTAACCAGTTTGGCCACGTGGTTGTCAAATGAGAGATTGCTATCAACTTGGGTCCCCAGGTCCCTAATTACTTCTTCTGTACTTAATGGATTACCACCTATGTGGTAATTTGTGGGCACTTTGTTTTTGCCAAAGGGGATGGCTATACACTTTTTGGCGTTTAGCTCAAGGCCATGGCTCTGGCACCAGTTGTCTGTTTCTATGAGGCCCTTTTGGAGGATGCTTGTGTTGGCTGGAGAGTCAATTATGGCAGCAAGTTTGCAGTCATCTGCGAACTTGATCAGCCACAGTCCTTACATGTTGGCCTGTACCTCCGAGAAATATATACTGAACAAGAGAGGTCCCAGGACTGAGCCTTGTGGGATGCCACTTGTAACTGGTTTGGAGTCTGACATGGCTCCAGCAATTCTAACCATGTGGGTTCTGTCCTTGAGCCAGTTTGCAACCCATTTAGTGACATAGGGGTTTATATTTAAGCTGGTGAGCTTATCTATAATGCCCGAGTGGGGTATTGTATCGAAGGCTTTTGCGAGGTCCAGGTAGGCTGTGTGGACCACCTTCCCCTCGTCAATGGCCTTGGTGACTGTTTCAAAGAAATCAACCAGGTTTCAGAGGCAGGATCTGCCCTTAACAAAGCCGAACAGGGTAGGATCCAGTGTCTGTAGGTCCCCAATATCTTTATTTATGAGGTCCATGATGATCCTTTCCATAGCTTTGCAGACCAAGCTTGTCAGGCTTATGGGGCGATAGTTTCCAGGATCCATTGAGGCACCACCTTTGTGGAGAGGGACCACTGTTGCTGTACGCCACTCTTTGGGTACATATCCTGTAGTAAGGCTGAGATTGAACAGTAGTTTTATGTTTGGGTTTAGCTCTTTTTGGAGTTCATGTAGGACGCAGCCCGGGACACCGTCTGGTCCCATTGATGCTGTGTTTTTTGCTTTGGAGAGGGCAGCTCTTACCTGAGCATCTGATATGTCAGGGGGGGGTAGCACTCTGCTGGGATAGATATTTGCCCTTTTGGTGAGGAGGGGGGGAGAAGTTTGCGCTGAACCTGTCAGCTAGGATGTTGGAAATGTCTGTGGTTCGGTGTATTTTTTGTCATTTTGGACTAATTCTGAGCATATCTGGGAATTCCCACCCAGGTTCCTAACATAACTAAAGAAAGCCTTGTGATTATCCTTAGTGTCCTGTGCAATTTTTCTCTCGAAGCTGGCCTTAGACGATTTTATGAGTGTCCGTAGTTTTTTGCTAATACTGATCAGAGATGCCTTCCCTTTTTGGGATTTTGCTCTATCATGTAGTAGCTTCCTCCTTCTATTGTATAGTATGTTTATGGCTGGGGTCCACCAGACAGGATGTCTGCCTTTGGAGGATTGGGTCTTGGTTTTATTTGGGATTGCATGATCCATGCATTCCTGAAGGTGTTCATAGAATGCGTTTATAAAGGATTCTGCGGTCTGGGCCGTATTTTCCACAGGCCCGGGGTCTTTGAAGGATTCCACCTCGGTTTTGAGGAGTTTGAAATTTGCTTTAGAGAAGCTTTTCACTGTGGTTTTCAGGGCAGGGGGTGGAGTCGGGATGTGAATACCAGTGAGATTAGATTATGGTCTGATCTTACCAGTGAGGGATACACTTCTGTTCTGGAGCATAGAGTCCTCATGTTGGTGATGATCAGGTCAAGTATGTTTTCCCCTCTTGTGGTAGTGGTAACAAGTTGTTCCATAGCATTTGAGTTTCTAAATTCTAGGAACCTTTGGGCTAGGGTGTTGGAGCTAGAGTAATGCTCCCAGTCTATGTTTGGGTAGTTGAAGTCTCCCAAAATAATGGTGTTTGGAGAGACCTTCATATTTTCCAGTGTTCTCAGGAAGGCCGAGTGGGGTTCCTGGGTTTGGGAGGGTGGTCTGTAGCAGGCTATAAACTGGGATGCATTTTTACCACTGTTAGTTGCACATGGATAGTTTCTGATACTTCGTGCTGTGCCACCAACCTGGAAGCGTGGGTATCTTTGACGAATATTGATACTTCCCCTCCTTTTGTGGTTCGGTCCAAGTTTTGGGGCCGGAAAGCATGGTATGAGGTATAACCTGGTAGTGCTGGGGTGCTCTCGGGAGCCTTGAACCAGGTTTCTGTTACTGCACAGATATCGATGTTCTCCATGCTAAGGAGAGTTTCGAGTGCCTGAATCTTGAGGTTTAGACTTCTGGCGTTGAGTAGCATTACTCTTAGTTTCTTATCCCTTGTGATACCTATGGAGGTGGGTTTGTCTTCTGAGCCTTGCCTAAAACAGGCACTATGAGGGTAGTAAGAGCCTTTGCCAATATCCGAAAGCCCAGGGGTGACAGGTGCAAGCTGTCCCTAGCAAAGCATCGTGGCTTGTCGAGCATGTCATCCCAGGCTGACAGGCATTGGATCCCCTTTGTATGACACCAATACTTAAGCCAATTGTTGAAATTGATCATCTTGTCTTCATATTGTCGCATCATTCTTGGTGAGGGTAAGATGCTACTCAAGGTCAGGGTCATACCAGCCTGGGCTACATGCTCAGAGAGCTCCTCTATGTCTCTTTTCATGTGGTCCAGGGAGGTACGTCTCAGGTCATTCACACCAGCATGGACAATGACTGAGTCATATTTGTACTTGCCTTGGAGTGACCTGAGTGCTTGTGTTATGTGGCGGATCCTAGCGCCCGACAGGCAGCTCACCGTGACCTTCTCCTTGTTCAGCCTGGTGAGCGGGACGTCAGTGTCCCTGACAATAGATTCACCTATTACAAGTGTATCAGGTGTGTTGTTTAGCCTTAAGGGCTGTGACTGTTCGGCACACTGGCTTTGTGAGCTATGTGTTGCACGTGTTTTGTTTTGGAGTAGCAGTTGCTTGGGTGTCTGCTTTGGAGGTCTCTGCTGCTTAGGCAGATTTTTATTTAGAGCCTCTGAGTATGTTTTTGTGTGTTTATGTGTTTGGTTTGCTGTCGTGGTAGGTCTATGTGAGACTAGAATTGTAGTTAGAGTGGTTTCCTTCTTCTCCTGACTGGTTTCGCCAGTACTGAGTTGAGAGAGCTTAGCCTCCAGTATGGCTATATGGTTGCATCTCTCACACATGTGTTGTAATTTGTTGGGAGGAGGAGAGGGTTGTCTCTGTACATGAGGCAGTTGTAACATTGCCTCAATATTCCCAGATTCACCAGCTGGACCAGAGAGGAGATTGACAACTGACTTTTGGACATGCTAGAATAGTATTGGGAATTCTTTTATAATTGAAAAAAGGGCCAATGGGGAACAAGGTACTCAAGGGGAGTTTGTATGGGTGTAGTGTTTTTAACTTTTTAGTGCTGACTTATCTAATTGCTTTAGTGAGCAAGTGCCAGGTAACTTAAATGCAATGTGTTACAGGTAACTTAAATGCAAAAATGACAAACAGTAACTTTCTTTCAAGTGAAACAAGGAAATAAGTGCAGTAAGCAATGCAGATATCACCAGGGATCCACAGAAGTGCTGAAAAGCCATGTTTTAGGTGGAATTAGTGTTTCAGGGAAATAACAAGCAAACAAACAACAAGCATACAAACAAAGCTAGATTCAGCAGGCCTGGATCTAGTCTATGCTACAGCAAACAAGGTGTACCAATTTCAGTAAGAAACAGTTCAAATATGCAGGCACTATAAGCCTTTAACCAGAAATTACCAGCTCAGAAGGGCAGAGTCCAGCCTCTCCTCCCACAAGAGTACAGTCCACGAACCCTTTTAATGTAAAATAACTGGCCTGAAGCCCAAGTGCTTAAACCAGAATTAATACACTTTTAGAATAACAGACACTGAGCCCTCAGTCAGCAGTTCCCAACTTAGAAGGATGTAAGCTACCTTTTCTGCCACTACAGTGCAGACCACAAACCTTCTTAATGTAAAACAACTGGCCTGAAGACCAATTGCTTAAACCAGAATTAATACACTTTTAGAATAACAGACACTGAGCCCTCAATCAGCAGTTCCCAACTTAGAAGGATGTAAGATTCCTGTCCTGCCACCACAGTGCAGGCCACAAACCTTCCTAGTGTAAAACAACTGGCCTGAAGACCAAGTGCTTAATCCAAAGGACTTAGAATGATAGCTACACTTTAATCAAGTTACTACCGAGCAGTAATAAATACAATTTAATACTTTAAAGAATGCCTGGATTAGTGCTCAAGTTATACAAACAAAGCTAGATTCAGCAGGCCTGGATCTAGTCTATGCTACAGCAAACAAGGTGTACCAATTTCAGTAAGAAGCAGTTCAAATATGCAGGCACTATAAGCCTTTAACCAGAAATTCCCAGCTCAGAAGGGCAGCGTACAACCTCTCCTCCCACAAGAGTGCAGACCACAAACCCTTTTAATGTAAAATAGACACTGAGCCCTCAATCAGCAGTTCCCAACTTTGTTCTGCCACTACAGTGCAGACCACAAACCTTCTTAATGTAAAACAACTGGTCTGAAGCCCAAGTGCTTAAACTAAAAGGCTTAGAAGGAGTTACACCAAGCAGTAATAAATGCAATTGAGTACTTTTAAGATGACACAAAAGCAAAATAAAGTAGGAAGAAACAAATACAGTAAAAGCAGATATTTTTTTTTTTGAGTGAGCAAATGAGATGGGCCCAGGAGTTACAGGACAGAAACAAGTGCAAATGCAGGCCTTCAAATCAGAAAGTTGAGAGAGATGGAAGACCACCCAAATGGCCAATAACTACAAATTCTGGGCCAGAATCACTCCCTATGTGGTAGACAGGTTACCTAGTGCTTACCACTCCCACTGATAAGCTAGAAGGCTTCCCTCCAACACAGAAAGGCTTGGGGGGCTCAGAAGCTTACAAATAGTCCTGGATACAGCAAATCTGTATCTGGAACACTAATTACAGGAATGGTAGGAAACAGGCTTACAATTTTTTTTTTCAGAAAAGTAGCAAAAACAGTAGTAAAAACAATTTACATGCAGTGCAAGCTGGCACACTTGAGTATGTAGCAAAATTAGTCCACACACAGTTTGAAAAAATGTAATTCAATTAAAAAAGGACTAAAAGCAAGTGCAGAAAGGGTTTATTAGGTAGAATGCGGTAAAGAGATGGGACTGGGGGAGTGTCCTAGATCAAATCTACAGTGGGGCAGGTACTGCAAAAACCATCAAATTTAAACTACAACCAAGAACAGGGAGGGAGGGTGGGGAAAAGTTTCAACAGAGAAGTGAGGAATCAGAGTGCAAATTATAAAAACAAAAAAATATATACTGATCTCTGTATATTTGCAGAACAGTAAGACAACAGATATCTAAGCAACAATTTAGCTCTATAATACAGAATAATACAGAAAAATATACTCAGCTCTATAAATTTGCAGATAGTCTTGCAAGGCTGTCTCTCAACTCACAGGTTCCACTTTAAATGCAGGCTGCTGCTATTAAGTCAAATTAAGGGAACCTTGAGTTAACAACACACAAGCTATAGAAACCAAAATGGGGGGGGGGGCATTTTCAACAGAGATGTGAGGAATCAGAGTGCAAATTATAAAACCAAAAAATATATACTGATCTCTGTATATTTGCAGAACAGTAAGACAACATATATCTAAGCAACAATTTAGCTCTATAATACAGAATAATATAGAAAATATACTCAGCTCTATATATTTGCAGATAGTCTTGTAAGGCTGTCTCTCAACACACAGGTTCCACTTTAAATGCAGGCTGCTAATGCACCAAATTTCAAGAACTTACACAGACGTGTCTGAGTGGGATTCCAAAACCTTGAATTTTAATGATCCTGATTAATTATGTATGACACAAATAGTAATTAAAAGATGTATGCACATAGTTGCTCTGACTTTCAGTTATAGACGAGTCATAGGTAGCTGCAAAAGTAATTTAGCACCTGCTAGCATTTCTGTGTTTTGGAAATATTAGCTCATTGCAGATGTATGTTAACATTACATCTTATCAAATGTGTATCTCTTTAGATTGATGCATTTATAGAAAATGGTACATTATGAAAAAAGTTTGTGACTTCCTGAAGTGATGTGGGATTTACCTGTATACATACAGGTTTTGACATCTTAATCAATAACATGTAGTACTTTCCCATATGAAGTTATACAGAGTGATATAAATAGCATATTGTGACAGATTTATGGATTTTCTGTATATCTTGCATGGGACTCCATACACTCTGTGAAGTATGTAAGGAAAACTACAGATTCCAACATAATCTGTATGTTGCTATGGACTATGTATTCCTCTTGCTATTATGGATATTTATTCATATAGGATTCTTAAAACAAGAATTAGAACTACTCAGTCAATACAAAAAGGATCCAAACTATCTGTGGCATGCTTATGGATCCTGAGGCGTTCAGATACTTTCCATAAGTTGTTAAATTGATAATTTACAGATAGCCTCTGCTAATGTGGATGACATTCACTGCTCAGTAATGATTGTATTGATATAAGGTCATCATGCATAACATGTCATATGACAGATTGTTTTACACTGGTTATCTATTTAGGTTGTAATTGCATTACAGTTACAGCCATCACACATTTCTATTGTACACATATGTTTGTGTAGTATGTTAATGTGAAGTGCATTTACACTGTGTGGCTCCTGTGGCACAATACTGTTGTGTTTGATCCTCCATTACTCAGATATCCACTGTAAGGGGGTTCATATCCATAAGGTAGCCTCTTCAAATATCACAAATTATATTGTTGTTACAACTGTTATATATTCATGCATTATTTTATGTGTTTATATTTCACATCACTATATGACACAATGAGTATTTAATAGAATTTTGCATTGCACAGGACTAGATAGTGTTTACAGTGGCATAAGCTGTCCAAATAATTATCTCCATATGTGGGCTCCCACATGAATCTTAACATGTGCATATAACTGTCGTTTAGATGGCAAGCAAATCTAGGGGTGACAACTTCTCCACACAGGAGAATGAGATAATAATAGATGCCCTGCAACGACATAGATGGAAACTCCTTGCATGGGCAGGAAATGCAGTATGGAAGAATGAAGTCTGGACCGACCTCACCAACATGATGAATGCAGCGGGAAGTCACAATAGATCCTGTGACGCTTAATGCCAATGCTCACTGACATAATCGTCCATGCAGCCAACAGGGTATGACAGTATGAGAGACTTAGGGATTCAACCAATGGTGGTCCACCATAGACACTCCCTGATGAGATCACACAGTTTGTTGCATCCCAGGCTGCACATGTATGTGTTACTTTGCATAACATTGATGCATATAGAGTAACTCAGTACATGTCGCTGTTGCATGCATACATATATAGTCTTTCTTGTGTTGCAGCAGCAGAATTGCATTGGACATATGAGTCCATACAGGATGATAACTATTAACATAAGTGTAATGACATCTAGCCATACAACTGCAGTACAAACATAATAGTGCAACCAACATATGTATTATTGCTAGCATTCATTTTCACATGTCCATCTATTTTTGCACAATGGCAGGAAATGGCAGGTGAGTGTCTCCACACACACTATTAATGTGACCACTATCTGTTCTTGTCCCAGACTCATTTTTTGCCAATGCTATTTACTGCCATATTGATATGTAGACCAGGTCAACATGTTTATAGGTTACAGCAATGTGCAGCAGACCTGTGCTGCATAAAATTGATATTGCTATTTTTCTACACAGGGACATCTGGCCAAGAGGTGCACCATATGTCACTTGAGGTGTATCAGAACTGTTAATGTGCTGTATATGTCATTATGTGACTATCCCATTGCCTGCATACATGACTCTGTTGGCTTTGTCTTTACTTTACCACTGTAGGATCTGCATTATGACACACAAACTCATCACATCAGGAGGGTGTCACTGGTATCCTATTACCTCTCTTTCATATATGTCATTGCTGTTATTCCTGTTGTTGTCCTCCATTAATACTGTTTCCTTCTACTCATTTGTAGTGCAGCTTACATCAGTATCTCATGCACAAACAACTGGTAAGTGTATGTAAAACCTAGTGTATTTTTAACACTGTTGGAATGGTCCGTGCTGGTAAGGATGTGATTAAGAATGCTATGTTTATGACTATGTTTCCCTACAACAGTTGCATTTTATCCGTCTCCTTAAGCTACTGTCTTCCCACAAGGACTTGTCAGGTCTGTATTATGCTTCTATTCCTCACATATGTCATGTATGTTGGATATATAACATACATGTCAACTCCCTTTTATATAGATTCTGTGGCCCACACACAGACAAGACCTCATGGTAAGCAATTATTATCTGTAGCATTGCAGTGAGATATAAATGTCATATGTCATTAATGATATAGAGCATGTAATGTAAGCATGTTCTCCTGACCTGCATCATCTGTATTTTCTTCTAGCACATCACTTGCCTTTATTCTCCATTAGCCCATCCACTGATCCCAATGTGGGATCTGATGTGTCTCAGTATGGTAGGATGGCCACTGGCACACAGGACACTGACATGGTGATACAGTCCATCCCAGATGATGACATTTATGTGGCTGCAGCTGAAGCCTCAGACATGGAGGGAAATATGTCCAGCCATTCTAATAATGAGGGGGACATTGGATGGTGGACAGGATGAGGCCTGTAAACAACAGACCCATGTTGAGACTGCTACTGATGTTGAAAGTTCCCCACACCACATTGCTACTGCCAATCACAGTAGAAGTAGGTGTGTAGCTGCTGTGCATGGACACATGTCAGAGGGTGCCTGCCTACTCCTACAGGCAAATGAACATTCCCAGCAACATAATGGATCTGTCATCCATACACTTGCCTATGTCACAGATGATATTGCATACCACCTGGGTGTGCTGCATGAAGGAAAGGACTGCAGACATGCTGGGGTCATGGTATCATTGGCTGTACAAAATGAAAGTATGTAATCTGTGGCATGGTCTGTAGAATCCCTGGCTATGACAATGCTACAGCAATGCCATGGTACAAGCAGGGTTCTGCTTGCCCTGACTGTGCTTAGCCAATTGCCAGAAAGGAGAGGCAGGTCCCCTCTCAGCAGACCAAACCTTGGCCATGGGGCATCGTTATATATGCTGCAACATGCATACACTTCTGCTTCTGGCCCATTTAATGTTGGCCTAGTATTCATGAACAGAAAGTCAACTCATACTCATGCTCTTTCCCACCATGTATCTACACATGCTGGCATCACTCCATCAGTGTCCTCTGTGGAGTAACCTGGGAAAAGTGTTTTCATATGTGGTATGGGCAGACAGGACCATGGTGTGAGCCATCAGCGTAAGTATCCTAAACTGTGTTTGAGTAACACTGACAGTTGATCCACTGAGTCCAGTAGTATCAGTCTCACCACTTGGAGATGATGATTGCTGTACAGACCACTGACAGTGTCATCTGTCTGTGTTTGTTAATAAGTGTGATGCCACTGGAGTCTGATATTTTACTAACCATAGGTGACTTCATTTTTTACATCAGTTTATCCCTACTTTACATTGATATATGTTGCTTGTGATATTGATAACAGATCTGCACTATGTCCTGCATTGTTTTCCTTTTTGCATCTTTCTATAGTGTGTGTTTTACAGACATGTGTCTTCAGTTGTCTGTCATACACACATGCACCAATATGAGTGTGTATGCATACTTGTGTCAGGTGTGTCTTAAGTTGATGAGCCTGACTGGGATAGATTTGCATATGTTCATTCTGTTATATATTATGATTATGTTATTATTTCTGATGTTCAGCATTTATGTCTACTGGGTACTTGCCATTAGATGTAATCTGTGCTGCTGTGGTGCAGTAACACCTGAACATCAATGTTTAATCTGTGTACTTCTCTGCATATGTGATTTGTCATGACTCAAAGCTGTGTGTCAGATGCTGCCATGTTGCCTACACTTAGACATGTGGTTATACAATCCATTGCCCACACCTGTGTCCTCTGCACCCTGTGTCCTCCTGCTCCTCCTCAGATAGCTGTGAGATGTCATCCTCAGTCATCAGAGGTTCTTGGGATAGTTCACCCACACATGCCATTGGAAGACTGCAGTGTGCTGTTGATAGCCTGTTGTGTAGCATGGTACGCACAGTTATCATCTGTGCTGCCTTCTCAGGTGAGTATTGCAGTGCATCTCCAGATGTGTCCAGACATCTGAATCTAGCTTTCAGTAAACCAAACACATGCTGAATGGTATTCCATGTTGTTGTGTGTACTCTATTGTAGACCTCCTCTGCAGGGTTTGATGGTTCTCTGTACAGGGTCATTAGCCACTGCTCAAGTAGATAACCACAGTCACCTGTTATGGGAAATAAACACAAATGTCATCACTGATATTGCTGGGGGGGGGGTATCCTTAGCTTACATTCTAGTTGTGTTCCTGTACTTACTCAGTAGTATTCCTTCAGGTATCTCACCTTGCTGGAATATGTCCCACAGACACCATATGGTGGCATTGTGGGCACTTCTAGGGTGTGCTGCCATGTTTGTTATACTACCATCTGCTGTACAGATGAACTAAATGTTTAAGGATGGCTACCCCTTTCTGTTGATGTATCTGTCTGCTTTTGGATGAACTGTGGTCTTGATAGGGATATGGGTGCAGTCCATTGTACCAAGTGCATATGGGAAGTTCACAGTTTTATAGAACTGGTGCACAAGAGTTCTCCACTCCATAGATGGGAGGTGTATGCACTCATCCACCTTGCTGTACACTGCTGCCAGGAATTTTTACAGGATATGACTGGCAGCTGTCTGTGACACTCCTACAGCATCACCCATGTGCCTGTGGATGGTCCCAGATGCCAGTACACCCAGGCTGAGACACTCTTTCATTTCAAGAGGGATGAGGTTGCCTCACATTGTCTGCACAGATGTGTGGGGGGGACACATGTTGTACACAGCATGCACCAGCTGTCTGCTTAGGTGGTACCTGTCAATGATTTGTTGATCTGACAGTTGGCTTAATTGCAGGCTTGCTGTCACTCTAGCTAGCTGCCTTCTAGGACTCACAGCCACAGCGCACGCCATGGTTTGCAGAACTGAAACCTACTGCAGTTCATTCAGTACAGGTAGTATTTTATTTATTTATTTTTTGTTATTGGTATTATTACACATTCCATCGTATTCCATTGTAATAGCTTCCATTCCTTGTGTTGCAGTATGGCATATGCTGAGGATTTTGGAAACAGAGTCAGCATTGCCATTGTCGCATTTAAGTTGGATTGGGCATGCATGATGTGTTTTGGAATCTGGCAGGTGTGGGCTTAATCTGTTATTATCCTACACTGAACAGTTAAGTACTCAGACTGCTTGCAGTGTGTCTTCTGAAATAATGTCCTTATCTGGTGCTCTGAAGTCTTCCTTTGACATGGTGTGCTGTCTGCATATCTGGCCCATGCACTATTTATGTTTAACTCTGTTCAGTAATTATTTTGTAGAAAGTAAGTTTTGTGGTATAGTTATGATGTGTAAGCAAAAAGTACTGAAAGGTGCCATAGTCAGCTTCCCTGAATTCACAAGGATCTTCATTTACCTGCTTAAAACAGAGTGCTCCTATCAAGCATCTTCATCTACTGCCTTACACTACAATGCTTATCTGAGTCATTTACTTCAGGCTCCAGGTATAAATACTCAGAATTTGATGCTGTCAAGGCTCTGTAATGCTTCAGGATGTTCACAACAACTCTTGGTTTTCTATTTTTTAAATGTAGACCCTAACTTTTGTTAACTTTACAAACTAATTATATAAACTACTGTGAATAGCAGATATAATTTTATATTCTGTAGAATACACTTTTCTTGTAAATTGTATATGAAAGCAACACATTATATAATGTCATATATATATATATATATATATATATATATATATATATATATATATATATATATATATATATATATATATATATATATATATATATATATATATATATATATATATGTATTTACTCTAAGGAGTAGTGACGTTTGAAGCTGTTCAGTGTGTTTGGTGGGTTTCATCACCTCAAAAAAATGATATATTGGCATATTGCAAATTTTGTGTGTATTTTATTACAATACTTTATCATACTATTGTATATGTGTATTGCATGCAGAATGATTTAGTTAAGACTTGATGGTAAACTTTAGATGCAGTACCTATTCACTTTCTTGCAAAGTCCTGCTGCAGACCTGTATTCCATTTGCAATTGTAGTGACTATATTAGTTATCTACAAAATGTTCGACCTCTTAGAGAGCGCTAATATTATAACTAGAACCAAACTAGAACAAATATTTGTGCCAGTAGAAAAATACAGTAGTAGCCTTTAAATATGTGCAATCCAGAATGATGAGGACATATGTATGTGACAGTGAAGAGTTGTAAATATAGAAAGCAACACACCATAATCAGTCAATTTCATAAGATAATGCCTGGGGTGGATAGACAGTGGGCAGGATTCATGAAACTTCAGTGTAAGAGTTAATATGTCTTACATGGAGGCTGCAGTCTAACGGTATGACATCAGCATGCCATGCATATTCATGAGGGCATGCTGAATCACACCCTAGGCTAACACGGTCCGTGTAGGACAGTAGGGGGCATTCCGAATGCTGAGTTCTGCAAAGGGACACGCCCCAGAAGAGTCAGAGTCCTGAAAGTAAACTCCCACGAGTGAGTCTGCGGAAATGTCAAAGAACACAACACCACACATGCCCCCACAGACTATAAACCCAACTGTAATGTAAAATGTAAAAATAGCAGTTTAATTTTTTTTTTTTATAATTTCCAAAATGTTTGCCTGTAGTTGCGCTTGTTTGTGAGGGTATGTCCTCCGCTCAGTCACAGTTAGCAGTCATTGAAAAGCATATAAGATCTAAATATGCAAATTAAGCCAAGTATCAATAGCGTAGCGGTAGAGACATTGGCCAAAGAGGAGGTAGTCACGGTTCGAGTCCCTACAACATCATTTTCTATTTTTATTTAAATAAGCATGAAACAATCCCCTGACATATATGTATATATATAACTATAATTTAAGTAAAATGTAATGAAATGGGCCATGTATTTTGAAGAAATCTGACACAAGAAAATATAAAAAAAATGTATAAGTGCCCATAGCTGAGCAAGGCTTTACAAATCTGAATATGAGTGCCCATAGATGAGCAGTGGCCTAACAAGTGTAATATGACTGCCCGCAGTTGAGCAGTGGTTTAACAGGTGTAATATGACTGCCCGGAGTTGAGCACCACTTTAACATGCTTAAAATGAGTGCCTGTAACTGAGCAACACTTCTCACAACGTAATATGCGTGCTCATAGCCAAATAACGCGTTACCCAGCGTAAGCCATTTGCGCGGAGCTGCGCAGCGAGCTAACTGGCGGGCAATGTTGAGCAAGCTGTATCAAAACCACCTTTACACAGACACACCTCCTACCCTGTCTAGACAGTAGTAAAAAAAATAAAAGCAATGCCCAGGCTCGAACCCAGGATACTGTACACCATAGTCAAAGTGCTGAACCACTAAGCCATGACAGTTGTATTGAGAAATGCAGTATTAGCATATATATATATAGGAATGAATGGAAATAGAAGCATGACAAAGCAGGTTTTCTTAAGCTGATAAATATCCAAAATGGCCAATCACAGATAAGTGCAGGAAAACGGGCATATATAAGCCCCATAGGCGGGAATACACAGCATAACTGATTGTGGTACCCATTTGCAGTCAGAATGGCAGGTGCAGGAGAGGGAAGTCGCTTTAGAGCACAGAGGTGGGGTGTTGAGGAGTCCAAATATATGGTTTGGCTCCTAGTCCACGATCATGAGGCACAACTCATGCAGGGCCAGGTTCCCTGGGGTGCATACAAGACAGAGGCGTGGAACCAGTTGGCACATGATCTCACCAGTGCCACAGGCATACCAAGGACTGGTGAACAGGTCCGTCACCACCATGCGGACCTGAAGAGACATAAGCAGGACCAAATGAACCGTTGGATACAGGAGGCCCGGCAAATGCCCAACGCCCCACTACTTAGTAAGTATCCATGTAATTAAGTATGTAAGAAATTATCCTAGCCTATATTATGGAGATGTATGTTCCAATATTACTTCATTTATGTTACAGCTGCAGGTGTCCATTCCATGAATCGGCAAGCCTATGCTGATAGGCTGCTGAGGTTGCACCACCAGGCAGGTTAGTAATTATTTTGCTGGAATTGTTATAGAATATAAGTGAGACAGCTTGTAAAAGAGTTCAGTGTTGTTACATATTAATAAAGTTGAAATAAGCCTAGAAGAAAGATTCTGCTAGTACTGTAAGATTAGATAAGTGATGCAGCCTGTAATCCAGAAATAAACATTAAACAAGTCTGAAATAGAGTTTCCACCTGTATTGTAATATCAGATAACTGTTTCAACCTGAAAATGACTGGTAATCAATCTACATGTGTCGAATACATCCCCTTTTAAAATTTGCCATATGAAATAGTTGAGTCTGTTGGAAAGGATTGTTGTAACCAAGTAAGAAATGTTAATAACACCTAGAATTAAGTACCATCTTGAACTGTAAAAATAAAACAAGTGAGAGTATGAGAAAGAGGGTATGAATCAACCAAGAAAGCTCTAATAAATCTGGAATAAAGTTATACTGCAGTCAGTACATAATGAAATGAATGAGATAGCCACAACCAAAGAGTGAAATGGGTGTAATAAAGTACTGAACCTGGAATGTGTCTGTCCCACAATTTGGATATGGTGCTGTACCCTTGCAATATGGAAATGGTATGGTTGTATGAAATACTGAACATCCACAGTTGTCTAGAGCCATATAAATCAAATGTAGCAGGATGCTGTACCTGAACACAGACAGATATGAACATGTATGAATAAAAATGGAATGTATATTAATGTAGCAGTAACATTCCCATCACCAACATTCCTAAGTTTACATATAGGAAACTGTACAAACACATGTACGGGATATATATCTGCAGCTACTAGGAATGTACAGCATATGTATAGGTAGTTTAAGTTGTTAATGTAATATTTCTTCACCCTACACCATTTTCACAAATGATGCCATTCCACACCAAACTAGGTATGTGTATACACAATTGATTCCCATGGACATTTATCCTGTTTGTTCATACATATCTGCATGTACATTGATGCATGTGCCCTGTTCACATATCCAAACCTGATGGCCTGTTGCCATCAATCAACTGTGCATGCTGTTGGATTGTGTACTATTGTTCTAAATATGCATGTGTTATGCTTGCTGTTCAATGTTTGGAATTCATGGGTGTTTGGTTAATGGGAATACTAATACTTGCTGTTACAACTAATTTTGAATGGTGTTGTTTGTTACTAACCCAAAATGTCATAAAATACTGATAAACATAGGACAACAGGGAAGGCGGGTTCCAGCGGACCCACCTCTCCCACCTCAGCTGGCGAGTGCACCTGGCACCAGTGCCCAGGCCGGAACCTCCTCTGGTGGCCCTGTGCCACCTTCGGGTGGAAGCGCTGCAGGGGATGGGGCTCTTCCCCCCTCTGCAAGTGTGGCCAGAGGAGAATGTCCACTCACCCTCAAAAGTGTCCGGTCTGTGGTGCGTAGCGAGATCAGGCATTCTGTGCTTGAACCCCTATGCCAACTTGAGGCGAGAGTGGTGCAACTCACGGGTGTGCCTGCCCATCCTATACAGCCCCCAGCACAGCCCCGTCTTGGGCAGTGAAGGTGCAGTGGTAACTGCCCATGGGTGGGGATCTCCGTTCCACTGTTGCCATCTGTGGGCTCATGGGCTCGTGATATCCAAACATCCGTCCCCATCAATTGTGTTTACCCCCCACATGTGTCATACTCCACCCCTGTATGCATCTTGTTTGTCTTGTCTGTTAACCGCCCCAATCTACCTCCCCAAATATACCTACTTCCTGTACGTCACATTCCACTCTCACCTGAAAAAAAAAAAAAGGGCACTCTGTTCCCACAAAAAAATTACGCCCCATACATAGCTGCCCATTTTGCAGACATGTCTGCTGGACATGTCAACTGATAATTAAAATTGGCTGTACAACATATTTTGTTGTCCTCACCCCTCCCTCAGGGGTGGAAGGTTTCAAATTTCACACCATATTACACACATATGCACAGCTGTTGCTGATAAAGAAATAGGCAGCTATGGGCATTCCCTAATCCTTCCTGCAAATCCCGAGCTTGTTTTCCTACTGTCCTACCCTCTTTGTGCCCCCTTTTTCACCACTGTCCTATCTCCCCATTTTCTTTTCTTTCAAAAAAATTAGCGTGGGTGTTAGCAAGAGTAAGCACTTTTAAGCAGTAGTCAGCGGGTGTGCTCTTGTGTGTGCGTAGCTAAGCCACTGTGCGCATGCGTGAGCACCACGCTAACCAGCGCAAACCCGCTTACAACTGCTTAAAAGTGCCTTAGTCACTCTGTATGACAAGGCCTGTAGTCTGCTCATCAGCAAAATAAAATTCCCCTGTCAGTCTCGAACACAGGATCTTGGAAACACTAGTCTGCATGACTTACCACTAAGCCATAACTGACATACAAGAACATGGTGCTGAAAGAAATATATCATGAAATACAAGGAGTGAATGTAAAGGGAATATAGGAAGGCCATTACACAAAGCTTGTTCCCTGTATGTTTACTGGCAATTCTTGTGGAATTGCAATACATTAGTGTGATAAGAGAAACAGCCATGCT
This sequence comes from Protopterus annectens, assembly GCF_019279795.1. Classification (NCBI taxonomy): domain Eukaryota; kingdom Metazoa; phylum Chordata; order Ceratodontiformes; family Protopteridae; genus Protopterus; species Protopterus annectens. The sequence goes on from NC_056734.1 coordinate 917,944,244, forward strand.
AGGAGGTAATAATGTTACAGTAGCACCTTTCAAAACACACACAGTATCAGAGCAGGATAAACACCACCATATTTGAATAGGTATGAGGCCAGACATCCCAACTGTGACTGATTTACAGGGATGTCCTTCATTTGTCAAAAAATGTTACCTGTGCCCCACTGACTCCCTGTGTAATGTACTAACAGTAGGCAGAAAGGTGGGGAATCCCACACAATGTACACTATCAATAAGTTAAAGTAGACACTACTTGCATGTCAGAAATGGTGTAGTAATACATATGCTCAAAATACCCCACAGTCACAACTGCAGAATATCTGAAATATATCACGGGTGTATCCCACTGATATGTACCGTTCCCTGAGGCTGGTCAAATATATACCTGAAAGTATCTCAGGCCTGGAAGTGTCAGAAACACACAGGCATATCAGCCTGTCTGCTGTTACACACTCTGCGAATAGCTGTAGAATTGCTTCCACAAGCACACCCTCATGTAGGAGTACAACCCAGAAATATCAAAGGATGTAGCCATCTAACAAACTAAGGACAGTATAGCAGTTTACAAGCACTGCATATGCCTGATATTCTCAACTGTTAGTGCAAAGTACAAGGCCCTACTACTGCTCAGCAGCAAAATAAGATACCCTTGTAAGTGTCAAACCACAGACCTTGGCCTCACCAAACTGCATGCAGTGTCACCAAACCACACCAAACATATAAGAAATTGCTGCTGAAAGAAATATATCATGCATTACAAGGAGTGAATGTAAATGGAAAATAGGAAAGCCATAGCAACACATTCCAGTAAAGACAAATATCAGGCCTTCAAGGTGTGAATGTAAAGGCAAAATAGTGAAGCCATAGCAACACATTGCAAGAGCTACTGTTGTATACCAGTTAATCCACGAATCCCACAGGAAAGTACATACTCCCATGTAAACAGTGTTAGCATTATTAGGTGTGACTTAACATACACACTGAGAAGAATGAACTGCAAGAAGCAACAGTCAAGTTTCAGTACAACATGCATTTCAATGGCTACAGCACAGCCTTAGATATGAGAGACATATCAATCTTTTGACTGACACAACAGTGTCCACAGCAAACCAGCATGGTCCCCACCTTGATAAACTGAAAGGCCTACGCCTACCTAACCTAACATTTTATAGCACTGTCCTGAAATCACAGTGAGAACTGCAATTACCACACAGCAGGCTGCATGCAGTTAGTAAGTGCTGGCCAACAATTGGTGCAGAGGCCATCACATGCACATGTTCAGATACCTACAAAAGCATCCTGTACTGCCACTCCACACATGAAATAATATTATTGCAGCCACTGGAGGGAGAGAGAGAGACAAAAAAAAAAAAAGCCATCAAGCCATCAAGCCTTCAAGCCTTCAAGCCTTCAAGTCATCAAGCCATCAAGCCTTCAAGCCAGCCAGCAAGCCAGCCAGCAAGCCAGCCATCCAAAAAAGCTGTCAGAAACAAAGGTAATGTAAACTACATAATCTAATAATCTACATACTGTGAACCCTCCATATGTGTTAGCAGTCTGTATCTATATGTATATGAAGATGTGCATAGGGCAAGGGACATACTGCAACTGTTAGTGAAGGCTGGACATACATATGTAGTTGAAGGTTGCTATGTGCATATATCAATGTAGGTTGTAGTACAATGTACAATGTACAATGTAGGTTGTACAGCAATGGATGATTAGAAGTATGTTAGTGTCTGTATGTGTATGTATATATATATATATATATATATATATATATATATATATATATATATATATATGTGTGTGTGTGTATGTACATAGAGAGGTATGTATAAATAGATAGACATACATAGATAGATAGATAGATAGATAGATAGATAGATAGATAGATAGAATATGTATGTACATATAGATGTAATAGACACATACATATATAGATATATATAGATACATACACATATACAGACAGATATGAATGTCTATAGATATGTATGTATATGAATATATCTATCTATATATATAGATATATATATATATATATATATATATATATATATATATATATATATATATATATATATATATATATATATATATATATATATATATATATATATATATATATATATATATATATATATATATATATATATATAGAGTGAGAGAGGCACATGGGGGCAGATGTACTGCAACAGGTGGCTGGTGACGAAGGCATGGACTGAACACCAGTGTGGATACTGGAGAACCATACCCTATTCCAAAACACTTTAACCACTAACTACCACATAGGTGGTTGCCTGCCTACTACAGGAGGTGTCAGAAGGGAACATAGGAAACAAGTGTACAATAGCCTCCCCTTTGATATTCACAGTGGCACACTAGTCTTGTAATCCCTGTACATGGTATGTGTCATCACAAATGGTGTGTCAGCTAGGGAAATGTAGGTCAGTGTACCCCTCTACACCTCGCAATGTCCTACACGGTATGTACCTCCCATGGCAACTACAGCAAGGGAAAAGGCCACAGACATACCTAACAAAGAGTGATAATGCCCTCAAACACATTCCCTATGCAGAGTGACTGACAAAACCACGGATAGAGTGCCTTTCATATGACCTACACAGAGGTTATCACTGCTGGATATACAGAGTTATGTCACACCCATACCAGTTGTCCAACCGCCATGGTAACACCTCACAACCTGTCCAGCCTAAATGACCTATGGCCCTCATCCTTGTCACCACAGTAAAGAGCACATGCTGAAGGTACAGGTTCCTATCCACAAATAAGCCATACCCTGGACTAAACCACCCAGCATTAACAAGCAAGGCTCCTTATTAGTAGATGTCAGACATAGCCCTGATGAATGTTATGGAGATAGGTAATATGCCATATGAGTCACCTCTGTGTAACTGTTTGACAGGAGCAAGTACAATCACATTGCATGTGTCCCAAGGGGCAGGGTAGCATAAGGCTATGCTGCCGTAGGCCCAGGGCCAATAGCATAGTACCTACCTATGACAATGCACACACACACATGTACTCATTGCAATACCAACTATGTGAGGTGGAATGAGTGTGACACTGACTGTGTGCAAGGTCTGTAATGGTGTGATTGCTCAGCATGACTTTGTGTCTCTCATGGTAGTGTGTGTCCTCGGTGTGAGGCCAGAGAAGGATATGTCAGTTATTGAGATACAAACATACTACATTGCCATATGTTGTGCTGTAGTTCACAGTGTATAACTGCGGTGTAGGTAGGGGTATGGCAGCAAAGACTAGGGTGGATTACCAGTGAAAATGTAAATGTGCATTGCATGCATTGCATGGGATGACAATATTCTCCATCCATTAGCTTTATACATATCCCCAGTGTGAGGTTGTGCATTGATCCTCAAACAGTGTGCCGAGTGCTGGTGTGTACAAGTTTGTTGTATGGAGTGTGCCAGGCACTGTCACACAGTTGTTGGCTGAGCAGTGATATGTGGTAATTTACATGTGTATCCCCTGATAGACAGACAGATGCTATATATGGCAGTTCAGTGATATCAGTACAGTACAGTATTACTTGTGCCATATTACTTGCTCACATATTTTTCTTTTCCTTCCAGGGATGTGGTGCATCAGCGCAACCCCTGTTATTCAGCTGCAGAGGATGAGGAGATACACCGGAGCCTGGTGCGGGATTTTTCCACACTGTTTTCCAGGACCAGCCAGAACCAGCAGGAGAGGGCTGCACTGTGACAAGACCTTGTCCGTCTGGTAATTGACATAGGCATACATAATTGGACATATGAGCAGGTACACCATCACTGCAGTGATTTAATTGGAAATGTCCATCAGCATGCATCTGATATCCACAGACAACAGCTTGCCACAGGTGGTGGGGTACCTATCCACCCCCCTCACCAGAGTGGAGAAGCTCCTCCTAAGTGTTGTGGCACCAGCCCAACAACAACAACATCCACAGACATGTGTTATGATGGAGGCTGGAGCCACCCAGCATGTGGACATGGAGTGTGCAGGTAACATGCCATATCTGTAGTTGACTGTTCTCTGCACAGGTAGTTCATGCATGTGTGAGATGTGTACTGTGTGTGTAGCTGTTATCCTGCCTATTCTTGTGCAAGATTGATATTCTGAATATCATCAGTACACCTGTGAAAGCCAACTGTTGTACTACTGTACTGTATCATACTCACAGTATCAATGGCACACTTGTGGCCACTGGCAATAACTCTCTTATTTGTGCAGGTCCCTCTGGAGTAACAGCAAGGCTGCCAATCCATGCTGGTGAGTGTGTAATAACAATACTATTAATACTAATAATAATATTAATACTTATAATACCCTCAAACAGTATTGTGTATGTGTTGGATTGCAGGTGTGTGTGTGTTTGTATCTGCTGTACTGAGTAGTGTACATGTGTGCCCGTGTGCATGTGTGCATGTGCCCGTGTGCATGTGTGCATGTGTGCCCGTGTGTATGTGTGCCCGTGTGCATGTGTGCATGTGTGCCCATGTACGTGTGCATGTGTGCATGTATGCCCATGTGCCCGTGTGCATGTGTGCATGGGTGCATGTGCCCGTGTGCATCTGTGGTAACATTGTGTACACATTGTAAACTGTGTTTCCTGTCTTCCTCTCACAGGTTCTGGTGTTGCTCTGTTATCGTGCAGCAGGGAACCTGAAGCCACTGCTGGGGATAGTGATAATGATGATACATGTGCAATGGCACAGGTAGGTGTGACAGGGTCTGTTGTTGGTCAGCCAATCGACAGTACACAGCAGTCAACCCCATCAATGCGCACAGTCATCCTGCCGATACATCCATTGTCACCAATGTCCATAGGTGAGGGACAGCATACAGTGGGCATTGACCAGGGTAATGTGGTATCAGTGGCACATTCATCCCCTCACAGCAGCCATGGCCAGAGTCCTGACATGGTACCACACAGGCAGATGTCCAGGGGTTCTTGTGGGAGCATCCGTGGTCGTACTGCCCCTGTCAGACGTGCCCACAGAGGTCTTTCAACCTCAGCTATGTTCCGGGCTGTAATGCAGGCACAGGCACGTATGGAATGGTACACCAGACAGGGTCTGAGGGAGCTTAGAGCACATCGCACTGCTATGAATGACACTATGTGTGACGTTGCGGCTGCCATCCGTACTGTCGGCGAGGTCATTGACAGACTTGGGGGGACACATTAGATCTGTTCCACAGCTACATGTCTATGAGCCAGGGCAATGCAGGATGGTTGAGGCATCGACGTGGATGTATGCCAGCAACATCATCAGCTGGCAGTCATTGCGGATGACAACAAACCTGCAGCCACTCCCATAGTGCCAGTACCAGCCCCAGCAATGCTGGGTCTGTGCTGTCATCAAACCGCCCTAGAAGACCACGTGCATGTGGCTCTGGACAGTCCCAGCAGGGACATGTGTCCAGTCATCAACCAACTGCTTCTGATGACAGTACCCAGTCCAGCTTAGTACCTGATACTGTCCGTAGCACCCCTGCCAGGCACAGGTACTGTGTCCGTGGCCAGAGAGAGTGATCTGTATGACCTGGCAGGTACAGTCTGTGGCTGTCCACAAACACCCGTATATGGCAGCCATGTGGTGGAACTGTGTGCATGCATACACACATGCATAATGCTAACACCTAAGGCTAACACATACACACACACACACACACACACACACACACTGCATCAACATTGCCCCATTTTGTACTGTTGTCCCTCACTAACACACACACACATACATGTTGATTGGATGTGTCAATGTCAGACTCTGGCATACCAAGTACACACCCTGTGCATATGATGAAACTGTGCCACCTCCTGCAATCTGTAACATTGATGCAGGAACAGGATAGCATGGTGCTGATGCACAGGGTGACTACATAGCACTATAGTAATATTATCATGTTGTTTACAGTACAGTGTAATGATATCAATGTGGGTATATCCCAGCATGCCTGATGTATTAACAGTATGATTGTCATTGTAGTGTTGTTATACACCAGTGTTAATTCCAAAAGTGTAATGTCTGCACATGTTTGCATTCTGGTGATAAGGCTGAAAACACAAACCCACCTACATAGGTATCACAGGGGATAAGAAATTGGAAGTAATGATACTCAATGCCAGACATCTAAACTGCAAGATGCATGCAGTCCAAACTCTACTAAGCTTGGAGAATGTTGATATCTGTGCAGTAACAGAAACCTGGTTCAAGTCTCCCAAGAGCACCTTAGCACTACCAGGTTACACCTCATACCATGCTTTACAGCCCCAAAACATGGAACTAACTATGAAAGGAGGGTGAGTATCAACAGATGTCAAGGGTACCCACACCCCCAGGTTGGTGCCACAGCATGAAGCATCACAGACTATCCACGTGCAACTAACAGTGGGTAAAACTGCCTTCCAGTTCATAGCCTGCTACAGACCACCCTCCTAAACCCAGGTAACACACTTGGCCTACTTATGAAAACATGTAAATATGAAGGTGTCTCCAAACAACATTATATTGGGCAACTTCATCTACCACACATAGACCAGGAGCATTACTGTAGCTCCAACACCCTAGGCCAAAGGTTCCTATAATTCATAAACTTAAATGCTATGGAACAACTTGTTACCACTCCCACAAGAGGGGAGAACATACTGCACCTGATCATCACCAACATGGGGACTCTATGCTCTAGACCAGAAGTCTATCCCTCACTGGTAAGATCATACCATAGAGTAATCTCACTGTATATTCACATACCAACTTCAGCCCCTGGCCAGAAACCACAGTGAAAAAGTTGTCTAAAGCAAATTCCATACACCTCAAAACCGAGACAGAGGTGGAATCCTTCAAAGCCCCTGGGCCTGTGGAAAATACGGCCCACACTGCTGAATCCTTTATAAACACATTCTATGAACACCTTCAGGAATGCACAGATCATGCAATTCCAAATATAACCATGACCCAATCTTCCAAAGACAGGCATCGTTTCTGGTGGACCCCAGCCACATAACAGAAAACAATAGAAGGAGGAAGCTACTACATGTTCGAGCATTATCCCAGAAAGGGAAGGCATCTCTGATCAGTATTTTGAAAACATTATGGGCACTCATAAAATCATCTAAGGCCAGCTTCAAGAGAAATATTGCACAAGACACTAAGGATAATCACAAGGCTTTCTTTACTTATGTTAGGAATGTGGGTGGGAATTACCATATATGCTCAGAAGTTGTCCTAAATGACAAGGAATACACCTAAGCCACATACATTGCCAACGTAATTGATGACAGGTTCAGCAGAAACATCTCACCCCCCTCCCCACCACAAGGGAAAATATATATCCCAGCAGAGTGATGCCCCCCTGACATCTGAGATGCTCAGTCACCCTCTCCAAAGCAAATACACAGCATCAATGGGAGCAGACAGTGTCCCAGGCTGCATCCTACATGAACTCCAAGAAGAACTAAACACAAACATAAAACTACTGTTCAATCCCAGCCTTACTACAGGATATGTACCCAAGGAGTGGTGTACAGCAACAGTGATCCCTGTCCACTAAGGTGGTGCCTCATCGGATCCTGGAAACTATCACCCCATATGCCTGACTAGCTTGGTCTGCAAAGCTATGGAAAGGATCATCACAGACCTCATAAATAAAGCTATTGGGGACCTACAGACACTGGATCCTACCCAGTTCGGCTTTGTTGAGGGCACATCCTGCCTCTTAAACCTGGTCGATGTCTTTGAAACAGTCACCAAGGCCAGTGACGAGGGGAAGGTGTTCAACACAGCCTACCTGGACAATTAAGTAGTGTACACATGATTAGGGACCTGGGGACCCGAGTTGATAGCAAACTCTCATTTGACAACCACATGGTTGTAGTGGTTAAACAGACAGTTTATATAGGCCACCTAATCATGAAGGGATTCACAGCTAGATCACGGGAGGTCATCGTGCTCTTCAGTCATCCCTCATCAGGCCCATAATTGAGTACAATGCCCCTTTTGTGGTGTACCTTACCAGAGACCTGTACTGCAGCAACTGGAAAGTCCACAAAAGTACCTCACCAAGGGGATCAAAGGGCTCCAACAGATGCCTGACATATAGAACCATGTCCAACCTGGAATTAATGGACATGCTGCACCTCAGAAAATCCAGTTTCCATGGAGCTATGCGCTCGTGACACTTGCACCTCAGCCCTTATATAAATAGGACATGCTGGAGGGACAGATTCATAACCCAGAGGCTCCCTTCACTCTGGAATAAAATCACAATCCAGGTTAGGGAGAGTCCCTTAATGACTCTCTGCAAGAGGACTGTTGATGAGTGGATGGGAGATTGTAGGTTTACCCTGGGTTTCACTTCTGTGTCACTGTTACACAGAGGCTGAGTATATAACCTAGAAAAAGGCCATATGAAAATACATTTAAAATGGGTGGCGAAAGACAAACACAGTCTGGCTAGGCTTATAACTACCCTAGGGCAGATAGCCTAGTATGAACCTATGAACCTATTACATGATGTATCCTCAACTGATACACAGATGTAGGAAACCCAGTGTCAGTGATATCCCTGCAGTACTACACTATACCAGTAGCCATTCTTACTGAGCCCCACACATCCCTGGGAAGAATACTGTTTGGCATATAGCAGTCTCACGTACATGCCAACACACTAGCGATATGTTCATCCACAACTGGAAATGTGTACAGTGGCCTACAATGCAGTCTGCACATGACACACATGACCACCGAAAGGGTATCATACAGATAGATACCTGTTGTCCAAGCCATGGTCTATTACTGTAACACAACTGTAACTTTGTCATCAGCATGTACTTAACATAGTATACCAGTAGTACCATGTAGGTGGCAGCACCCATCATGTAGAACGGGTAATGGTGTGTACATATGGACAAGTGTTTTCTTGTCTATCCTGTGATATTCACATTTCCAAAGGTATTGTGCAGTCCCTTGGTGTATCACCTAAGCAAGAAGGTGTCTTTATGCATATCAGCAACAGTTGCCATACACCTACAATGGATGTCCATTACTCACAGATTTTGCTGTGTTATAACATGTGTAACATATACTCCAGACATGAACCCTCACCCACATTAAGATATCACAGCTTTCATGAGTGTGTGTCACCCTGTTGGCCTAGGACACAGATCACTGCAGTAGCCTGCATTGTCAACAACATACATGTATGGCGTACAGTCTGGGAATCTGCAGGACATGCTGGCACAGGTAACAACTGTATTCATATGAGGCAGGCTTCACACATAGGAACTATTGAAGGTCACAGGTACATATCTGTATGTGGCACACACATACCTGATGTGTGCATTGCACTTACTGTTATAATTATATGTCATACATTAATAAAAGCAAAACCCACCACACATTGACAAACTGTGCGACAAACACACAAATAGCTTTTGTAGGATTCAAACCCCTACCTAACTATGTTATGACACTTGAGAGAGATGCATTAGCACAGTGTGCTACTCACATTACTGGGTGGTTTCTCTTCTCCTGCTATACTTATAGGGTGCTGACATCATCAGTCTTTACAAAGAAGAATGTACATCATGTAGTGTGTTATTCCAGTTATCAAAAGGGACATCTCTTTCAAAGAGAATTGCACACATCCTGCCCTCCCCAACACACACAAACACACTGAGCATGTACAGGATGCAAACCCCTACCTAACGATGTTATGCACTTGAGAGAGACACATTAGCGCAGCGCGCTATTCGCGTTACTGGATGATTTCCCTTCTCCTGCTGTACTTATAGGGTGCTGACATCATCAGTCTTTACAAAGAGGAATGCACATCATGTAGTGTGTTATTCCAGTTGTCAAAAGGGACATCTCTTTCAAAGAGAATTGCACACATGCACACCCCCTGCCCCCCCAACACACACACACACACACACTGAGCATTTGCAGGATTCAACCCCCTACCTAACTATATTATGACACTTGAGAGAGATGCATTAGCACAGCAGACATCCAAGCAACCACTACCTCTAAACATAGCACATGCAACACATAGTTCACAAAGTCAGTGTGCCAAATAGTCACAGCCCTTAAGGCCATACAACATGCTTGATACAGTTGTAATAGGTGACTCCATAGTCAGACACACTGACGTCCCGCTCACCACACTGAACAAGGAAAAGATTATAGTAAGCTGCCTGTCGGGGGCTAGAATCCACCACATAACACAAGCACTCAGGTCACTCCAAAGCAAGTACAAATATGACTCAGTCATTGTCCATGCCGGTGTGAATGACCTGAGATGTACCTCCCTGGACTACATGAAAAGAGACATTGAGGAGCTATCTGTTTATGTAGCCCAGGCCAGGATGACCCTGACCCTGAGCAGCATCTTACCCTCACCAAGAATGATGCCACAGTACAAAGACAAAATGATCAGCTTTAACAATTGGCTCAATTACTGGTGTCATTCTAAGGGGATCCAATGTCTATCTGCTTGGGATGACATGCTTGACAAGCCACGCTGCTTCGCAAGGGACGGCTTGCACCTGTCACCCCTGGGCTTCGGGATATTGGCCAAGGCTCTTGCCACCCCCATAGTGCCTTTTTTAGGCAAGGCTCAAAAGACAAACCCACCTCCCTAGAAAACACAAGTGGAAAAAAACTAAGGGTAATACTGCTCAACGCCAGAAGTCTAAACCTCAAGATGCACACTCTCGAAGCCCTCCACAGTATGGTGAACATTGATGTTTGTGCAGTGACTGAAACCTGGTTCAAGGCTCCTGAGAGCACCCCAGCACTACCAAGTTATACCTCATATCATGCTTTTCAGCCCCAAAACTTGGACCGAACAACAAAAAGAGGGGGAGTATCCATATTCATCAAAGATACCCACACCTCCAGGTTAGTGGCAATGCACAAAGCATTGGAGACCATCCATGCGCAACTAACTGTAGGCAAAACTGCCCTACAGTTTGTAGCATGCTGCAGACCACCCTCTCAAACTCAGGAACCCCACTCAGCCTTCCTGAAGACACTGGAGAGTATGAATGTCTCTCCACATGCCATCATATTGGGAGACTTCAACTACCCAAACATAGACTGGGAGCATTACTCAAGCCCAAACACCCTAGGCCAAAGGTTCCTAGAATTCATAAACTCAAATGCGATGGAACAACTAGTCACCACTCCCACAAGAGGAGATAGTATACTAGACCTGATCATCACAAACATGGGGCACAATGCTCCACACTGGAAGTATACCCCTCATCGTTGAGATCAGACCATAAATTAATCTCACTGGAAATCCACATTCCGCCCCCACCCCCAGCACAAATGACCACAGTGAAGAATTTCTCAAAAGCCAACTTCACACTTCTTAAGACTGAAGTGGTATCCTTCAAGGCCCCTGGGCCAGTGGAAACCACAGCCCACACCGCTGAATCCTTTATAAACGCTTTCTACGGACATCTTCAAGAATGCTTGGATCATGCAATCCCAAATAAAACCAAGATCCATTTCCCAAAGGCAGGTGTCCTGTCTGGTGGACCCCAGCCATTAACAAGCTGTACAACAGGAGGAGGAAGCTACTACATGACAGAGCAAAATTCCCAAAAGGGAAGGCATCTCTGATCAGTACTAGCAAACAACTACGATCACTCATAAAATCATCCAAGGCCAACTTTGAGAGAAAAATCGCAAAAGACACTAAAGACAATCATAAGGCCTTCTTCAGTTATGTTAGAAACCTGGGTGGAAACTCCCACATATGCTCAGAGGTAGTCCGAAATGACAAGAAATACACTGAACACACAGACATTGGCAACATACTGGCAGACAGGTTCAGTGCAAATTCCCCCCCCCCCCAAAAGGAGAAATATCTATCCCAGCAGAGTGTAGCCTCCCTGACATCTCAGATGCCCAGGTGAGAGCCACCCCTCCAAAGCTGAAAACACAGCATCAATGGGACTGGACGGTGTCCAGGGTTGTATGCTACATGAACTCCAAGAGGAACTAAACCCGGCCATAATGCTGCTGTTTAATCTTAGCCTTACTACAGGATACGTACCCAAACAATGGCGTACAGCAACAGTGGTCCCACTCCACAAAGGAGGTGCTTCTACGGACCCTGGAAATTACTGCCCCATAAGCTTGACGAGCCTGGTCTGCAAAGCTATGGAGAGGATCATTATGGAACTCATAAACAAAGACATTTGGGACCTACAGACACTGGATCCTACCCAATTTGGCTTTGTCAAGGGCAGATCCTGCCTTTTGAACCTGGTCGACTTTTTTGAAACAGTCACTAAGGCCATTGACGAGGGTAAGGAAGTTCACACAGCCTACCTTGATCTTGCAAAAGCCTTCGACACAATACCCCACTCGGGCATCATAGACAGGCTCACCAGCTGAACTGTAAACCCATATGTCATAAGATGGGTTGCAAACTGGCTCAAGGACAGAACCCACAAGGTCAGAATTGCTCAAGCCATGTCAGACTCTAAGCCAGTCACAAGCGGTATCCCACAGGGCTCAGTCCTGGGACCCCTCTTGTTCGGCATTTATTTTTCCAAGGTGCAAGCAAACATAGAAGGATTGTGGCTGACAAAGTTCACAGATGATTGCACGCTGGACGCCATAATTGATACTCCAGTGGACACAAGCATCCTTCAGAAAGGCCTCGTAGAAACTGATAACTGATGCCAGAGCCATGGCCTTAAACTGAATGCCAAAAACTATATTGTCATACCCTTTGGGAAAAACAAATTACCACATAGGTGGTAATCCATTAAGTACGGAAGATGGAATCAGGGGCCTAGGGACCCAAGTTGACAGTAACCTCTCATTTGACACTCACAGTGCCAAGGTGGTTAGGAAGACCTTCTATATTACCCACCTTATCATGATAGGATTCACATCTAGATCAGGAGAGGTGATTGTGCCCCTATACTCTTCCTTTATCAGGCCCATAATTGAGTACAATACCCCATTTGGGATGTACCTTACCCAACACCTGCAACAGTTAGACAGACCGCAAAATTACCTCACCAAGAGGCTCAAGGGTCTCAAACATATGTCATATGCTGCCCGGCAGAAGCAACTACAACTCTATTCAGTCACATACCGCCTACTCAGAGGCGGTCTATGCCTGATGTACAAGGCCATGTCCAATCCGGAATTAATGGACATGCTCCACCTCAGAAAATCCAAATCCACCAGAGCCACAAGAGCGAGGGATTTGAACCTCAACACAGAAATAAATAGGACATGCTGGAGGGACAGATTCATATCCCAGAGGCTCCCTACACTGTGGAACAGAATCCCAGTCCATATTAGGCAGAGCCCCTCACTGACTCTCTTCAAGAGAAATCTTGACGAGTGGATGGGAGTTCTTAGGTTTACCCCGGGGGTCATCTCTGTGTCACTACTACACAGAGGCACAGTAAACTAAACCTTACATGGGCATAGTATTCTCATTCCAAGGGGTGGAGAAAGCCACACACACTCTGGCTAGGCTTATAAATGCCCTAGGGCAGATAGCCTAGTATGAACCTATGAACCTATATACATCACAGATACACACACCTCTGGGTTGTTACCACTGTAGTAAGCATGACAGGCCATACATATACAACTACCATTGTGCAAAACTGCCTTTTGGTTTGGTGTGTAGTTCAGACCACCCCCTCCCATATCCAGGAACCACAATTGGTTTTCCTGGGAACAGTGTGGGATATTAAGGTGTTCACATACGCCATTACAGTGGTTAAATTCAGGTACAGGAATATTGACTGGGGGAACTACTCAGGCCTCAACAACATCGCCCTACAGCCACTACAATTTGTGAAGCCATGTGCTATGGCAGAACCAGTCACCAGAGCCACAAGGGGGAGTACATATTGGACCTGATCATTACCAACATGGGGACTCTATGTTCCACACCAGAGGTAGACCACCATTGTTAAGATAAGACCATAACCAACTTTCCCTGGACATCCATATCCGATCCCCACCCCCAGGCAAGGACATCACTGCTAACAAAGTATTTCTCAAAAGCAGACTTTGCACTTGTGAAGACTGGGGTGGAATACTTCAAAGGCCCTGTGCTGGAGGATTATACAGCCCAATCTGCAGAATCCTTTACAAATGCATTCTATGAGCACCTGCAGGTTTTCATTGACCATGCTATCCCAAATAAAACCAAGACTCCTCCACAACAGGAGACCTGTCTGGTTGACACCAGCCATATATAAGCTGTACAACAGAAGGAGCGAGCTAATACATAACAGAGCAATATCCCACAGAGGGAGGACATCGCTGAACAGTATTGGCAAGACACTTCAATCCCTCAAAATCATCACTTGCAAGTTTTGACAGTGAAATTGCCCAGACACTGCAGATAAGGCTCCCCTCAGTCTGGAATTGAATCCCAATTAATGTTAGACATAGCCCCTCACCAAACCTCTTCCAGCAAACTCCAGCCACATGGATGTGACATTGCAAATTCAACCCCTGGGGTCTCCACTGTGTCCCTGCTTGATGGAGGCACAGCAAACTAGCCTTAAATGGTGCCTTCTGTGACCTACTTTACAGAGGCACAGTAGGCTACTGTACTGGGGAGGCAGACACCAAATACACTCTGGCTAGGCTTATGTATTCCCTAGGGCAGACAGCCTAGTATCGACCTCTGAACCCATATGTTTATGTTTGGGATGCACAATATTTGTTGCTGATAAACTGTTTGCAGGTCTTTATTGCCATAGCTTTCCCTGTTTCTATGAACAACTTGTGTATCTGTGGAAGATGGTTGATCATGACAGGGTTCCAGTATATTACTTATGTCTCTATTGTCATTTAACTGTGTGCACTGGGCAGATTGCTGTATTGTGGGAGGTTCCTGGCTTAACACATACAAATGCCAGATATGTGTGGCCAACTGCTATACTGAGACATGGCCTAAGTGTGTGAGCATGCCCAGTTCAGGCTTTCCATGGTTTGTTGCCTGACATATGTCTCATTTATCAAAGTGTGTGAGCATGCCCAGTGTGACCTTTCCATATGTTGAGATTTGAGGTCCACTACATTTGTGGTTGTGTGTGACCTTGAACAATAGTTGACATTTACAGTGTGTGTGTTGGAAGTCATGTTGTGTTCTTACTGCCCAACTGCTTTGTGTCTGAACCCAACAGGGATTATGCTGTGCCTGCAGGGTTTCCATGGGACAATTTGCATACACTTGTCAACATGCTTTCATACTGACCAAACACTGTAATATTGTCATTGTGTAGTGGTTCAGTCCTTTCACTCTGGTGCACAGTATCCTGGGTTTGAGTCCCATCACTGCTTTAAATATTCATACTGAGCACACCAGACTAAGGTATGACCATGTTGCATTTTGTTCAGCTATGACCTACTTAAACCAGGCTTGTCCAACATTACTAGTGTATTCCGCAACTTGGGTGGACATTGACAAACACTAGGCTATGTGCCCTAGGACATTTCTAATCCTAGTCAGAGTGTGTTTGTCCTTCAACACACATTTTAACTGGTGTTTGCCATGACATTTTTCAAGGTTAGTATACTGTGCCTCTGTCTAACTGTGACATAAAAGTGATACCCAGGGTAAACCTACAATCTCCCATACACTCATCAAGATTCCTCTTGAAGAGAGTCAATGACGGACTCTGCCTAACCTGGACTGGGATTTTATTCCAGAGTGAAGGGAGCCTCTGGGTTATGAAACTGTCCCTCCAGCATGTCCTATTTATTTCAGTGCTGAGGTTCAAGTCTCTCGAGCTCGTCGCTCAATGGGATTTGGATTTTCTGAGGTGCAGCATGTCCGTTAATTCTGGGTTGGACATGGCTTCATACATCAGGCACAGATTGCCTCTGAGCAGGCAGTATGCCACTGAGTAGAGCTGGAGTTTCTTTAACCGGGCAGCATATGGCATCTGTTTGAGCCCTTTGATCCTCTTGGTGAGGTACTTTTGGGGTCTTTCCAGTTGCTGCAGGTGTCTGGTAAGGTACATCCCAAAAGGGGCATTGTACTCAATTATGGGCCTGATGAGGAATGAGTAAAGAGGCATGATGACCTCCCCTGATCTAGATGTGAATCCCTTCATGATTAGGTGGGCTATATAAAATGTTTTTCTAACCACTTTGGCCACCTGGTTGTCAAATGAGTGATTGCTATCAACTTGGGTCCCCAGGTCCCTTATTACTTCTTCTGTACTTAATGGATTACCACCTATGTGGTAATTTGTGGGCACTTTGTTTTTGCCAAAGGGGATGACTATACACTTTTTGGCATTTAGCTTGAGGCCATGGCTCTGTCACCAGTTGTCTGTTTGTATGAGGGCCTTTTGGAGGATGCTTGTGTCAGCTGGAGAGTCGATTATGGCACCCAGTTTGCAGTCATCTGCAAGCTTGGTCAGCCACAGTCCTTCAGTGTTGGCCTGTACCTCCAAGTAATATATACCGAACAAGAGAGGTCCCAGGACTGAGCCTTGTGGGACACCACTTGTAACTGGTTTGGAGTCCGACATGGCTCCAGCAATTCTAACCATGTGGGTTCTGTCCTTGAGCCAGTTTGCAACCCATCTAGTGACATAGGGGTTTATATTTAAGCTGGTGAGCTTATCTATAATGCCCGAGTGGGATATTGTATCGAAGGCTTTTGCGAGGTCCAGGTAGGCTGTGTGGACCACCTTCCCTTCGTCAATGGCCTTGGTGACTGTTTCATAGAAATCAACCAGGATTAAGAGGCAGGATCTGCCTTACAAGAAGCCAAACTGGGTAGGATCCAGTGTCTGTAGGTCCCCAATATCTTTATTTATGAGGTCCATGATGATCCTTTCCATAGCTTTGCAGACCAATCTAGACAGGCTTATGGGGCAATAGTTTCCAGGATCCATTGAGGCACCACCTTTGTGGAGAGGGACCACTGTTGCTGTACACCACTCTTTGGGTACATATCCTGTAGTAAGGCTGAGCTTGAACAGTAGTTTTATGTTTGGGTTTAGCTCTTCTTGGAGTTCATGTAGGACACAGCCCGGGACACCGTCTGGTCCCATTGATGCTGTGTTTTTTGCTTTGGAGAGGGCAGCTCTTACCTGAGCATCTGAGATGTCAGGGGGGCAGCACTCTGCTGGGATAGATATTTGCCCTTTGGTGGGAGGGGAGAAGTTTGTGCTGAACCTGTCAGCTAGGATGTTGGCAATGTCTGTGGGTTTGGTGTATTTTTTGTCATTTTGGACTAATTCTGAGCATATCTGGGAATTCCCACCCAGGTTCCTAACATAACTAAAGAAAGCCTTGTGATAATCCTTAGTGTCCTGTGCAATTTTTCTCTTGAAGCTGGCCTTAGACGATTTTATGAGTGCCCGTAGTTTTTTGCTAATACTGATCAGACATGCCTTCCAATTTTGGGATTTTGCTCTATCATGTGGTATCTTCTTCCTTCTATTGTCTAATTTGTTTATGGCTAGGGTCCACCAGACAGGACATCTACCTTTGGAGGATTGGGTCTTGGTTTTATTTGGGATTGCATGATCCATGCATTCCTGAAGGTGTTCATAGAATGCGTTTATAAAGGATTCTGCGGTCTGGGCCATATTTTCCACAGGCCCGGGGGCTTTGAAGGATTCCACCTTGGTTTTGAGGAGTGTGATATTTGCTTTAGAGGAGTTTTTCACTGTGGTTTTCAGGGCAGGGGGTGGGGTCAGGATTTGAATATCCAGTGAGATTAGTTTATGGTCTGATCTTACCAGTGAGGGATACACTTCTGGTCTGGAGCATAGAGTCTCCATGTTGTTGATGATCAGGTCCAGTATGTTTTCCCCTGTTGTGGGAGTGGTAACAGGTTGTTCCATAGCATTTGAGTTTATAAATTCTAGGAACCTTTGAGCTAGGGTGTTGGAGCTAGAGTAATGCTCCCAGTCTATGTTTGGGTAGTTGAAGTCACCCAATATAATGGTGTTTGGAGAGATCTTCATATTTTCCAGTGTTCTCAAGAAGGCTGAATGGGTTTCCTGGGTTTGGTAGGGTGGTCTGTAGCAGGCTATAAACTGGAAGGCAGTTTTACTCACTGTTAGTTGCACATGGTTAGTCTCTGTTCCTTCATGCTGTGCTACCAGCCTGGAGGTGTGGGTATCTTTGACAAATATTGATACTCCCCCTCCTTTTGTGGTTTGGCCCAAGTTTTGGGGCCAAAAAGCATGGTAAGAGGTATAACCTGGTAGTGCTGTTGTGCTCTCAGGAGCCTTGAACCAGGTTTCTGTTACTGCACAGATATCAATGTTCTCCATGCTAAGGAAAGTTTCGAGTATGTGCATCTTGAGGTTTAGACTTCTAACGTTGAGTAGCATCACTCTTAGTTTCTTATCCCTTGTGATACCTATGGTGGTGGGTTTGTCTTGAGCCTTGCCTAAAAAAGGCACTATGGGGGTAGCAAGAGCCTTTGCCAACAGCCCTTTGATCCGCGTGTTGAGGTACTTTTGGGGTCTTTCCAGTTGCTGGAGGTGTCTGCTAAGGTACATCTCACAAGGGGCATTGTACTCAATTGTGAGCCTGGTGAAGGATGACTGAAGAGGCACGATGACCTCCCCTGATGTAGATGTGAATACCTTCATGATTAGGTGGGTATTATAACCACTATGGCCACATGGTTGTCAAATGCAAGATTTCTATCAACTTGTGTCCCCAGATCTCTTATTACTTCTTCTGTACTTAATGGGTTACCACCTATGTGGTAATTGGTGGGCACTTACTGTTTTTCCAAAGGGGATGACTATACACTTTTTTTGCGTTTAGCTTGATGACATGGCTCTGGCACCAGTTGTCTGTTTATATGAGGCCCTTTTGTAGGATGCTCGTGTCAGCTGGAGGGTCAGATATGGTGCCCGGTTTGTAGTCATCTGCAAACTTGTTCAGACACAGTTCTTCCATGTTGGCCTGTACGTCCGAGAAATATGTACCAAACAAGGGGGGTCCCAGGACTGAGCCTTGTGGGATGCCAGTTGTAGCTGGTTTGGACTCTGACATGGCTCCAGCATTTCTGACCATGTCAGTTCTGTCCTTGAGCCAGTTTGCAACCCATCTAGTGACATAGGGGTTTATATTTAAGCTGGTGAGCTTATCTATAATGACCAAGTGGGGTATTGTATGGAAGGCTTTTGCAAGGTCCAGATAGGCTGTGTGGACCACCTTCCCCTCATCAATGGCCTTGGTGACTGTTTCAAATGACTCAGCCAGGTTTAAAGGGCAGGATCTGCCTTTACGTAAGCCACACTGGGTAGGGTCCAGTGTCTGTAGGTCCCCAATATCTTTATTTCTGAGGTCCATGATGATCCTTTCCATAGCTTTGCAGACCAAGCTAGTCAGGATTCTGGGGTGATAGTTTGCAGTATACATTCAGGCACCACCTTTGTGGAAAGGGACCACTGTTGCTGTACACTGCTCTTTGTGTACATATCCTGTGGTAAGGCTGTGATTGAGCAGTCATTTTATTTGGTGTTCAATTCTTCTTGGACTTCATGTTGGACGCAGCCCTGGACACCATCTGGTCCCATTGATGCTGTGTGTTTTGCTTTGGAGATGCTGGCTGTTACCTGAGCATCTGCAATGTCAGGTGGCCAGCACTTGGTGGGATAGATGTTCGGCCTTTTGGTGGGGGGGGGGGAGATGTTTGCACTGAACCTGTCAGGTCAGATGTTGGCAATGTCTGTGGGTTTGGTGTATTGTTTGTCATTTTGGACTAATTCTGAGCATATCTGGGAATTCCCACCCAGGTTCCTACCATCAGTAAAGAAAGCCTTGTGGTTATCCTTAGTGTCCTGTACAATTTTTATCTCATAGCTGGCCATAGAGGATTTTATGTGTGGCCATAGTTTTTTGTCATAATACCGATCAGTGATGCCTTCCCTTTTTGGGTTTTGCTCTATCATGTATTACCTTCCTCCTTCTCTTGCATGGTTTGTTGATGGCTGGGGTCCACCAGACAGGATGCCTGCCTTTGGAGGATTGGGTCTTGGTTTTATTTGGGATTGCATAATCCATGCATTCCTGAAGGTGTTCATACCATGCATTTATAAAGGGTTCTGAGGTCTGGGCCATATTTTCCACAGGCACAAGGGCTTTAATGGATTCCACCTCAGTTTGGAGGAGTGCATAATTTGCTTTACACATGTTTTTCACTGTGGTTTTCTGGCCAGGGACTGGGGCAGGATGTGAATATTCATTGAGATTACTCTATGGTCTGATCTTACCAGTGAGGGATACACTTCTCGTCTAGGCCATAGAGTCCCCATGTTGGTGATTATCAGGTACAGTATGTTTACCCCTCTTGTGGGAGTGGTGACAAGTTGTTCCGTAGCATTTTGGTTTATAAATTCTAGGAACCTTTGGTCTAGGGTGTTGGAGCAAGAATAATGCTCCCAGTCTATGTTTGGGTAGTTGCAGTCGCCCAATATAATGTGGTTTGGAGAGACCTTCATATTTTCATCATGTGTTCTCAAGTAGGCCAAGTGGGGTTCCTGGAATTAGGAGGGTGGTGTGCAGCAGGCTACAAACTGGGAGGCAGGTTTAGCCACTGTTACTTGCACGTGGATAGTCTGTGCTGCTTCATGCTGTGGCACCAACCTGGGGGTGTGGGTATCTTTGACAATTATTGATACTCACCCTCCTTTTGTAGTTTGTTCCATGTTTTTTGGCTGTAAAGCATGGTATGAGGTGTAACCTGGTAGTGCTAGGGTGCTCTTGTGAGCCTTGAACCAGGTTTCTGTTACTGCACAGATATCAACATTCTCCATGCTGAAGAGAGTTTGGCCTGCATGCATCTTGCAGTTTAGACTTCTGGCATTGGGTAGCATTACTTCTACTTTTGTATCCCTTGTGATATCTATGGAGGTGGGTTTGTGTTTTGAGCCTTACCTATTCAAGGCACTATGGGGGTGACAACAGCCTTTGCCAGTATCCAAACGACCAGGGGTGATAGGTGCAATCCATCCCTAGTGGAGCATCGTGTCTTGCTCAGCATGTCATCCCAGGCTGACAGGCATTGGATCTCCTTTGACTAACAACAATACTTAAGACAATTGTTGTAATTGATCATCTTTTCTTCATATTGTGGCATCATGCTTGGTGAGGGTAGGATGTTACCCAGGGTCATCAAGTTTGCATATACTACATGGTGTTACATTGCTTAACACATGGCAATCATGCCTCAGGTGGTGCTGCAGGGCTGCCTATGTTGGATGCACATACTACACTTCCTGTACATGTTTGAAAGCAGGTTGGGTCAACTTAGGCATCCCTTTTACTATATGTGTGGTCAGAGAGAGGTATCATTTCCAGGGTTCCTACTGAGCCAGTGTATGTGCTATGCATTGCCTCTTTGCCAAGGCCAAGGCATACTGGGCACGCCTTCTGCCTACTGGGGCAGGCTCAGGTTGTTCCTCCTCTGAGTCACGCTCTGTCTGTGATGGCCTTGACAATGGTGGGGGGCTGTTTGGGTCGGGCCTATGCTGGTCCTGCTGCAGCTGTTTTTGCAGAATCATATTATGTAGCATAGCACATACCATGACAATTTGGGTACATGTAGTTGGTGAGTACTGCAAGGCTCCACCAGATGTGTCCAAGCACTGGAACCGTGACTTGAGCAGCCCAAACACATGCTCTATTACATTACGTGCTTGTGCGTCTGCCTCATTATGCCGTTCCTGTTCAGGTGTGTGTGCGTTTCTGATGGGTGTCATCAGCCACGGCTCCAGTGCATAGCCAGCATCCCCCAGTAGGTGACCATGTGGGATGTCCCCATTGGCAAATGTCTGGTACAGCTGCGTCAGATGCCAGATATGGGAATCATGGTAGCTTCCAGGGCAGCCAGCACACACATTCATTATTATGCCCTGGGCATCACACACAACCTGGCAGTTGATGGAGGGGAAGCCCTTGCGGTTAATGTAGGCCCTACCCCACTCACCGGCTGGTGCTTTGATGCGTATATGCATGCAGTCTATTGCATCCACTACCACAGGGTATTCCGCTATTTGCTGGAAGAGATGCATATTGCTGGCCAATACCTCACGGGAATTGGGGAAATATACATGATCACCGACATGTGCTGACATGGCATCCAGGAACTGGTGCAGTACCCTGGATGCTGATGCCTGTGATATCCCCATCATATCACCAGTTGGTCTCTGAAAGGTACCTGTTGCTAGTATTCTTAGGCCAACACATACCTTGGTTTCCACTGGGATGGGTTCCCCTCTGTTGGTTCTGTGTGTGAGGCATGACCTGCAAAGCTCCACAATTTGCTGCAGGAGGTCTCTGTCCACTCTATAGCGCTCCACTATCTCCAGCTCATGTAACCCCTGGTAGGTGACCCTGGGCCTGTACACTCTTCTCCATCTCCTCACTGTGGGTTGTCCGGCAGCATTTGCATTGTCACCACCATCAGCATGTTGCATATGTCACCTTATAACAGCTATGGCAGCCCCTAGCATTTTTTGTCTGAGTGAAGCTTTTTCAGTTTTCACTTCTAGTAGCTTACTCCAGTGTTGCAGTGTCTGTTGAGAGAAACATACTGCACTGTTGTTTGCAGAGTTTTCAGTGCTGGGCTGGGCTACTATTCTGCCTGTGTAATTGCCTGATTCAGATTGTTTTCACCTGCTAGCTATGCTAGTACCTGGTAGCTTCCTACAATTTGTTGTGCTTCCTTTTTCCTCTCTGTTTCCTCAGGGGGGAGCGACTCGCATACAAGGAAAAACATGCAGACAGCAGCTAACATGCGCACCCATGCTTAGATAGACTACAACCTGCTTATTCAGGTTAAAACACGCGCACACCGGCGCAAATGCGCTTATAACTCCTTAAACAGCCTTATACATGCTTACTCTGGCTTAAACGCACGCACTCATGCTTACACGCGTGCACTCCATCTTACTCGGGCTTCCCAGTGCACACACGCGTGCATGCAAGCTCAGCAAGAAACTTTGGTGTTATCCACAGTGTACACCTTCCATTTCTTGGCTTTCCCATGTCTACCTGTTGACACGCCTCTTTCCATGATGTCTAACTGACAGCTTTCACATCCCACTCTGCTCCAATGAGCTTCATTTCTTTCTTGCATACCCCCCTGTGATGTCATCTATCTCCTACTCTGTTACTCCCCCTTATCCTACTCCTACACTCCAGGGAATGTGCTCATATGCTATGTAAAAGTGCGATTCACTATCCTAACACTCATTTACATAGGATTGCCTACTAATGCTTAGTTACATGTCTTACACTGAGCTTCCCCCTTAGCAACCCTACTCGGTGGCCATGTTGTTTTCAGACTGCTATTCCCTTACATGGTATATTGATGGTTTGCATAAAACCCACGTTTATGGGTTTTAAATATTTTTCTGTTGATTTTTTTTTTTTTTTAGCACAGCCCGTTTGCGCAGCGCTGCACTACATTTAAACATCGGCGATCGCCAAAAAAAAAATACATTTTTATTTTAATTTTGCATGGAGGTACATTGCCAGTGGCCATATATTTGGCCATTGGCATGCTTCCTGGAACATATGCAACCTTTATTTGGAGCTGACAAGGCTCCATTGTGCTATTTGCAGAACGGTACTCAGTTGTCAACTGAGTACATTTCTGCAGATAACACGGCTCTTACATGGACAGGTTTGTGCTTCCTGGATCGTAAAATTACCTCATTTGCATGCCTTTTGGCTGCAAGTGAGATAATTTGCATATCCAAGCCCTGTCCGTGTAAGAGACATTTTAGGAGCTGCAGGCTGTTCATGGATCGCTCGTCGGACATGATGGCTGCATGGAGTCTTACACTACTCTTAGACTCTGTGTAAGCCATCGTGAATCCGGCCCAGTAACTTGTCAGCATAAAAATGTAAAATAAAGTTTTTAGTAATGTAAAAATCTCACACACATGAAAAGGATGAAGGACAGCTGTGAGAGATTATTTTTTGTTCAAACTGATAATGTAATACATAGTTAATGAAACCATGCAGTATGTGTTATTTTTTTAATTAATAAAATATAATAATAATAACACAGTCATGTATCTGTTTCCAAAAGAATGCTGTCTAGTAGTTTTCATTTTGTTTTACATCATTCAGCAATATCTTTTTCACATCTACAAATTAAGCCATATCTAGCAAATCTATATAAAAATACAGTACATTACAAAGATTTATAACCAGTGGACGACTTTGCAAGAACATTATTCATTGAAATAGGAAATTATATGCTGGAATATGAAATACAAAATCAGTCATCTCTTTTTGTTTTTTAAAAACACCTTTATTAAATTATCACTTGTGACATAGGCATATTTATATTTATAGAAAAGTAATCAAACTGTATTAACAAGCTCATGTTTACAAACATTACACTTCACATATATTGCTATATATATCATATAACCAAAGTAACATTGCATAAATTATTCAATTCCTGCCTTTTTTCTTTGTTTTTAAACAAGAAATATCTTTATTAAACCATCACTTATGACACAGGCAATCATACACTTATATAAATGAAAACAAACTACACCGACACCTTCATGTTGAATGTAAAGTAAACTTATATTGGTGATGGAGCTTATGTGTGCTCATGTGTGTGTGTGTGTGTGTGTGTGTGTGTGTGTGTGTGTGTGTGTGTGTGTGTGTGTGTGTGTGTGTGTGTGTGTGTGTGCACCTTTATGTTTGTGTGTGCAAGTGTATACACCTGCATGCATGTGTATGTATCTGTACTCACGCAAACACGTGTGTATATATCAAACGAAACCTATCCCTAGCTAATTGGGAAGCTAAACATGTACTTTCGAATAATGAATACTACAAGAGTTTCTTTTATACTTAAATCAGTTGGTTACTTTTTTGAGATTTACCTATGAATATTCTGATAAAGAAGTAGAGTTTTTGGATGTTAAAGTTACTAAAAATAATTTATCCACTGTGTCTACTGCTTTGTATAAGAAAACTGTTAGAAAGAATAATGTTCTACACTATGGCAGTATGCATCCAAATCATACGAAATTAAATGTGTTGAAAGCACAGATATTTCAAACTATGAGACTTTTTAATGATGATGATAGTCTCATTGTTGCATTACAAACACTTAAACAAGAATTTTTAGAAAGAGGTTATAGTAGTAAACTTATTGATTCTCAAATAGCAGAAGGATGGCGGCATAGATCAGGTAAATGCCAGCCATACTTTTCCCCCCTCCCCACTAGTATTAACAGCAGGGATAATATTGACAAGACTTTCTCAAGTGATGCTTCCACTGATACCTCTAGGAATAAACTAAGGATGCCATTGACCTTTGCCAGTAATGTGCATGTAGCATGTGACATTATTAAAAAGAACTGGGATATTCTGTCTACTGTACATGAGTTGAATGGGGTCATTGGCACATAGCCAGATTTTGCTTTTAGAAATAATAGATCACTTAAGAGTCAGCTCTGTTATCAATCCTTTAATACTAAATCAACTATAATATCTGATAGACTTGGTACATATATGTGTAGGAATTGTATGGCCTGTACACATATACATATTGGTAATCATTTCACCCATCCCACTTTGGGTTTTAAGATAGATACTGCTTTTTATGCAGATTGTCGAACAAAAAATGTTGTCTATTTTTGCTATTGTACTACCTGCTTCTCATTTTACATAGGTGAAATGAGCAGGGTGTTTAAGGATAGAACACTTGAACACCTTAGGGATATCAGGAATGTTAAAGAAACCAGCGCACTATCACTACATGTAGCTAAAGAGGGTAAAGGACATCAATTTAGCTTTATGGTACTAGAGATTCTGCATAGTACCAAGAGAGGAGGTGACATAAATAATAGAACAGAATCTAGTGAACAGAAACGGATTTTGCGCTTTCAAGCTGATAAACCTCCTGGTTTAAACAACAGAGTTTCCCTGAAACCCTTCCTTAAATCACGGCCATTAAAGCATTGATCTCTCTTTTAATATTTTATCATGTATATTTCAATAGTCCATCTTTTATTATTTTTTACTATTGTATTTATCAGTTTTAAGTACATATTTTTCATTTAGTCTGTTTTATTCTATTTTTTAACGCTCAATTTTTTAACGCTCTATAAATTCTACATATGTATTTTATCACATGGCTTTTAGCTATGATGCACATTTTATCTGATTTTTGATTGGATGTTTTAGTGTTTAAAAATGTAACTGCTATTCTATCTTTGTTGGTCTGATGAAGCGGATGTTATTCCGAGAAAGCGCTTACCTACTACAATAAAGGACATATTGATCTTCACTGCTGTGTGGAACCAGATTATTTTTCTACGTGTGTATATATGCATGCTCGTGTGTGTGTGTGTGTGTGTGTGTGTGTGTGTGTGTGTGTGTGTGTGTGTGTGTGTGTGTGTGTGTGTGTGGTTTTGCATGTGTGTGTATAAACCTGTGTCTGAAAGAGAAAAACTGAGACAATGAGAGGCAGGAGACAAGTTTATTGTGCATAGACACTAATATTAAATATGTACAGTGTAAATATGCAATACATACAGAGAATGATAGTTTGATTCCATCTGTTCATACAGGAGATATAGCTAGTGGATCGTAGCAACTTAGGAAGAATTTCGAAATTAATGTTAAATGAGAGTAAAGATAGTAGAGAAATGACAAGTGGTAATGGAGAGAGTGTGCTCTGTGATGTAAACGGAGGACTGGATGTGTGGTACTTAGAGAGACTGAAAGGCGAACAGTATAATGCAGGGATATGCTTATATCTGGGGATGGAGCAAGAGCTAAACCAGGAGTTCATTGGATGTTGGGAGTGGTACTTTAAAGGATTTTGTAGTGATGATTTGCCTGATAGCTAGAGGTTATGAACTCCTTATTCAAAAGACATAGTAGGAGTAGAAGGAGTTACCTACAGAGTTATGTGACTTGTTTATTTGTAGGAGACTTATCAGAGCAACAAAGTGTTCTACATGAGGAGTAAGTCTGAAGTGTGTGGATTAGTATGGAGCCATAGTTTTTGCCTGTGGATTAGCTAAGTCTAAGACAGAGATAATGTATGAGTTACCTCAAGACAAGAAAGTTGTCTAAGTGCCAGGCAATGATGGGATTTATAAGGTATATTAGCAACAAATTCAGTGATTTTATCATAGTGTTGCTCAGTAAGGCTGACTTGTAAAGTTTGAAGGTTAATCAGAATGGGAGCATCATAGTGAAAAGTTGGAAATAGCAACATTATAGCTCTGTATTTTCTGACAGAGTTAGTCAGGTAAGTTTTTGCTACATAGTAGGTGCCCCATTTGTGGTATTTTTAACTACATCTTTCATGTGGCAGTCAAACTTCATATTTTCAATAATGACTCCTAGAATGCTTTATATGTAATGTAAGTTCAATGTTGGAATTTCTGAGGAAGTTAAGACAAAGAGAGTTTTTCTAGTCAGAGAGGTGTTTGGGGGTAAATAATATTAGCTTGGATTTTTTTTTTTAGGATTTACTAGAAGTTTGGAGTCAGTCAGCCAGGCATCTATAAAAGTGAGGGATTACTGGATCA
Organism: Protopterus annectens; assembly: GCF_019279795.1. Classification (NCBI taxonomy): domain Eukaryota; kingdom Metazoa; phylum Chordata; order Ceratodontiformes; family Protopteridae; genus Protopterus; species Protopterus annectens. The sequence continues at coordinate 917,971,842 of NC_056734.1, forward strand.
TCTGCAGCAGTTTTACTATTTCTTTCTTTTGACAGACCAGACCAGTATGGAGTCATCAGCATATAGTGGAATACCAGCTAGCTGTATGTAGATATAAGCATGCGGTATAGAACTGGTCCAAATAGAGATCACTGAGTAACACTTACCAAGACTAGAAGAAAAAAAGGAGGAGAAGATATTTTTCCATTTTACAACCTGGTACTACTTGGATAAACTACTGAACCAGAATTAGGATGAAAGTACAAGATCGAGAGAGGAAAAGTTTCCAGAGATCTTTTATATGTGATACAGTGTTAAAGGCTTTTGACAGGTCCAGCAAGACCACAGAGACAAAGCTATCCATGTTTCTGAGATAGTTTATAGTTCTAATGAAGCTATCTAGGGCAGAAATAGTGATGTGGTGTGAGGGAAAAGACATGTTGTGTAAAGGATAGGAGATGATTTTCCATGAAGACTCTAAAGAGTTTAGATTATACAACTTTTTTTCCAGAACTTTTGATAGGGGTATTTTGAGTAGCTTTTGTGAGTAGTCTGAGAGGTTGGTTGAGTTCCCACTTTTATACAGAGATAGACTATATGATTTTTTTCCATGGCACGGGAACCATAGCTTTTTTAAGAAGTAGCTTATCAGTATGGAGATTGGGTATGCTAGGATACTGGCTACCAGTTTGATATATTCTGTGTGTTATTTGTTGAGAGTCAGACCACTGGGTTTTAACTGAGAGGTTTATAGAGGTGTAGACTGTGTTGAGGGAGAAGTGTGATCTGAGGTTCTTAGTTTTTCAAATGATTGCGTGAAAGGGGGTGAAGCTATTGTGCATAGAAGTGAGAGTTGGGCAGGGAAGCAATGCATCAATTTCTGAGTTAGTGTTGGGGGCAATTGGGTAATATGGCCTGGGTGAAGGAGATGGTTGATTTAGCACCAGAAGTGTTTTGGATTGTTTATGGTAGAGCTCTGGAGGTTTGCATATTATGCCTTCTGGACTTGCTTTATTTTGTGTTATGTGGCATTTCTGGGGTGTTTATAGGTTAGCAGTTTTGATTCAGTTTTGTTTCTTATCCAGGCTTTCCAGGCATTATCCCTTAGATTCATCAATTGTTTTGTTTGTTTACTTAGCCAGGGTGCTGGATTGCATTTTTTTATCTAGCTGGTGGATGTTTGTTCAAAGTATTTAGGAAAATTGTATTAAGTAAAGTAACTGTATTATTTAATGGTACAGTGTGTAGGAGTTTCCAGTTAAAAAGTTTTAGGTTATTGAAGAATGTGGCTTTAATGAAGTTGAAAAGCCTTCTTACCTCTCTATGGAGCCACTGGGGGCAATTCAATAAAGCTTACAATGTCATATTTTCTGTGTGCGCATCACAGCACAATGCAATCATGGGTGCAAACAATTTTAGATTCAATAAACTCTGTGTAGTGGTGTGCAATTACATGCACTTACGTGCAATTATGGAAACTTTCATGGAATGCAAATTTCAGCATAAGTAGCGGAAATTTATGCTAATGAAGAGAAACAACATGGTGGAGTGATCCAACAACCTTTAATAAAACCATGTAGACTCTGTGTTTGTGTTGGTAGTGTACACAGAAATTTTCCACGTACAGGAGTCTATGCAGAAGCAAAGGCATGTAAAAGTCCAGAAATATGGACAGATTTCCCCTCAAAAGGTAACAACACACATATAATGGTCGATGTATGCACTGCAGATGTCCAAAAGTATCAGGGAGTGTGACAGATTATTTGTCTTCAAAAGACACTGCTGATGTCATCAGGAAATCAGTTTATCAAATATGTATACACCACAACTGGCCATGGTCACACACTGGCCTGACAGATGGGTTGATGTCACCTCATCCTGTATAAGACAGACAGCAATAATATTCCTGTTATTGTATCCACAAACCTCATGACATCTATTTGCAATGGTGATGGACAGGTTGACACATTAGATCACACAGGAGTCCCGATGGACTATGATGTTTGTGGTTGATATTGTAATCCGTACTGAGAGTAGGGAACAGGTTTAGGAGACCATAGAGGTGGAGATATACTCTGCAGAGGAAAGGAATGAAGATCAGCAGGACTAAGACAGAATAGATGTGTGTGAATGAGAGGGAGGATAGAGGAATGGTGAAGATGCAAGGAGTAGAGTTAATGACAGCATATAAATTTAAATACTTTGGATCAACAGTTCAGAGAAATGGTGACTGTGGAAGACGGGAAGAAGAGAGTACATGCAGGATTTAGTGGGTGGAAAAGAGCGCCATGAATGATTTTTGACAGACGGGTACCAATAAGAGTGAAGGGAAGGTCTACAAGATGATAGTGAGACCAGCTATGTTATATGGGTTGCAGACAATGGCACTGACAAAAAGACAGGGGTCGTAACAGCTGTTGGCAGAGTTCTAGATGTTAAGATTTGCATTGTGTGTGCTGAGGATGGACAGGAGTATTAACCATATATTAGAGTGTCAGCTCAGGTTGTATGATTTCTTGACAAAGCCAGTGTGGTAGGATTGTGTTGGTTTGGACATGTGCTGAGGAGTGATGCTGTGTATACTGGGAAAAGGATGGTAAGGATGGAGCTGCCAGGTAAGAGGAAAAGAGGAAGGCCTAAGATAAGGTTTATGGATATGGTGACAGGGGACATGCAGGTGATTGTTGTGACATCACAAGATGCATAGGAGGAGTAAATAGAAACAGATGATCTGCTGTGGTGACCCATAATAGTACTATCCAAAAGAAGAGGAAGAAGAAGAGGACATCTGTGTTTGGAAAAACCCCATCTGTACACTTGTGGCAGGAGTGTACAGTAGGAGTATCTATTTGAAAGTTAGTGTGCCTGGACTCAGTTTGGGCTTTTACAGTGTGTCTTTTTATTATCTGCTTTGCTCCGGATTGTGTGCAGACGCTGTAACACTTTGCCCTTATACATGCAATACACTTTCTTTCAAATATAATCGGCTGCTGCTACGTAGCAGAGCCAATCTAGCTGTCAGAACCTCTGTTAAAAGACAAGCAGCAATTTACCCACTTTTCTATCAATAACAGATGTGTTGATCCACCTTATGAAGGACCTCCTAATGTATACCCCATAGGTTAGTCATCTGAAAATAGTAGTCAGATCGCATCTACCCCTCCTTCTTGTATTCTCTGTGCAGATACCAGATTCAAACCTCCCATTATCACCTATCATTCTCCCTCTTTTTCTCATGCTAGCATAGCTGGAATGAGTTTTTGACTCAGTGTAGATAATGCCTCATGTGCACTGAAGAGCCTGTATCTCCTACATCACTGAAGTACAATTTTCAAGAGATCCACATATAGTAGGAATCTGGAATCAGTGCTCTCTTGCTTCCAGATGAGTAACACTAAACAGGTTGTCTACTCACCCACCTTGACATCTACTCCTAATATGCACCCAACACAAACCATCATGTGCAGAGGTAATCCCCATAACCAACCTAAACAGCAGGCACATCCTAAACACAATCATGCTACATCTAACACCCAAAGCAGACAGTACATCTAAGAAATATTATCACCACTGTCTCACCACAGAAGTGCTTAAGGCAATGGACATCTAGTCCAAAGGTTTTCATAAAAGTCAACTGTGTAATGAGACATACAGATGCCCCAGTCACCAGCTTAAACAAGGATACGTTTAGTGTCAGCTGTCTGGCAGAGGTAGTCATCACAGCACACATGCAATCAAGTCTCTCAGCAACAAGTCCCACTCTTAATCCAGCATACTTCATGTTGTTATGCACAGTTTGAGACGTGACTGATGAACACAGACATGATTGAGCTATCTAAATATGGGTCCCAGACAGGTATGTTCCTATATTTGAACAGCATTATACCCTCATCTAGAATGATACCACTATATAAAGTACAACAGATTTCCTGAAGTAGCCTAAGTTTCAGTTGTCATTCTAAGGTGATACAGTACCTGTCAGTGTGGGATGACATGGTGGATAGAGCATGACACTTTGCCAGACATAAGGCACTTGACATAATCCCTTTATTAGGCAAGGTCAAAATTGCAGAAAAATCAATGTTAAAATGTACAACTCCAACAAAGTAAGGGTCATGCTGCTAAACCCTAGGAGTCCACATCTTAAACCGCACTCTCTGTAAACACTCTTCACAGTGAAGATGTTGAAATTTGTGCAGTCACAGAAACCTGGTTCAAGGCTGCAGTAAGTGCTTTGGCCTTGCAAGATTATAATGCCTTCCAAACATCCAGACAGCAAAAGGAAGTTGTGTGAACCCCAGGACGTGTCATATCTATTTACATTGAAGATAATTACGCCTCAAGACTGGTTATAGAATATAACTATATGGAGTTATTCCATGTCTAATGTACTGTGGATAAGAAACATCTTCATGTTATCGCCATTAATAGGTCACCATGCATAAACATGAAAGGCCACACAGCCTATTTATTATTACATGGAACAATTAAAGTAGAACAAAACAACCCAGGCAGGGGTGAGTGAAACTATTCTTCCATTGATAGGGATAATTATAGGACAACAAACTCACTTGCACAATATTACTTGGAGTTTGTGAACTGAAATACCATGGAAGAAATAGTGCACCACCCCACAAGTTTATCTCATATTCCAGACCTGTACCTCAACAGTATGAGTGAACAATGTAAGGGCACATGTGTAGTGCCTGTGCTGCTAACCCAGTCATAAGGCAGTATGTTTTGAAGTGGATATAGCTAGTGAACTCCAGAAAGGAAGAGTCAGGTTCAAAAACATCATCCAAGGTAGCTACACCCTCCTAAGGCATGGTTTAATCTACTTCCAAGCCCCACTTTACACAAAGTGCATTGACAGTTATAAGTTATTCCCTGATGACACAACCATGCCTGACAGGCTCAAACAAAGACCCTCTGGAAAATACAAGCCATACTGGTGGATGTCTGTCATTACTACATTATAAAGTAAGTGAAAGAGGCTGCTGTTTACAAATACAACATTGAGAAACCAGGACTGGAAGGCCACTCTCCTCAGCATAAACATACAAATAAGACACCTTCAAAAATCTTCACAGAGCAAATATGCTAAAAATTTACACAACATATCCAGGGATAACCATAAGGATTTTTCCATTTACATCTGCAAACCTATATATATATATATATATATATATATATATATATATATATATATATATATATATATATATATATATATACACACACACACACATATATATATATATATATATATATATAACTTAGATGTATTTGGAACCAGTTGTGTATGATAGCACTCACACTGACCCAGTGCTAGTTCCAAACATGCTAGCAGATAAGTTTGGCTGAAAAATGTTCCTCCTGCCATCACCAAACTTACTACAAACCATGTGTGCAACATCACCTCCAACCTGTGGTATCTACAATGAGAAAGTAATCACTGGCCTCTCCAAGACTAGGAGCACAGTCTCCATGGGGCCAGATGACATTCCAGCATGTGTTCTTCATGTGCTTCAAAAGTGAGCTACTCCCCTGGGCACCATAGTTAACCACAGTCTGAATACTGCTATTGCCCACACTGAATGGAATACACTGACCATTTTCCAACCACACAAGGGATGATCAGCAAAATACAAGTGTAATTATAGACCCATAACTTTATGCAGCTTCTGCTGTAAGGCAAGGGAGACAATTTGCATGCATCTCAGACACAAGGACTTGGGTGACCTCCAAACAGTTAGGTGTTCTCACGGGTATATTGTAGCTGCCAAACCTGGTGGGATTCAAGACTGTGACTAGAGACATACATGAAGTCAAAGCTGTGCATACATCCTATTGTAACTTGGCCAAGGCCTTCAACACAATCCAAAATTCAGTCTCAGTGAGAAACTAACCAAGGGGAATATCAAATCCTATGTTATCAGTTGGTTTGCTAATGGGATCACAGACCAACTACATTCAATCACAGTATGAGACTTCACTTCAAGCTGCAGACCTGTCACCTGTGTGGTAACAGAAGTGTCAGTGCTGTGAGCCCTTATGTTTGAGATATATGTGTCAGAAGTCCTGAAGAAAACAGGATGTGTGGCAAACCATCTTTGTGGCACTATTAACTGCTGACAAACCCACAGGTGTTACATCAACTGCATCTGTTATCAATCACCTATACTCATCCATCATCAGCTGTATTAATGAATATAATCCTCCTTTTGATATGTATTGTACCAGACACCTGCACCAGCTTGACAGATCTCGGACATGTCTGAGTAATAAAACATCAGAGTGCCTCCAACATGTGTTCTCTGTCATCTGTGGTCAGACTCAAGTAGCTGTCATTGTGGTACAGTATCACATAGATAGCTTTGAGACAAATTATATATGCCTTACAGAGTTATCTGTGGCCAAAATAGGATGAAAATGCTGGACATCCATAATTAATGTGGGACCAGAGTTACCTGTTCCAGGGACCTCAGTGTGCACTATGACATACATAGGACATGCTGGAGACACAAACACATCTCACTTAAATGTTGTCTCGCCTCTGCAGTAGACTTCCAATACATATCAAGCAGAGCACCTCCATTACCCTGTTGAAGGACAAGCTGGATGACTTGATGTGAAACATTGTCTGGCATAGATCACTGCTGCTTCACCCCTGGACATGGGTGGTCCTTGCAAGACAAAACATGGCCATGCATTATATCTGCCTTTTAATATTATATTGTGATGTAATAACTATGCTTCTAAACACCACCAGGTCAATACTCTATTCACATCGCATGAACCTCTGAACCTATGGTGATGTGCACATGCAATCCTGGGCTCTCAATGTGATGGGTTGACTTTGGATGTGCACCCATAAGCTTGTAATAAACAAACCATAAAGAGAAAGTTAGATATATTAATGAGACACATTTAATTGACTTCACAGCCTTTACAAAAGCTTCCACTATGAAGTAAATAAATTATTATCCTAGCAAATGTTTAACTGGCTAAGTACAATCTAACTGACAGCTACAATTATCAGTTCAACAGCACAAATGGAGATAATAAATTCATATTAATATAGATAGTCATCCTGTGCATCAGACACATAGCTTTAGTATAACTGAATCCAAACTATAAACAACAGGGATGTGGCACAGTTATCATCACTTGCACAGGGTATTGTGTGAGGGTGCAGGAGGCCTAGTCTGACACAAAAGGTAGGTGTGTGTGTGTGTGTGTGTGTGTGTGTGTGTGTGTGTGTGTGTGTGTGTGTGTGTGTGTGTGTGTGTGTGTGTGTAAGTAAAGGAAGCAGGCAAGATGGTCCATGTAAATGTTGGCTTTCGTGTCTGTAGGTGCCCTCAATGTGACATTAGTGTGTGAGTGTCTGCATGAACACAGCCAAACTCAGTGCTAGCCCTATGTGTCGGTATGTCACACAGCTGTGAGTCATGCATAGAAGAGCTGACAGTTCATTGTCTCCTCCCCTGAACACAAGAACTGTCTCTGCCAGCAGCTGCACTGGCACCTCCATACCGAAGGTCAGATGCTGTGCTACTACCTTAAGGGGATCAATGTCTGCTGGAAGTGGTTCCTTCATGGGAATGCCCAGGACCACAACTCCATGGTCTGCTATGCTTGGTGTGGACAGCACACTCCCTGCTGGAGCAGTGGATGTACTGCCACTACAAGAGTGTTATCGGGCATGGCCACATTGGCTCTCAGCAGATGTAGTTGCTGACCTATGCCCATGAGACTAATGCTCCCCTCCCAGCAATTGTTCTATCACAGGCAATTGGGCTCCATGACAGATACTCAGCTCCCTAACAGACACATCACATTCCAACATGTCATTCAACCAATCCAGAGAATCAACAACATGGTGGATGCAGTCACGGATGACAGACTGTGCTGCATCTATAACTCTGAGCATTCTTCTGGAGTTATTTGAATGTGCCTGTGCCTCCATTATGGCCCTAAACATATGTCAAGTGACACGTGAAGAGACACCTGCAACAGGTGGGGACGAGGGACAGCAGACCTCCTCCGAGCATCCTTATCAATCTGCCTGTGTGGCACCACACCAACAGTTTGGTTATGGCCATTGCCAAGAGTCACTGAAGCTGTAGTAACCACACTTACCTGGTCAAAGTTTTCGGCTTCCAACTGTCCAATAACTATGGCCTCAGTGGATTGGTAATGCATAGGCATACTGGCTGTGTCTGGTGAAAATTGAGAGGGGCCCCTGGATGTCAACCTGTGCATGAGAATCAGCCTCTGCAACCCCTGGCTGTGCCTCACTTTGGCCACCATCATCACCAGAGTCTGATGAAACACTGACATCAGGTGGTATAGGGAACACAGAAACACTTTCTTGTTTACCGTTATAAAAGGAAGGAAAGCAGGAATACATTAATACCTGCATTACTATGCTGCAATATATGTTAAGAAATTTACACTGATGTCACTATTACAGACATTTATACCTCTCAACCTTTTAGAGCTAAAAATGAGGGAAAAGCCATAAATAATGGATGGACAAAGGGCCATGAATGGGTAGGTACCATTGTGAAATATTGCCCTTACAAACTTAGAAAGGTGACAGAACAACACATATTGCTTCACCTGAATATGAATATGAATAGAATAGAACAACAACAAATGTTATTACAGCCACGGACTCACCTATGAGTGTACGAACACCTCTAATTCGAAAAATATGTTTATTCCATAAAATCAAATGAAAAACCACAGATAATATATCCACAAAGGTTAAGCACTTTCACCCATGACACTGTGGGCTTCATCAGAACATATTTGTTAAACTAAATTCGTCTTATATTAAAAATTTGGTGCCAATTGCCAACGGATACAAAGCTTGCAGACATTTAAACATTTAAAGCGGTACCTGTATAACAGTCGGTACCAACTAATATCTATCATATCCGTTGAAGGCACTCTAACAGATGTATAAAAATATATAAGTATATATAAAAAAGTTTGTTTTCCTAACAAACCACACAACTCCTTCCAAAAAAAACATATACATATTTCTAAACACTTATACAAATAGAATAAAAAATCAATGAATGTCCTATCCTAACCTTTGTGGATATATTATCTGTGGTTTTTCATTTGTTTTTATGGAATAAACACATTTTTCGAATTAGAGGTGGTCGTACACTCATTGGTGAGTCCGTGGCTGTGATAATGTATTGCTTCACCATGACATTTCTGAAGGATATGCAGTCTGAATGTGAGATCTCTTTCATTATTTTATATCACCAATCATTAATGACTTGCCAATAGTTTACAGCTCAATCACTATGATCTTAACTCATTACATCCAAGTGACACCTCCAGGTGCATCTACAGTTAACTTCTACTGATGCCTCTAAGTGTCAACTATTGTTTGTTCATATTTGCATCGATCATTCCAAAACCATGCTATGTACAAGGTTGTAAAAAATTTAATCTCAAAGCTGATACAATGATAAACTCAACTGAATTAATATTTGACCTCTGTCTAGTGCAGGTAAATAGATATCAAGTGTTGTTTTTAAATATTAATTTAAATAGATATAATTTTCAAATTTTTCTAAATATACCAACAACCAAGTAACACAGAACACCTTAGGCTCATATGAAAGCTCTCAGCTAGATGAATAAAATGATGCTGAAGGTATGTGTGTAACCTGAGTGTTTGCTGAGACATTGTAAGTTGTTTATAACATATCACAAATTAATAGTTACTAAACTGCGGTGGTGGTGCTGCGGTAGCATTGTCTCCTCACAGTAAGACATTGTCCTGTTCGATTCTCAACTAGAGCGTCTTCTGTGTTTAGATATGCGTGAATGGGCGTACCTTCATTGAAGGTTGTGTGTCAGGGCCAGAAACCCGGCACGTAAAAATCTACTGCCAATCATTAGAGGACCGGAGTTCCACTATGGCGAGCCCTACCCAGAAAAAGCCGAAAGACACAACAACAACAAATTAATAGTTACTGTATTTACTGTGACATATAAAATTCAGTTTAAGACATAGACGCTAAAGATTAACTACAAATCTAAATCTAAAAACTAAAGACCGCCACTATAAAATAGTTTGTGCTGAAGAGTCTGCCATTTATACTTTCATAACCCCTATGGTTCCAAAGATATAAACATATGTTTGAAATGTGAGGGCATAATTTAATTCTGTCAAAAGGCTTAAGCTCCACCCATTGGAAGTTAAAGTGCAAAGTTCCTGAGCTCCATTTGGGTGAATGAGTTAAATATGGATCAGATGTATGAGTCAAGCATCTGGACATTCAGCAAATATCTGTACCGTTGATAGGTAAGCAGACAGTACATCAATCCATACAGTAGGCCTGAGATAGCAGTTTAGCAGACATGTTGGAATACATCTACAGTACTGACATAAAAGTGTTCTGCTTGCCAACTGCAGGAATCCTATATCTGTGAATTCCTGATGGTCCTGTATAAAGTAAAGGGAGAGGTAATGGCAAAAGTACCACATTTAACAGTATAACAAGGGAAATACTTATATCTACAGTAAGTGCAATGTTAACAAGAATGTGGGTGACAACCGCTACATGAGCTTAAAACTGCAGCTATCTTAAATAACCCCACCAAAAAAAACTGACACACATGTAAAAACTATATACACTACTACAAAATGAATGCAATAATATTCTACTGATGATCTAACGAAGCATAGTTGAAAGGTCCTCCAGAGATGCAGAAGTGGCACCCACATCCAGAACTTATTGGCTAATGGTTTGCTGGGAGATGTCCTGTGTGACAATGTTGCCAGAAATTCCTTAGTTGTTCTGCTGCAGGCCCACCACCAGTGACCTGACGATCATGTGCTACTTCAGCTGCACACCTCCTTGCAGCATGAATCATGTCAGTAGCTCTGTGTTGCACTTTCTTGTAGCTGCAATTTTATTGCCCAGTAGCATTAATGTTTTGGACCAATGAATCTCACAGGGCTGCACATTCTGACATATTAGCCCACCCTCTGGACATCAGGACTGCAGGATGTTGGTATAATGTTTCAATTAGGAGATCATTCTCTGCCTCAATAAATAGCATCTACAGCGTGCAGGCATATTGTTTACTGAAAGACAAAATAATGATAACACATATAAGGATCACATAAGTGCAAATAAACTATGTACAGATAAAGCAGTAAAGGAAGGCTCTCAGTATTCATCATGTGATTACAATTTAAAGATTCAACAGTTTTAAAAAATAACAAACAGTGGGTACAAAACAAGGAGAGTAGCAAGAGGAGCATATTCCTTGTTTGTGCCATAACAGATACTCATTTATTCTCACATACCTACCACAACAGTTCATTCTAGTTTGTGCCATATCAGGAGCTCACCCCCCCAAAACAAAAAAAACAGGTTAAGTGACATTTGTGGTAACCAAACAACAGTGTAATGTTAAAAGTGCTCTCAAAGGACCTATCCATGAAATGTGTACATAGTTATAACACAGCATTATACCTTTGGCATACTCTACATCCTCTGCATCTGTCAAATTACTGGAAAACAAGGTAATGTTATGTACAGTTCTAACAAATACTGATTTACTTCACATTATTCCTAAGCACATTCCAACATATGCATTATTTAGGTAAGAAAATGGATACATACCTGATGAAGTACAATACGTATCTGTTGAAATATTCTGATCCAAAAGAAATGTGTAACTGGGTTTGACTTATGAGATAACTCTCATTCACAATGGTTTGCCTAGGTACACACTTGCCTTTTTATAATGGTGCACATTATAAACTGATTGCATCTGACCTAGCCTGTGCTTCAGAGATGTTAACTGCAGCATGCACTGCTGAATTGCATGCTAATCAACCAGTCCCATGGAGCTCCTCAACAAGATATAAGGCATCAATGTAGACACCATTCCCTTTCTTATATGTGGAGTGAGAAAACAGTGGAGTACAGATATAATGTAAGCACTGACAGATTGTTAGTTGTAGCACAATTGTACATGCACTTGTGTGTGCTACAGGCTAAAGTCAATGCTGCTGCTGCTGCTGCCAATAGCTCTAGACAGAGACAGTGAAGATTTTGCAGGCCAACAACACAGTAGAGGAACTGTGGGACCTCTGGCAGCCTTGATTCAGATATAGAGCTAATCACAGGGAACCCATCCCAGTGGAAATTAAGATATGTGTTGAACTTGGTATCTTTGCCACAGGTACCTGTAACAGACTACCAGGGGACATATTTGGTGTGTCATAGGCATCAGCATCCCAGATCTTCTAAACATTCCTACCTGCTATGCTACAACATGGCAGAGAGCACATATATTTTAAGATAAGTTCTGAGGAGAGGGTCACGACTATGCAACAATTGCAACATATATCACACTATTCTCCAGTAATGTGTGCCATACATCACAGTTATGTACACATAAGAACTACACCTGGGGAACTGGGGATGGTCTACATTAACCACAAGGTCTACCACCTGAACAACTGCCAAGTTATTTTTATTTTATTTTTATTTATTTTACATTTGTTAACCGAGCTAGTCTAGCTGGATATATGTCCATTTTCAGTAGAGGCCCGGGGAGAAAAGCTCCACACATAAATCAAAACAAAGAGACAATTAATAAAAAATTTAAGTACAAAAGAATATACTTTTAGTAATAGGAACAACAAATACCTAAGGCACACATAAAAAATATACTAGGTCAGTAGAAGCATCACAATTAAAATGCTAAAGATTAGCAATTAGTTTCAATAATCTGTCGGAGAGAAAGAAGTATAACAAGAAATTAGAAGGGATTAAAGTAATAATACAAGAGAGGAGAAAAGTGAGAAATAATAGTCAAGTAAGGAGAAGAAGTAAGAAGATGGAAAAGAGGGCAGGGGAGAAAAAAAAAGAGGAGTGAGTCAGAGCACAAGAGGAGAGCAACAGGTTAAGAAAAAAGTAAGTATATGTGTAGCTAATAAGCACAGTATATAGTTAAAGTAGAGTGGGGTGATGAAGAAGGTTAGTCAGGAGTCCTACAGGAACAAAGCCAGTGATTTTGGAAGTGCAGTTTGATTTTTTTGTTTGAAGAGTGGTAAGGAGGAGATTAGAGTGATATCTGTGGGTAGCAGATTCCATATCCTACCTACAGTATTAGTGAACAGAGAGTCGCCAGCTAAGTTATGGGATTTTACAGATTTGGTCATGAGTTTAGAAGAAGATCGAAGGGAGGTAAGATTGTTGTAAGGGATTAAAAGTTGAGAAAGTATAGGGGTGTTATCAGGTTGGTAAAGTATCTTGTGGGCAATAGTAAGTTGTGAGATCATAAGACAGTTTTGTAGCTCTAGCCAGCCTAGGAGTTTTAGGTTATGACAGTGATGTGTTCTGAAAGGGTTACCGGTGGCAAAGCGAGCAATGCTATTGTAACAAGTTGCTAGTTTATTTAGGTTAGCCTTCTTAAGGTTAGTGAAAATGGGTGAGGCGTAAAAGAGAGTAGATATCAGGTGGGAGTGGGTGATAGTAGCTCTGGTAGAAGGTGTAAGAAATGGTTTAATACGGTATAACGATCCTATTTTTTTGTTAACTGTTTTGATGATGTTATTGATGTGTTGATCAAAAGTGAGATTGTTATCAATGGTTATTCCTAGCAGTTTAGTTGTCAAGTCAGGAGAGATGACAGTGGTGTCATTTGACAAGATGTTGAAATTTAATGGGGAGACTCGAGTGGTAGGAGTGAAAAGGAGAAGTTTAGTTTTTTTAGCATTGAGGAGGAGGTACCGTCTAGTAAACCAGGTTTCTACAGTGTTGAAGGTAGTTTGAGTTAGAGAGAGTAGCTCTGAAGAGGTAGAGGCTGAACAAATAATAGTGGAGTCGTCAGCATACTGGATGCAGGTAGCTTGAGGGATTACAGTGTTAAGATCGTTTATGTAAAGGGAGAAGAGAAGTGGCCCAAGAATGGAGCCCTGTGGGACTCCAATAGAAACAGGCAATAGTGAAGAGATATGATTGTCCCAAAGAACAGCTTGATGTCTGTTGCTTAGATAAGAAGTAAACCATTTAATAGCCAGGTTATCAAATGAGAGGGATTCAAGTATGTTAATAAGGGAAGAGTGGTTCACCATGTCAAAAGCTTTAGAGAGGTCAAGGAATAGAGCAGAGGAGAAAAGATTGGAGTTACGATAGTTGTTGATGGTATCAACAAAGGAAAGGAGGGCAATGGAGGTGCTATGGTGAGGTCTAAAGCCATGTTGACAGTTTGCTATAATGTTGTGTAAAGAGAGATACTGTACAAGTTGCTGATGGATACATTTCTCCATTATCTTAGCTAAAGGAGAGAGAAGAGCAATAGGTCTAAAGTTAGAGTAGTCAATAGAGTTACCACCTTTGTGTAGTGGGATGATATGAGAGACTTTCCATATATCAGGTATGGTTCCCTCTTGGATAGTCCTATTTATGAGTATAGATATAGGGTATGCAATCTGTTTAGCAGCCTTTTGAAGAAAGAGAGAAGGGAGTTTGTCAGCAGAGGGGGTGCAGGGTTTCAGTTTGAGAATAAGCTTGTAGATGAAAGAGGTAGAGATAGGATATAGAGTGAAGTTGTGCGGGGAGTCAGCTAGATTATTCGGCGGGTAAATAGGTTCATAGGTTCATAGGTTCATACTAGGCTATCTGCCCAAGGGCATTTATAAGCCTAGCCCATAGTTATGTGGCTTTCGCCACCCCTTTAGTTTGAATAAAACTATGCCTATCATTTTGCTGTGCCTCTGAGTGACGCTGAAGTAATATCTGCAATCTCCCATCCATTGGTCAAGATTCCTCTTGAACAAGACCAGAGAGTGCTCTGCCTCACATGTACCGGGATTTTGTTCCACAGCATAGTCTCTGGGTGATGAATCTGTCCCTCCAGCACGTTCTATTTATAACCGTGTCAAGGTTTAAGTCTCCGCCCTTGTGGTTCTGAGGGATCTAGATTTTTGAGGTGAAGCATATTCATCAAATCTGGGTTTGACATGGCCTTATATGTCAGGCACAGGTCACCTCTGAGCAAGCGGTATGAGACTGAATAGAGCTGGAGTTCTTTCAGTCGGGCAGCATAAGACATATTTTTGAGACCCTTTATCCTTTTGGTGAGGAACTTTTGGGGCCTTTCAAGCTGCAGCAGGTGTCTGGTCAGATACATTTCGAACGGGGCATTGTACTCAATCATAGGTCTAATAAGTGATGAGTACAGGGGGACGATGACCTTCCTTGATCTAGATGTGAATCCCTTCATGATCAGGTGGGTGATATAGAAGGTTTTCCTAACTACTTTAGCAACATGAGTGTCAAGCGAAAGGCTACTGTCAACCTGGGTCCCCAGATCTCTGATGACTTTTTCTGTGCTCAGTGGATTGCCACCTATATGGTAGCTAGGGGTAGCCTTGTTTTTCCCAAAGGGTATGACTATGCATTTTTTAACTTCAGGCCATGGCTCTGGCACCAGTTATCCATTTCTGTGAGGCCCTTCTGGAGGATATCTGTGTCAGATGTGTTTTCGACTATGAGTTTGCAGTCATCTGCAAACTTTGTCATAACCCTCCTGTGTTTGCTTGTACTTCAGAAAAGTAGATGCCGAACAAGAGTGGACCCAGGACTGAGCCCTGTGGGACACCACTTGTGACAGGCTTTGAGTCTGACATGGCTCCAGCAACTCTGACCCTGTGGGTTCTGTCACTTAGCCAGTTTGCAACCCATCTTGTGATGTATGGGTTTACATTCAAGCTGATGAGTTTTTCGATGATACCTGAGTGGGGTATTGTGTGGCCTTTGCCAGGTCGAGGTAGGCTGTATGGACTGCCTTTCCATCAATGGCCTTGGTGACTGTCTCAAAAAGTCAACCAAGTTTAAGAGGCAGGATCTGCCTTTGACAAAGCCAAACTGAGTTGGATCCGAAGTCTGCAAGTTCCCTATGTCTTTATTTATGAGTTCCATTATGATCCTCACCATGGCTTTGCAGATAAGGCTTCAAGCTAATGGGTAATTTCCAGGGTCTGTGGAGGCACGCCCTTATGAAGTGGGACCACAGTATCCTGAGGTGAGGCTAGATTAAACAGCTGTCCTAACTGTGGGTTTAATTCCTCATTGAGTTCATGAAGCACACAGCCGGGGACACCATCCGTCCCATGGATGCTGTGTTTTTGCCTTAGTGAGGGCAGTTCTCACCTGGGCGTTGGAGATGTTTGGGGGCTACAATCCTCTGGAATAGATATCTCTCCTTTAGGGGAGAAGTTTGCACTGAACCTGACAGCCAGTATGTTGGCAATGTGTGTAGGCTCAGTAATTTTCACATCATTTTGAACTAATTCTGAGCATATCTGGGAGTTTCCTCCTAGGTTTCTAACATAGCTAAAGAAGGCCTTATGATTCTCTTTAGAGTCCTTGGCGATTTTTCTCTCAAAATTTGCCTTGGATGATTTTATGAGAGCTCTTAGTTTTTACTTATAATGATCAAAGGTGTCTTACCTTTCAAGGATTTTGCTCTATCTTGTAGTAGCTTCCTCCTTTTGTTGTAGAGCTTGTTTATGGCTGGGGTCCACCAGACTGACGCTTGCCTTTGGTACAGAGAGTCTTAGTTTTGTTTGGGATTGCCTGATCCATGCAGTCCTGTAGGTGCTGGTAGAAGGCATTTGTAAGTGATTCAGCGGTTTGAGTAATGTTTACCACTGGCTCAGGGGCCTTAAAGGAGACCACACTAGTTTTAGAAGTGTGAAATCGGCTTTTGAGAAGTTTTTCACTGTGGTCTTTTGTTTCAGGTGGGGGCGGGATGAGGACCTCCAGCGAGATTAGTTTATGATCTGATCTCACCAGTGAGGGGTATACTTCGGTGTTGAACATTTTGATCCCATGTTCGTGATGATGAGATCAAGTATGTTTTCTCCTCTTGTGGGGATGGTGACTAGTTGTTCCATGGCATTTGAGTTTATGAACTCCAGGAATCTTTGGGTTAGAGTGTTCGGGCTTGAGTAGTGTTCCCAGTCTATATTAGGGTAGTTAAAGTCACCTAGTATGATGGTGTTTGGAGATACATTTATCCTCCAATGTTTTCAGGAAGGCCATGTGAGGTTCCTGAGTTTGAGAGGGTGGCCTGTAACATGCTACAAATTGCAGAGCAGTCTTGCCTATGGTTAATTGCACCTGGATGGTCTCCGATGCATCATCACCAACCTTGAGGTGTGGGTGTCCTTTATGAATATGGACACCCCTCCTTTCTTGGTGTTGTCCGGATTTTGGGGCGGCATGATATGAGGTGAAACCTGTTAGTGCTGGGGTGCTCTCAGGAGCCTTGAACCAGGTTTCTGTCACAGCACAGACATCGATGTTCTCCATATTGAGAAGGGCCTATCTTGAGATTGAGACTTCTGGCATTGAGCATAGTTTTTCCTTTTTGGTGTTCTAGGGTGGTAGGTTTAGAATTTGAGCCTTGACTAAAAAAGGCACTATGGTTATTGGTGTTCAGTTGTCTAGCAAGAGATTGAATGGTATCTATAAAAAAGGAGTTAAAAGCGTTTGCAGTATGGTTAGGGGTATCTGGGTCTGCGTTTAGAGGGGAGGGAGTTTTTGCTGTTCCAGGTGAAAGGAGTTTGTTTATTGAAGACCAGAATTGTTTGGGTTTATTGAAATGGGTTTCTTGAAGTTCACAGTAGTAGTTTTTTTTGTCAGAGATTATAGCTTTTTTTGTAAGATTTCTAAGTTGGCAAAAATGAAGAAAATCAGAGCTGATTCTATGGTGTCTCCATTTGGCCCAAATTTTATTTTTAGTATGAATTAATTTCTTTGTTTCCTTTGAGAGCCATAGGGCTATATTAGACTTCATTCTAACAGAGCGTTCAGGGGCATGTTTATCCAAAATGGAAAGGAAGGTCGAGTTAAAGAATGATACAGCTTCATTAAGAGGAAGTGATTTCAAGAGGTTCCATTTGCATGTTTTGAGATCATTTTGAAATAAGTCAGTTTTAAAGTGTTTGGTAGAGCGTATTATTCTAATGTTAGGGAGGTTTTGATAGTCAGTCTTTTCTCTAGAGATATAGGTTAGGCAGTGGTCACTGAGGTCATCAGGCATAGTTCCTACTTTGTATGAGACATTGTCTTTGTTTATGAGTATCCAGTCTAAGATACTTTGTTTCTTACTTGGTTTATTAAGCCTTGTTGTAGTGGTGATGGATTGAGTAAAACCATGTAGGTTTATATGACAGGAGGGATTTTCACTATTAATAGTATTCCAGTCTATATTAAAGTCACCCAGAATTATAGTTTCTTGGGGGTAGTTAGTGGAAACCCAACTGAGAAAGTCTTCTACAATAGGTATATTGTTGCCTGGTGGTATATACATACAGATGATGTAAAGGGCTTTTTGTGCATTTAATTGGAGTTTAACGATGATGGCTTCAGCTCTAACATCCTGGGTTGGACAGGCTGGGAGGGAGGAGATGCTAAGATGGTTCTTAAATAGAATTGCCACTCCACCACCTTTACGTTTAGAACGATCAAGCCTATATAAATTATAGCCTTGGGGTATAATTTCAGTGTCTTTGGTGGCTGGCTTTAGCCAAGTCTCTGAGAGGCACAGAATATCAAAGTGGTGAGTGTCTAAGAGGGAATGAAAGTAGGGTACTTTGTTGTTTACACTTCGTATATTTAGATGTCCTATGAGTAGGGTGTTATTGAATTTAGGCCTAGATACTTGAGGGGAGGGATATGTAGGGCCAGGGTTGGGGTGAATGTCACCATCTTGTAAGGTAGGAGTATTCGGTCTGGATGTGAAGTTGCTTTTAAGAAGGGTTAGTTGTTTCATTTTTTATCAGAGGGTAAGGCATAGGTGAGGTGAGAGTGCCTATGGAATTTAGGAAGGTGATAGCTGGGAGTGGAAGTAGAATTTAAGAATGATGTAAGAGAAGTGTGGAAGATAGATGTATGTTTATTTATATAGTCTAGCTGGTTTTTAAGTGGGTGTTCAATGAAGGTAAGAAGGTAAGAAGAATAAAGGGAGGAAGAGAATAATGCTAAGAATATCAACATGGTGGGTAAGTAAGGAGCCATATTTACAAGTAGTGAGGTAAGGGAAGTTATAAAGTAATGGTAGAAGAAAGGGTAGGAGAGGTGGAGTTATAGGTATAAGGCAAAAAGAAAGAAGGAATGAATTAGTAGGAGGAGTTGTAGGTGTGTGAAAGGAGATTCAAAGTGGAGGGATATGTGAAGAGAGTGGTAGTTTATGGGAAGAATGTTAATTGAGGAACAGGAGAGAAGCTAGTAATAGGAGAGGAGGTTGGTTTAGCAGTAGAGGAAGGAGGGAGGAGGAAAGAGTATGTGTAGAGGGGAGGGGTTTAGTTTTTAGCGGGAAAGATCAGGATAGGTTGTAAGGGTATGGGGGTGGGATTAGGGAAGTATAAGGTTAGGACCCCTGGGGTGGGTGGGAATTGGGGGTAGGGAGTGGAGCGGAGTGAGCCCGCAGGGTGAACAGAGCAGGATACACAGAGTCCAGAGAGGAAGGAAAAAGTAACAGAAAAAGCTAGCAGATAGAAGGTTTGAGATAGGTAGAGTAAGGAGGAGTGGGTCACAGAGCACTACAAGGAAGGAAAGGGATAGGAGTGAGAAAGGTGAAAATAGGAAGAATAAGGTAGGGGAATAAACCAATACTGTAAGTCTAGATGTGGACAGAGTGACACCTAGTGGGCAAAGAGCAGGGGTACAGAGAAGAGTCACAAAGGTTCTGGGGCAGAAAAACATACACTACTGGGAGGGAGAGTACAAGCTAAGTAAAACACTAAGGTAAGGGAGAGGAAGATTAAAACAGAGTAAGGGGGTGGGGGGGCTGCTGCTGGCAAGCTTAGCTGGGAGCAAAACAGAAGCTTCACCGGGTAAAAATGGTCATAAACTACAATCCAATTAAGTAGACATACTTTCTTAAAATCTTGAGGTAGTGGGTTGTAGAAGAGTGCAAAGGTCCAGAGTTTTCCAAGGGTAGTAGGCAGAAAGTACACTCGTAGAGTAGTGGAAGATTCCAACCCAGGCAAACAGACACTGGGTAAGGCAGGAAAGTTAGCTGGTACAGGAGAAAAAGTGGGACAGAATACAATAGTGTTAAAGTAAATTAAAAAATACAGTGTTGTCAATATAGTGCAGTAACCAAATACACAAATACAGTAATCAAATACACTGCTTCATCATATAATACATTAAAAACAGTGTAAGTCAGGCAAAAATAAGCGTTTAGGCAAAACATTGCATAGATACACAGTTTAAAAGGTTTCTACAAGTTAAATCATGTACATATCCACAATAGGAAATCTGCAGCAGTTTGGTTAAAAATGCATGGTATGCCATTTAATTAAAACACAGGTATTCCATCTAAAGGCAAAGGGAAGACATAAGGCAAGCAAATTAATCCATAATGTAGAGTAGAGAAGAGTGCCAAGTATAGGGAGGCCCTGTAGTGAGTATGACCTGAGCCCAGTCTGCACGTGTAAGGCCACTTCCAAAACCTACACGCAGTTCCCAAAAAATGGCAGGGCAGAGTACTGAGAAGTTTACACAATGGTAAACTACATAATGAACGTTACAATAATCATAGCAAAAAAAAAAAAAAACAATAGGGATAAAAGTCCAAAATAAGCCCCAGAAGTGTCTGTATGGGGTCCAGGAGGCACTGATTAGCCTAGTATTAGTCGCAGAACAGTGCGCTAAACACTTCCCAACAATATTAGTAAAAGGTCTAGGCCTTAGTTTAGGTATAATCCCCAGAAGTGTCTGTATGGGGTCCAGGAGGCACTGAGTAGCCTAGTATTAGTCGCTGAACAGTGCGCTAAGCATTTCCCAAATATCAGTGTAAGGTCTAGGCGAAACTAAGTAGCCTTGACTAAGTCTCACAACAGTACCAAGTTGAAAACAGTAAAGGTTAAACAATAAGCATCTGGGCATCTAACTCTGCAAGGGCACAGCAAAAACGCTGCATATTAATGTTGGACATGCATAAATAAGGCAGACACGCAAATGCTAAATAGCCTACACAGTTTACAAGTTACGACCAGCTAGGCAGCGCTGTCGTTGAGGAACAGAGCAAATCACAGCAACAGAACAGCTAAAGATAACAGCGTCGGTAATCCTCAAATTCAATAGAAATCTACAGCTCAAAATGCTCTAGTGAAGCAACGTTGTTCAACACTTGCTATGCACCTTAAACTAATGTGGTAAACAGCAGCCGCTTAAAAGGCAACATCAAAAATAATAGCGATCAACATAGATGGTCAGTTGGTCAGTAAACAAACTGATAGATAAACAAACACAAACACATTCGCGACTACAGGGAAGTCAGCGAACGCAAAATACAGCTAGAAAGTCATACAGGTTTACCAGAACATTTCAAGGAATAATGCAAAGTAACAAATACAGTTTAATACAATACCTATTACAGCTAGGAGAGCACAGCCACAGACGCACAGCAGCAGCGAGGTAGGCTAAGTTAAAGATGGCGCCCTGGGGATAAGGAGGGACTATAAAACCTCGCATAGGAAGTACCTGGGAGGGGGAGGAGTAGGGAATAGGTGGAAGCAAGGTAAGGAGCAGAAGGGGTGTATTCTATCGAAAAGAGGGGAGGAGTACGTAGTCCTAACAGAACAGGGGTGTGGTGGGTAGTCAGATGCAGAGTAGAACTACAGGAGAAAGGAGGGACCTAGGTAGGAAGATATACAAGAAAGGGAAATAGAGAGGAATAAAAGCGATATAGCAGAGTAGAAATAGGTAGAGCCAGATATAAGTGATAAGTACCAAAAGAAATGAATATGACAGCAAACCTGGATGCAGCTAAGACAGGGAGAGAAACTAGGAAGATCCAGAAATAATAGAGAGGCAGAGCACAAGCTCAGAGCACAGAGTCCAGAGAGGAAGGAAAAAGTAACAGAAAAAGCTAGCAGATAGAAGGTTTGAGATAGGTAGCGTAAGGAGGAGTGGGTCACAGAGCACTACAAAGAAGGAAAGGGATAGGAGTGAGAAAGGTGAAAATAGGAAGAATAAGGTAGGGGAATAAACCAGTACTGTAAGTCTAGATGTGGACAGAGTGACACCTAGTGGGCAAAGAGCAGAGGTACAGAGAAGAGTCACAAAGGTTCTGGGGCAGAAAAACGTACACTACTGGGAGGGAGAGTACAAGCTAAGTAAAACACTAAGGTAAGGGAGAGGAAGATTAAAACAGAGTAAGGGGGTGGGGGGCTGCTGCTGGCAAGCTTAGCTGGGAGCAAACAGAAGCTTCACTGGGTAAAAATGGTCATAAACTACAATCCAATTAAGTAGACATACTTTCTTAAAATCTTGAGGTAGTGGGTTGTAGAAGAGTGCAAAGGTCCAGAGTTTTCCAAGGGTAGTAGGCAGAAAGTACACTCGTAGAGTAGTGGAAGATTCAAACCCAGGTAAACAGACACTGGGCAAGGTAGGAAAGTTAGTTTCTTAAAATCTTGAGGTAGTGGGTTGTAGAAGAGTGCAAAGGTCCAGAGTTTTCCAAGGGTAGTAGGCAGAAAGTACACTTGTAGAGTAGTGGAAGATTCCAACCCAGGCAAACAGACACTGGGTAAGGCAGGAAAGTTAGTTTCTTAAAATCTTGAGGTAGTGGGTTGTAGAAGAGTGCAAAGGTCCAGAGTTTTCCAAGGGTAGTAGGCAGAAAGTACACTCGTAGAGTAGTGGAAGATTCCAACCCAGGCAAACAGACACTGGGTAAGGCAGGAAAGTTAGCTATTACAGCTAGGAGAGCACAGCCACAGACACCCAGCAGCAGCGAGGTAGGCTAAGTTAAAGATGTTTAAAGATTAAAGACTAAAGTTATGTTTAATGGCATGGGAATCATCTGGAATATGTGTGCTGGCAACCCTTGGAGTTAGCATCCATATTGCTACATCTCCTAACAGCACCAGATGTGTGCTATGGGGGATCTCTCCAAGAATCACTTAGGTGTGGATGCATGCTATGCACTGAAGTCATGGCTAATGAAACCCATCAGAGATGCACACACACACACACACACACACACACACACACACACACACACACACACACACACACACACACACACACACACACACACACACACACACACACACACACACACGCACACACACGCACACACACGCACACACACGCACACACACAGGAACACTTTAATGAGACACACAGTCCAACCTATAATGTCATAGAGCATGTTTTTCAGCTACTGCACTTATAGTGACAGTGCCAACATACCTCTGGCTGAGGGCAACACTACAATCCACTGACATGTCCCTCAATGCTTATAGTATGTGCTATGCTATCCAAGTTAATATAGTGGAAACAGCTGCAGCAGGATCATTAAGGGGATGGGGAACACATCCTACTGAAAATGCCAAGGTCACCACAGCCATAGGCCAATGATGACTCAGAGGAGGAACCAGCAGCAGGTGTGGATGTAGGCAGACATAGTCATGCTCAGTATGACCTTGCATTGGCTATGAGACAAATCATATCACACTGACTCAACACCTAGGAGGCTAAAACCACCTTCCAACATCACCTTACATTTGTATTAGGGATGCATTAGAGATAAAAGTTCTCAACTATAACTAAATCATACAACAGGCAGGATGCCAGACATGCAGAGTAACCAGACCAACACAGTCTTGTTAATTCCATAGCAGACACACATCTTTGCTTCCCCACCCCCAAAAGAACAGTCAGTGCTTATTTGTGACATCCAACCTGTCTTTCCTTAGCTGGCAGCCATATATCATATCATTCCCAGATAATATCCTTTGACATTGTAAATGCAATGAGATAGAATGGTGTGCACACTGTATGTTCCAGAATACTTGAGAGATAACTGATGAATAAGCAAGAAACAACAGACATGTAAAATAGTGCTGTAAATTTGCAAGCAAACGTCATAATGGGGTATGCAATCAGTAAGTGCAATTTTTTTAAAGTGTACCATTTCATTACATGTACAGGTAATGTAATACTTATAGGTTCATAGGTTTATACTAGGCTATCTGCCCTAAGGCATTTATAAGCCTAGCCCAAATTTTTGTGGCTTACGCCACCCCTTATATGAAAAAATACTGTGCCCATTAGTTTGTTGTGCCTCTGTCCAGCAGTGACACAGAGATGATTCCCGGGGTAAACCTACGATCTCCCATCCACAGGTCTAGATTTCTCTTGAACAGAGTTAGCGAGGTGCTCTGCCTCACATGGACCGGGATTTTATTCCACAGCATAGGGAGTCTCTGAGTGATAAATCTATCCCTCCAGCACGTCCTATTTATATCCGTGCTAAGGTTTAAGTCGCTTGCTCTAGTGGTTTTGGTGGATTTAGATTTTTGAGGTGGAGCATGTCCATTAATTCCGGGTTGGACATGGCCTTGTATGTCAGGCACATGTCACCTCTGAGCAGACGGTATGCACTGAATAGAGCTGGAGTTTCTTCAATCTGGCAGCATATGACAGATTTTGGAGTCCCTTTATCCTTTTGGTGAGGAACTTTTGGGGTCTCTCCAATTGCTGCAGATGTCGGGTGAGATACATCCCGAATGGGGCATTGTACTCGATCATTGGTCTGATAAGTGAAGAGTACAGGGAACAATAACCTCACTAGATCTGGATGTGAATCCCTTCATGATCAGGTGGGCAATGTAGAAGGTCTTTCTAACCACTTTAGCAATGTGAGTGTCAAAAGAAAGGCCACTGTCAACCTGGGTCCCCAGGTCCCTGATAACCTCTTCTGTGCTTAGTGGATTGCCACCTATATGGTAGCTTGGGGTTACCTTGTTTTTCCCGAAGGGTATGACTATACATTTTTTGGCGTTTAACTTCAGGCCATGGCTCTGGCACCAGCTATCTGTTTCCGTGAGTCCCTTCTGAAGGATATCCGTGTCTGATGCACTTTCCACTATGGCCAGTTTGCAGTCGCCTGCAAACTTTGTCAGCAAAGTCCTCCTATGTTGGCCTGTACTTCTGAGAAGTAGATGCCAAACAATAGGGGGCCAAGGACCGAGCCTTGTGGGACACCACTTGTGACCGGCTTGGAGTCTGACACAGCGCCAGCAACTCTAACCCTGTGGGTTCTGTCCTTAAGCCAGTTTGCAACCCATCTTGTGACATATGGGTTTACATTTAAGCCGGTAAGTTTTTCTACAATACCCGAGTGGGGTATTGTGTCGAAAGCCTTGCAAGGTCAAGGTAGGCTGTATGGACTGCCTTTCCTCATCAATGGCCTTGGTGACTGTTTCAAGAAGTGACCAAGTTCAAAAGGCATGATCTTCCCTTGACAAAGCCAAACTGGGTCGGGTCCAATGTCTGCAAGTCCCTATATCTTTGTTTATGAGCTCCATTATGATCCTCTCCATAGCTTTGCAGACTAGACTTGTTAAGCTTATGGGGCGGTAATTACCAGGGTCCGTGAGGCGCCACCTTTGTGGAGTGGGACAACAGTTGCCGCACGCCACTCCTTGGGCACGTATCCTGTGGTAAGGCTGAGATTAAACAGCTGCCTTATGTGTGGGTTTAATTCCTCATTTAGCTCGTGTAGCACACAGCCGGGGACACCATCCGGTCCCATTGATGCTGTGTTTTTAGCTTTAGAGAGCGCCGCTTTCACCTGCACATTTCAGATCTCCGGGAGGCTACACTCGGCTGGGATAGTCATCTCTCCTTTAGGGGGGGAGAGGTGAAGTTTGCACTGAACCTGTCTGCCAGTATGTTGGCAATGTCTGTGGGTTCAGTGATTTTTGTATCATTTTGGACTAATTCTGAGCATATCTGGGAGTTTCCACCCAGGTTCCTAACATAGCTGAAAAAGGCCTTATGATTGTCCTTTGAATCCATGGCAATTTTTCTCTCAAAATTGGCCTTAGTTGATTTTATGAGTGCTCGTACTTTTTTACTAATCAAATACTTTAATAAAATAAAATACTTTCTCATGACTCTACATTATTTTCAGTCTGATTGTGTGCTGGACATCCTTTTCAACTGTACAGATTTTTGCAGAATGTCCAGATTTTTGACTCATATATTTGGTCTATTTCTCACAAAATTGTGGTTTTCTAGCAAATCGAGTATTGAAGTTAAGAAATAATGGAGCACATTTGAGTTTCAGTCTTTATAGCCTACAGAGAATTTGTGCTAATGGATAACATGTTATTCTATTCACCTTCTAAGTTTGTAAGAGGAATATTTAAAAAGTGTTCCTATTTTTAAGCCTTTGTCCCCCCATTATTTGTGCCTTTGTTCAGATATCTGGCTCTAACAGGTTGAGAGGTATGGTGCTGGATGACTGTTGATGCTGACTGCAAGGGTGTATGTTTAAATCATAGGTGTACGGCATCCATCCTGTGTTTGGCATGTACATTGGATGGTGATTTGGATTGTAGACCACTGTAGGCATATTTGATGTGTAGTAACATAATATACTGTGTATGTGATAAATTGATTTTATTTTCTATCTCTTATTTGTATCTCAATATTTGGAGCTACTGTTTACAAAACAGAAACATCTGTCATTATTTAGTGACTTCCGTCAGGAATGATTATTAAAAAAGTTATATCTGTATACTTTGGCTTTTCTCCTGGTTTTTTTTTTCCATGTTTGCATTATGTGCCATGGTGTTTGGCTATACATACCTCGTTTATGCAACAGGACCACCCATGTATCAGACATGACCCAGACATCCAAAAATATAAGCCAGATGCTATCAATTGCTATTGCTGAGCACTGCTTGGCATAGAGAAAAGCGATAAGCGCTGTTGCGCTGCATGTAACAGTGAGAACCTCAGGATGAATATTAATGTAGTAGATGTTCATGTAATTTAAACTCTGGCTGCAGATGTCAAGTGTTGGCCTGAGGTTCACATGTTCCTGGGTTCTGATACAAGGATTGCAACTTGTATTTTACTAATGTGACCTTGCATTACATAGTAATGTAATTAAACGTAAAGATGTATGTTTAATTACATTACTTTGCAATGCAAGGTCACATAGTAATGTAATTAAACACACAGATGCATTCTTTAATCCTTCTACTGGAACGGTTGTGAGTGTTAGATTACCATGGATAATGTCCAAGGTTCTAATACACCATCTGTCTTTTTAAAAATAGTGTCCCACTTCACATTATAGTCACCCTCAATTATAGCAGTTGACCTTGTATTTCGTGTATCCTGAGTATTTTCCTGCTGGTAGCACACTAATATTGACAGTTGTGTGCTGATATGATAATATCTGTATTAGTTAACTTCTCTTTATGGGTTCCCATTGTGCAAATATGTTGCCTGTGCTTGCATGATGATAAACAGCTCCCACTATTTTCAAATGTTGTAAAATCCAACAGTGTGCATTATCAGTATCTGTCATAACTGGAATTGGTGGAAAAGGTCATTATACAATGTCTTTCACCTGCACTGGGCATGTCTGGTGTTCATAGGGAGGTTCTGAGATTTTGGTCTTAAAGGTGAGGTCTGCAGGAGTCCAAAGTGTTTGTTGGACTCTTAGTGAATGATTACGGTCCCCAGCTGTTGCAGGAGCACTCTCATGGCTCAGATTACAAATCAGATGCATGGAATAGTTTGACCCAGGATTTGTTCAGTGTTACCAGTATCCCCACATACTGGCAAACAATGTAGGAATCACTACAGAAACCTCAGGATGAGGAAGAGGGATACCCTTGACCATTTGATCAATAAATGCAGGACTGACAGCACTCTGCAGATGTGTAAGTATCACTTACGGGCACTGCTTGTAAGAGGTAGCAGCTGTATTTGCTCATGGTTGATGTTCTTAATGGTATTACGTTGTATTCTGCTTTTTCCACAGCTAATACAGATTGATTACTGAATGTGCAAACCTATGAAGAAAGCTTGAGAAGGATGTGAGATGCAAGTGGTATGTATGCTTCCAACAGTTCTGTTATTTTAGGATTCGGAGTAAATACAGCTTATTATGGTAAACATTTGTGTCACATTGAGTAGGCATTTGTCTGTTCTAAAGCAAAAGTATGCAAGCATTAGTATTCTTCTTCTTCTTCTTCTTTTGGCTGTTCCCATTAGGGGTCACCACAGTGGATCAACTGTTTCCATTTCTTCCTATTCTCTGCATCTTGCTCTGTCACACCAACCACCTGCATGTCCTCTCGCACCACATCCATAAATCTTATCTTAGGCCTCTGTCCTTTCATGTTACCTGGCAGCTTCATCCTTAGCATGTTTTTTCCCAATATACTCTGCATCCCTCCTCAGCACATGCCCAAACCAGCATAATCTTGCCTCTCTGGCTTTGTCTCCAAACCTTCCAACCTGGGCTGACCCTCTGTTATACGTATTCCTAATCCTGTCCACCCTCATCACGCCCAGTGCAAATCTTAACATCTTCAGCTCTGCCATGTCAAGCTCGGACTCCTGCCTTTATATCAATGTCACTGTCTCCAAGCCATATAACATAGCTGGTCTCACTACCCTCTTGTCCACCTTCCCTTTCACTCTTACTGGTACTCGTCTGTCACAAATCACTCTGGGCACTCTTCTCCACCCACTCCATCCTGCCTGTACACTCTTCTTTACCTCTCTTCCAAACTCACCATTACTCTGAACTGTTGATCCCAAGTATTTAAACTCATCCACCTTCATCACCTCTACTCCCTGCATCCTCACCATTCCTCTATCCTCCATCTCATTCACACACATATTTTCTGTCTTAGTCCTGCTGACCTTCATTGCTCTTCTCTCTAGAGCATATCTCCACCTCTCCACGGTCTCTTCCACCTGTTTCCTACTCTCACTACAGATCACAATGTCATCTGCAAACATCATAGTCCATGGGTGTTAAGTAAAAAAACAGTCCAGTATTACACAGTAGACAGGGGCTATAATTTAGAAAACCCCATGCCCAAACTATACAGTTGACATCCATGTTGCAATGTAAAGTAAAGCCTATAAACCAGGGACAACAAGAGCATGCTGCAGATTGTTATCATTGTAACCTGTATCTATAAAATGCAAAAGGAAAAGGTGTTTGTATTATGCATTAGAACAAAGGAAAATTACAGTATTACATTAGTCACTGCTTATGGGTTTGAATACCACACTCCCCAAATTTAAAATCAGCTCTTTACAATACTGTTTTACATTTCATCAATAAAAATACAGTAGTGTTATGTATTCATAATGATAGTATGAGAAGAGCAGACCTATATAACTGTGTCTCAGATGGCCTGCTGTCAAATGTAATCAGTGTGCATGCAACATGCATATTTGCAATATATGCAACCATGATTGATTGCTGGATGTGATATGATCTGTACTATAGTGTGTCTGTGTTAGCAGCAGTGTAGTATTCAAAGTAATAAAGGTATTTATTAGCACTGATAGCATTAAAATTAAAATGAAACAGAATATAGTAAATTATTTGTAGAAGGTTTCCATATTATCTGTGCGGTTACTAATGTTCTTTCTTATTTTCTGTCAATCCACCCCTTCTTTTTGTTTGTTTTTTATGTATTTTTTATTTTTTATCATTATTTTTATTTTTTACTATATTATGTATCTAATCATACTTTTCATTACCATAATTGTTTTTATTTCTTATGTTCTGTTTGATATGTACAATATTGTATTGTTTTGTTGTTAATTACATTTTCATTTCTTATTTATCTTTGAGTTTGTAATTATATTATTTATTCATTTTATATTAATGTATTTATATGTTTACATTTTATTTAATGCATGTTTTATTTCATCATTGAAATTTAATTGTATTTACATAAATACAACACAACAGGGTAGGTTGATTCCCCATGGTCTGGCTACACTTTCTCAACTGGCTACAGCACCAAGGCCTAGCACTTTTGAGGGTCCAGGTAGGACAGAGACAGGGCGGGGTCTCACCAGGCTGCAGCTCAGAAATGCCGGGCCTTGGTGCATCAGCAGGTGGAGCAAGTGTAGGTGGTTCACAGGGAATTGGCCTACTCTGCTGTGCTGTAATAATAGCATAAATAAAATTAAAACCAAAAATGAAATTAAACATAAACCAAAATAAATATACATAAAAAAAAATAAGAAACAATAATAAATCATTATAAAACTTTTAAATAATATAAATATAAACACAATGATAAATAATAAAAATGAAAAAGTATTTAACAACAAAGGGTGAGAGAAAGCAAAAGGTGAGCTAATAAAAGGAAGGACACTCAGCAAACTCAGAGCTATAATATATAACATTAAGTATCCTGTTTTTTGTTTATTTTGTTCTTTATTTCTTTGTTGTTTATAGCACTTTGTGTACTGTGTATTTTTTCTAGCTAGTTTCACTGTGTGTGAGGTATTAACTGGAAATTGTCCACTCTTATTAAGCATCTGTTGGGTTGTTTGTTTATGATAACTTGTTGCAGTTAAACTCTTTTTGCTAATGGCTCCTTTAGCTGTTTAAAACTTTTATTTAAATGCTCACTGCTGCTTTTCAGCTCTGAGTAACATTTCTGCAGTTTGTTCTAACTAGTGGGGATATTAGTAGCATTTCCATTTTCAGGCTTGTATTTGGGCCTAGTGTTTGTGGAGGCTGTGTGTCTGAGCACATAGTTCAGGGACATCTTGTTTGAGCCAAAACCATCAGGCATTTCAGTGAGAGAGAATTGTTTGAGGTCATTGGCTGACTGAGGTCTCCTGGACTACAGCTTAGACTAAGCACCTCATTGGTATTTTTGAGATTTCTTTCTTAAATGCTGTCTCAGGTTTAAACTTTCTGTTACCTAAGAAGCTCAGTTGTGAGTGTTCTGCCATTTTACAGTGAGCTAATTGAAGGAAGGCCACTCAGCAAACTGGGAGCTATAATACATAACATTAAGTATCCTGTTTTTTGTTTATTTTGTTCTTTATTTCTTTGTTGTTTACAGCTCTTTGTGTACTGTGTATTGTTTCTTGCTAGTTTCACTGTGTGTGAGGTATTAACTGGAAATTGTCCACTCTTATTAAGCATCTGTTGGATTGTTTGTTTATGATAACTTGTTGCAGTTAAACTCTTTTTTTCTAGTGGCTCCTTTAGCTGTTTAAAACTTTCATTTAAAGGCTCACTGCTGCTTTTCAGCTGTGAGTAACATTTCTGCAGTTTGTTCTAAGTAGTGGGGATATTTGTAGCATTTCCATATTCAGGCTTGTATTTGGGCCTAGTGTTTGTGGAGGCTGTGTGTCTGAGCACATAGTTCAGGGACATCTTGTTTTAGCCAAAGCCATCAGGCATTTCAGTGAGAGAGAATTGTTTGAGGTCATTGGCTGACTGAGGTTTTCCTGGACTACAGCTTAGACTAAGCACTTCATTGGTTCTTTTGAGATTTCTTTCTTAAAAGCTGTATAAGGTTTCAACTTTCTGTTATCTAAGAAGGTCAGTTGTGAGTGTTCTGCCATTTTACAGTGAGCTAATCGAAGGAAGGACACTCAGCAAACTCGGAGCTATAATATATAACATTAAGTATCCTGTTTTTTGTTTATTTTGTTCTTTACTTCTTTGTTGTTTATAGCACTTTGTGTACTGTGCATTTTTTCAAGCTAGTTTCACTGTGTGTGAAGTATTAACTGGAAATTGTCCACTCTTATTAAGCATCTGTTGTGTTGTTTGTTTATGATAACTTGTTGCAGTTAAACTCTTTTTCTAGTGGCTCTTTTAGCTGTTTAAAACTTTCATTTAAAGGCTCACTGCTGCTTTTCAGCTATGAGTAACATTTCTGCAGTTTGTTCTAAGTAGTGGGGATATTTGTAGCATTTCCATATTCAGGCTTGTATTTGGGCCTAGTGTTTGTGGAGGCTGTGTGTCTGAGCACATAGTTCAGGGACATCTTGTTTTAGCCAAAGCCATCAGGCATTTCAGTGAGAGAGAATTGTTTGAGGTCATTGGCTGACAGAGGTATTCTGAACTACAGCTTAGACTAAGCACCTCATTGTTTGTTTTGAGATTCCTTTCTTAAAAGCTGTCTCAGGTTTCAACTTTCTGTTACCTAAGAAGCTCAGTTGTGAGTGTTCTGCCATTTTACAGTGAGCTAATCGAGGAAGAACACTCAGCAAACACGGAGCTATAATATATAACATTAAGTGTCCTTTTTTTTGTTTATTTTGTTCTTTATTTCTTTGTTGTTTATAGCACTTTGTGTACTGTGTATTTTTTCCAGCTAGTTTCACTGTGTGTGAGGTATTAACTGGAAATTGTCCACTCTTATTAAGAATCTGTTGGGTTGTTTGTTTATGATAACTTGTTGCAGTTAAACTCTTTTTCTAGTGGCTCCTTTAGCTGTTTAAAACTTTCATTTAAAGGCTCACTGCTGCTTTTCAGCTGTGAGTAACATTTCTGCAGTTTGTTCTAAGTAGTGGGGATATTTGTAGCATTTCCATATTCAGGCTTGTATTTGGGCCTAGTGTTTGTGGAGGCTGTGTGTCTGAGCACATAGTTCAGGGACATCTTGTTTTAGCCAAAGCCATCAGGCATTTCAGTGAGAGAGAATTGTTTGAGGTCATTGGCTGACTGAGGTATCCTGGACTACAGCTTAGACTAAGCACCTCATTGGTTTTTTTGAGATTCCTTTCTTAAAAGCTGTCTCAGGTTTCAACTTTCTGTTACCTAAGAAGCTCAGTTGTGAGTGTTCTGCCATTTTACAGTGAGCTAATCGAAGGAAGGACACTCAGCAAACTCAGAGCTATAATATATAACATTAAGTATCCTGTTTTTTGTTTATTTTGTTCTTTATTTCTTTGTTGTTTATAGCACTTTGTGTACTGTGTATTTTTTCTAGCTAGTTTCACTGTGTGTGAGGTATTAACTGGAAATTGTCCACTCTTATTAAGCATCTGTTGGGTTGTTTGTTTATGATAACTTGTTGCAGTTAAACTCTTTTTTCTAGTGGCTCCTTTAGCTGTTTAAAACTTTCATTTAAAGGCTCACTGCTGCTTTTCAGCTGTGAGTAACATTTCTGCAGTTTGTTCTAAGTAGTGGGGATATTTGTAGCATTTCCATATTCAGGCTTGTATTTGGGCCTAGTGTTTGTGGAGGCTGTGTGTCTGAGCACATAGTTCAGGGACATCTTGTTTTAGCCAAAGCCATCAGGCATTTCAGTGAGAGAGAATTGTTTGAGGTCATTGGCTGACTGAGGTATCCTGGACTACAGCTTAGACTAAGCACCTCATTGGTTCTTTTGAGATTTCTTTCTTAAAAGCTGTCTCAGGTTTCAACTTTCTGTTACCTAAGAAGCTCAGTTGTGAGTGTTCTGCCATTTTACAGTGAGCTAATCGAAGGAAGGACACTCAGCAAACTCGGAGCTATAATATATAACATTAAGTATCCTGTTTTGTTTATTTTGTTCTTTATTTCTTTGTTGTTTATAGCACTTTGTGTACTGTGTATTTTTTCTAGCTAGTTTCACTGTGTGTGAGGTATTAACTGGAAATTGTCCACTCTTATTAAGCATCTGTTGGGTTGTTTGTTTATGATAACTTGTTGCAGTTAAACTCTTTTTCTAGTGGCTCCTTTAGCTGTTTAAAACTTTCATTTAAAGGCTCACTGCTGCTTTTCAGCTGTGAGTAACATTTCTGCAGTTTGTTCTAAGTAGTGGGGATATTTGTAGCATTTCCATATTCAGGCTTGTATTTGGGCCTAGTGTTTGTGGAGGCTGTGTGTCTGAGCACATAGTTCAGGGACATCTTGTTTTAGCCAAAGCCATCAGGCATTTCAGTGAGAGAGAATTGTTTGAGGTCATTGGCTGACTGAGGTCTCCTGGACTACAGCTTAGACTAAGCACCTCATTGGTTCTTTTGAGATTTCTTTCTTAAAAGCTGTCTCAGGTTTCAACTTTCTGTTACCTAAGAAGCTCAGTTGTGAGTGTTCTGCCATTTTACAGTGAGCTAATCGAAGGAAGGACACTCAGCAAACTCAGAGCTATAATATATAACATTAAGTATCCTGTTTTTGTTTATTTTGTTCTTTATTTCTTTGTTGTTTATAGCACTTTGTGTACTGTGTATTTTTTCTAGCTAGTTTCACTGTGTGTGAGGTATTAACTGGAAATTGTCCACTCTTATTAAGCATCTGTTGGGTTGTTTGTTTATGATAACTTGTTGCAGTTAAACTCTTTTTCTAGTGGCTCCTTTAGCTGTTTAAAACTTTCATTTAAAGGCTCACTGCTGCTTTTCAGCTGTGAGTAACATTTCTGCAGTTTGTTCTAAGTAGTGGGGATATTTGTAGCATTTCCATATTCAGGCTTGTATTTGGGCCTAGTGTTTGTGGAGGCTGTGTGTCTGAGCACATAGTTCAGGGACATCTTGTTTTAGCCAAAGCCATCAGGCATTTCAGTGAGAGAGAATTGTTTGAGGTCATTGGCTGACTGAGGTATCCTGGACTACAGCTTAGACTAAGCACCTCATTGGTTCTTTTGAGATTTCTTTCTTAAAAGCTGTCTCAGGTTTCAACTTTCTGTTACCTAAGAAGCTCAGTTGTGAGTGTTCTGCCATTTTACAGTGAGCTAATCGAAGGAAGGACACTCAGCAAACTCGAGCTATAATATATAACATTAAGTATCCTGTTTTTTGTTTATTTTGTTCTTTATTTCTTTGTTGTTTATAGCACTTTGTGTACTGTGTATTTTTCTAGCTAGTTTCACTGTGTGTGAGGTATTAACTGGAAATTGTCCACTCTTATTAAGCATCTGTTGGGTTGTTTGTTTATGATAACTTGTTGCAGTTAAACTCTTTTTCTAGTGGCTCCTTTAGCTGTTTAAAACTTTCATTTAAAGGCTCACTGCTGCTTTTCAGCTGTGAGTAACATTTCTGCAGTTTGTTCTAAGTAGTGGGGATATTTGTAGCATTTCCATATTCAGGCTTGTATTTGGGCCTAGTGTTTGTGGAGGCTGTGTGTCTGAGCACATAGTTCAGGGACATCTTGTTTTAGCCAAAGCCATCAGGCATTTCAGTGAGAGAGAATTGTTTGAGGTCATTGGCTGACTGAGGTATCCTGGACTACAGCTTAGACTAAGCACCTCATTGGTTCTTTTGAGATTTCTTTCTTAAAAGCTGTCTCAGGTTTCAACTTTCTGTTACCTAAGAAGCTCAGTTGTGAGTGTTCTGCCATTTTACAGTGAGCTAATCGAAGGAAGGACACTCAGCAAACTCAGAGCTATAATATATAACATTAAGTATCCTGTTTTTGTTTATTTTGTTCTTTATTTCTTTGTTGTTTATAGCACTTTGTGTACTGTGTATTTTTCTAGCTAGTTTCACTGTGTGTGAGGTATTAACTGGAAATTGTCCACTCTTATTAAGCATCTGTTGGGTTGTTTGTTTATGATAACTTGTTGCAGTTAAACTCTTTTTCTAGTGGCTCCTTTAGCTGTTTAAAACTTTCATTTAAAGGCTCACTGCTGCTTTTCAGCTGTGAGTAACATTTCTGCAGTTTGTTCTAAGTAGTGGGGATATTTGTAGCATTTCCATATTCAGGCTTGTATTTGGGCCTAGTGTTTGTGGAGGCTGTGTGTCTGAGCACATAGTTCAGGGACATCTTGTTTTAGCCAAAGCCATCAGGCATTTCAGTGAGAGAGAATTGTTTGAGGTCATTGGCTGACTGAGGTCTCCTGGACTACAGCTTAGACTAAGCACCTCATTGGTTCTTTTGAGATTTCTTTCTTAAAAGCTGTCTCAGGTTTCAACTTTCTGTTACCTAAGAAGCTCAGTTGTGAGTGTTCTGCCATTTTACAGTGAGCTAATCAAAGGAAGGACACTCAGCAAACTCAGAGCTATAATATATAACATTAAGTATCCTGTTTTTTGTTTATTTTGTTCTTTATTTCTTTGTTGTTTATAACACTTTGTGTACTGTGTATTTTTTCTAGCTAGTTTCACTGTGTATGAGGTATTAACTTGAAATTTTCCACTCTTATCAAGCATCTGTTGGGTTGTTTGTTTATGATAACTTGTTGCAGTTAAACTCTTTTTTCTAGTGGCTCCTTTAGCTGTTTAAAACTTTCATTTAAAGGCTCACTGCTGCTTTTCAGCTGTGAGTAACATTTCTGCAGTTTGTTCTAAGTAGTGGGGATATTTGTAGCATTTCAATATTCAGGCTTGTATTTGGGCCTAGTGTTTGTGGAGGCTGAGTGTCTGAGCACATAGTTCAGGGACATCTTGTTTTGAAACCCCCAATTTCTGGGGGAAAATTTTTATAGGCTATGAGGCCCCCCTTACAGTTAGCTAACAAGGTTTTTAGATTTCCTTAAAATTCTATTTTCCCTTTTGTTATG
>NC_056734.1:918008633-918098633 GCF_019279795.1 Protopterus annectens
TTTGTTCTATGTAGTGGGGATATTTGTATCATTTCCATATTCAGGCTTGTATTTGGGCCTAGTGTTTGTGGAGGCTGTGTGTCTGAGCACATGGTTCAGGGACATCTTGTTTTAGCCAAAGCCATCAGGCATTTCAGTGAGAGAGAATTGTTTGAGGTCATTTGCTGACTGAGGTCTCCTGGACTACAGCTTAGACTAAGCACCTCATTGGCTCTTTTGAGATTTGTTTCTTAAAAGCTGTCTCAGGTTTCAACTTTCTGTTACCTAAGAAGCTCAGTTGTGAGTGTTCTGCCATTTTACAGTGAGCTAATCGAAGGAAGGACACAGCAAACTCTGTGCTATAATATATAACATTAAGTATCCTGTTTTTTGTATATTTTGTTCTTTATTTCTTTGTTGTTTAAAGCACTTTGTGTACTGTGTATTTTTTCTAGCTAGTTTCACTGTGTGTGAGGTATTAACTGGAAATTGTCCACTCTTATTAAGCATCTGTTGGGTTGTTTCTTTATGATAACTTGTTGCAGTTAAACTCTTTTTTCTAGTGGCTCCTTTAGCTGTTTAAAACTTTCATTTAAAGGCTCACTTCTGCTTTTCAGCTGTGAGTAACATTTCTGCAGTTTGTTCTAAGTAGTGGGGATATTTGTAGCATTTCCATATTCAGGCTTGTATTTGGGCCTAGTGTTTGTGGAGGCTGTGTGTCTGAGCACATAGTTCAGGGACATCTTGTTTTAGCCAAAGCCATCAGGCATTTCAGTGAGAGAGAATTGTTTGAGGTCATTGGCTGACTGAGGTCTCCTGTACTACAGCTTAGACTAAACACCTCATTGGTTCTTTTGAGATTTCTTACTTAAAAGCTGTCTCAGGTTTCAACTTTCTGTTACCTAAGAAGCTCAGTTGTGAGTGTTCTGCCATTTTACAGTGAGCTAATCGAAGGAAGGACACTCAGCAAACTCGCAGCTATAATATATAACATTAAGTATCCTGTCTTTTGTTTATTTTGTTCTTTATTTCTTTGTTGTTTATAGCACTTTGTGTACTGTGTATTTTTTCTAGCTAGTTTCACTGTGTGTCAGGTATTAACTGGAAATTGTCCACTCTTATTAAGCATCTGTTGGGTTGTTTGTTTATGACAACTTGTTGCAGTTAAACTCTTTTTTCTAGTGGCTCCTTTAGCTGTTTAAAACTTTCTTTTAAAGGCTCACTGCTGCTTTTCAGCTGTGAGTAACATTTCTGCATTTTTTTCTAAGTAGTGGGGATATTTGTATCATTTCCATATTCAGGCTTGTATATGGGCCTAGTGTTTGTGGAGGCTGTGTGTCTGAGCACATAGTTCAGGGACATCTTGTTTTAGCCAAAGCCATCAGGCATTTCAGTGAGAGAGAATTGTTTGAGGTCATTTGCTGACTGAGGTCTCCTGGACTACAGCTTAGACTAAGCACCTCATTGGCTCTTTTGAGGTTTGTTTCTTAAAAGCTGTCTCAGGTTTCAACTTTCTGTTACCTAAGAAGCTCAGTTGTGAGTGTTCTGCCATTTTACAGTGAGCTAATCGAAGGAAGGACACAGCAAACTCAGAGCTATAATATATAACATTAAGTATCCTGTTTTTTTGTATATTTTGTTCTTTATTTCTTTGTTGTTTAAAGCACTTTGTGTACTGTGTATTTTTTCTAGCTAGTTTCACTGTGTGTGAGGTATTAACTGGAAATTGTCCACTCTTATTAAGCATCTGTTGGGTTTTTTCTTTATGATAACTTGTTGCAGTTAAACTCTTTTTTCTAGTGGCTCCTTTAGCTGTTTAAAACTTTCATTTAAAGGCTCACTTCTGCTTTTCAGCTGTGAGTAACATTTCTGCAGTTTGTTCTAAGTAGTGGGGATATTTGTAGCATTTCCATATTCAGGCTTGTATTTCGGCCTAGTGTTTGTGGAGGCTGTGTGTCTGAGCACATAGTTCAGGGACATCTTGTTTTAGCCAAAGCTATCAGGCATTTCAGTGAGAGAGAATTGTTTGAGGTCATTGGCTGACTGAGGTCTCCTGTACTACAGCTTAGACTAAACACCTCATTGGTTCTTTTGAGATTTCTTACTTAAAAGCTGTCTCAGGTTTCAACTTTCTGTTACCTAAGAAGCTCAGTTGTGAGTGTTCTGCCATTTTACAGTGAGCTAATCGAAGGAAGGACACTCAGCAAACTCGCAGCTATAATATATAACATTAAGTATCCTGTCTTTTGTTTATTTTGTTCTTTATTTCTTTGTTGTTTATAGCACTTTGTGTACTGTGTATTTTTTCTAGCTAGTTTCACTGTGTGTCAGGTATTAACTGGAAATTGTCCACTCTTATTAAGTATCTGTTGGGGTGTTTGTTTATGCTAACTTGTTGCAGTTAAACTCTTTTTTTCTAGTGGCTCCTTTAGCTGTTTAAAACTTTCATTTAAAGGCTCACTGCTGCTTTTCAGCTGTGATTAACATTTCTGCAGTTTGTTTCTCACCCTCCCTCCCTGTTGGTATACTGTCTTTATAGTTGGTGGCTTTGCAGTTGCCCGCCCCTAGTGTAAATTTGATCTGGGACCCTCCTCCCTGTCTAGTGTCATTACTTCATTCTACCCAGTACAGGGAGAGCATTTGAGAAGGCCAATCAGCTTAGTTCCTGCTAGTCCTTTCTCTCTTTCCTTTCTCTCTTTCCACAAAAAAAAAATGTATCTGCTTTTACTGTATTTGTGTTTTTTCCTACTTTATTTTGCTTTTGCGTCATCTTAAAAGTACTCAATTGTTTTTATTACTGCTTGGTGTAACTCATTCTAAGCCTTTTAGTTTAAGCACCTGGGCTTCAGACCAGTTTTACATTAAGAAGGTTTGTGGTCTGCACTGTAGTGGCAGAACAGATAGCTTACATCCTTCTAAGTTGGGAAATGCTGATTGAGGGCTCAGTGTCTGTTATTCTAAAAGTGTATTAATTCTGGTTTAAGCACTTGGGCTTGAGGCCAGTTATTTTCCATTAACAGGGTTCGTGTTCTGCCCTCTTGTGGGAAGAGAGGCTGGACTCTGTCCTTCTGAGCTGGGATTTTCTGGTTAAAGTCTTATAGTGCCTGCATATTTGAACTGCTTCTTACTGACATTGGTACACCTTGTTTGCTGTAGCATAGACTAGATCCAGGCCTGCTGAATCTAGCTTTGTTAGTATAACTTGAGCACTAATCCAGGCATTCTTTAAAGTATTCAGTTGTATTTATTACTGCTGGTAGTAACTTGATTAAAGTGTAGCTATCATTTCTAAATCTTTTGGATTAAGCACTTGGGCTTCAGACCAGTTGTTTTACATTAGGAAGGTTTGTGGCCTGCACTGTGGTGGCAGGACAGGTAGCTTACATCCTTCTAAGTTGGGAACTGCTGATTGAGAGCTCAGTGTCTGTTATTCTAAAAGTGTATTAGTTCTGGTTTAAGCACTTGGGCTTCAGGCCAGTTATTTTACGTTAAGAAGGATTGCGGTCTGCACTCTTGTAGGAGGAGAGGCTGGACTCTGCACTTCTGAGCAGGGAATTTCTGGTTAAAGGCTTATAGTGCCTGCATATTCTAACTGTTTCTTACTGAAATTGGTACACCTTGTTTGCTGTAGCATAGACTAGATCCAGGCATGCTGAATCTAGCTTTGTTTGTATGCTTGTTGTTTGTTTATTTCCCTGAAACGCTAATTCCACCTAAAATGTGGCCTTTTAGCACTTCTGTGGATCCCTAGTGATATCTGCATTGCTTACTGTACTTATTTCCTTGTTTCACTTGAAAGAAAGTTACTGTTTGTCATTTTTGCATTTAAGTTACCTGTAACACATTGCATTTAAGTTACCTGATACTTGCTCACTAAAGCAATTATATAAGTCACCTCTAAAAAATTAAAAGCACTACACCCTCACAAACTCCCCTTGAGTACCTTGTTCCCCATTGGCCCTTTTTTCAATTATAAAGGAATTCCCAATACTATTCTAGCATGTCCAAAGGTCAGTTGTCAATCTCCTCTCCGGTCCAGCTGGTGAATCTGGGAATCTTGAGGCAATGTTACAACTGCCTCATGTACACAGACAACCCTCTCCTCCTCCCAACAAATTCCAACACATGTGAGAGAAGCAACCATATAGCCAAACTGGAGGCTAAGCTCTCTCAACTCAGTACTGGCATAATCAGTCAGGAGGAGAAGGAAACCACACTCACTACAATTCCAGTCTCACATAGACCTACTACGACAACAAACCAAACACATAAACACACAAAAACATACTCGGAGGCTCTAAATAAAAATCTGCCTAAGCAGCAGAGACCTCCAAAGCAGACACCCAAGCAACAGCTACCCCAAAACAAAACACGTGCAACACATAGCTCACAAAGCCAGTGTGCCAAACAGTCACAGCCCTTAAGGCTAAACAACACACCTGATACACTTGTAATAGGTGACTCTATCGTCAGGCACACTGACATCCCGCTCACCAGGCTGAACAAGGAGAAGGTCACGGTGCGCTGCCTGTCAGGCGCTAGGATCTGCCACATAACACAAGCATTCAGGTCACTCCAAGGCAAGAACAAATATGACTCGGT
The DNA here is from genome assembly GCF_019279795.1 of Protopterus annectens. NCBI lineage: Eukaryota > Metazoa > Chordata > Ceratodontiformes > Protopteridae > Protopterus > Protopterus annectens. The sequence goes on from NC_056734.1 coordinate 918,013,215, forward strand.
CATTGTCCATGCTGGTGTGAATAACCTGAGACATACCTCCCTGGACTACATGAAAAGAGACATAGAGGAGCTCTCTGAGCATGTAGTCCAGGCTGGTATGACCCTGACCTTGAGTAGCATCTTACCCTCACCAAGAATGATGCCACAATATGAAGACAAGATGATCAATTTCAATAATTGGCTTAAGTATTGGTGTCATTCAAAGAGGATCCAATGCCTATCAGCCTGGGATGACATGCTCGACAAGCCACGATGCTTCGCTAGGGACAGCTTGCACCTGTCACCCCTGGGCTTTCGGATATTGGCAAAGGCTCTTGCTTCCCCCATAGTGCCTTTTTTTAGACAAGGCTCAAAAGACAAACCCACCTCCATAGGTATCACAAGGGATAAGAAACTAAGAGTAATGATACTCAATACCAGAAGTCTAAACCTCAAGATGCACGCACTCAAAACTCTCCTTAGCATGGAGAACATTGATATCTGTGCAGTAACAGAAACCTGGTTCAAGGCTCCCGAGAGCATCCCAGCACTACCAGGTTATACCTCAAACCATGCTTTTCGGCCCCAAAATTTGGACCGAACCACAAAAGGAGGGGGAGTATCAATATTCGTCAAAGATACCCACACCTCCAGGTTGGTGGCACAGCATGAAGCATCAGAGACTATCCATGTGCAACTAACAGTGGGTAAAACTGCCTTTCAGTTTATAGCCTGCTACAGACCACCCTCCCAAACCCAGGAACCCCACTTGGCCTTCCTGAGAACACTGTAAAATATGAAGGTCTCTCCAAAAACCATCATATTGGGTGACTTCAACTACCCAAACATAGACTGGGAGCATTACTCTAGGTCCAACACCCTAGCCCAAAGGTTCCTAGAATTTATAAACTCAAATGCTATGGAACAACTTGTTACCACTCCCACAAGAGGGGAAAACATACTGGACCTGATCATCACCAACATGGGGACTGTATGCTCCAGACCAGAAGTGTATCCCTCACTGGTAAGATCAGACCATAAACTAATTTCACTTGATATTCACATCCCGACCCCACCCCCTGCCCTGAAAACCACAGTGAAAAACTTCTCTAAAGCAAATTTCACACTCCTCAAAACCAAGGTGGAATCCTTCAAAGCCCCCGAGCATGTGGAAAATACGGCCCAGACCGCAGAATCCTTTATAAACACATTCTATGAACACCTTCAGGAATGCATGGATCATGCAATCCCAAATAAAACCAAGGCCCAAACCTCCAAAGGCAGATGTCCTGTCTGGTGGACCCCAGCCATAAACAAACTATACAATAGAAAGAGGAAGCTACTACATGATAGAGCAAAATCCCAAAAAGGGAAGGCATCTCTGATCAGTATTAACAAAAAACTACGGGCACTCATAAAATCGTCTAAGGCCAGCTTCGAGAGAAAAATTGCACAGGACACTAAGGATAATCACAAGGCTTTCTTTAGTTATGTTAGGAACCTGGGTGGGAATTCCCAGATATGCTCAGAATTAGTCCAAAATGACAAAAAATACATCGAACCCACAGACATTGCCAACATCCTAGCTGACAGGTTCAGCGCAAACCACCCCCACCAAAAGGGCAAATATCTATCCCAGCAGAGTGCTGCCCCCCTGACATCTCAGATGCTCAGGTAATAGTCGTCCTCTCCAAAGCAAAAAACACAGCATCAATGGGATCAGATGGAGTCCTGAGCTGCGTCCTACATGAACTCCAAGAAGAGCTAAACCCAAACATAAAACTACTGTTCAATCTCAGCCTTACTACAGGATATGTACCCAAAGAGTGGCGTACAGCAACAGTGGCCCCTCTCCACAAAGGTGGTGCCTCAATGGATCTTAGAAACTATCGCCCCATAAGCCTGACTAGCTTGGTCTGCAAAGCTATGGAAAGGATCATCATGGACCTTATAAATAAAGATATTGGGGACCTACAGACACTGGATCCTACCCAGTTCAGCTCGGTTAAGGGCAGATCCTGCCTCTTAAACCTGGTTGATTTCTTTGAAACAGTCACCAAGGCCATTGACGAGGGGAAGGTGGTCCACACAGCCTACCTGGACCTCACAAAAGCTTTCGATACAATACCCCACCCGGGAATTATATATAAGCTCACCAGCTTAAATATAAACCCCTATGTCATTAGATGGGTTGTAAACTGGCTCAAGGACAGAACACACATGGTTAGAATTGCTGGAGCCATGTTAGACTCCAAACCAGTTACAAGTGGCATCCCACAAGGCTCAGTCCTGAGACCTCTCTTGTTCGGTATATATTTCTCAGAGGTACAGGCCAACACGGAAGGACTGTGGCTGACCAAGTTCGCAGATGACTGCAAACTGGGTGCCATAATCGACTCACCAGCTGACACAAGCATCCTCCAAAAGGGCCTCATAGAAACAGACAACTGGTGCCAGAGCCATGGCCTCAAGCTAAACGCCAAAAAGTGTATAGTCATCCCCTTTGACAAAAACAAAGTGCCCACAAATTACCACATAGGTGGTAATCCATTAAGTACAGAAGAAGTAATTAGGGATCTGGCGACCCAAATTTATAGCAATCTCTCATTTGACAACCACATGGCCAAAGTGGTTAGAAAAACATTTTATATAGCCCACCTAATCATGAAGGGATTCACATCTAGATCAGGGGAGGTCATCGTGCCTCTTTCCTCATCCCTCATCAGGCCCATAATTGAGTACAATGCCCCTTTTGGGATGTACCTTACCAGACACCTGCAGCAACTGGAAAGACCCCAAAAGTACCTCACCAAGAGGATCAAAGGGCTCAAACAGATGCCATATGCTGCCCGGTTAAAAAACTCCAGCTCTACTCAGTGGCATACCGCCTGCTTAGAGGTGATCTGTGCCTGATGTATAAAGACATGTCCAACCCAGAATTAATGGACATGCTGCACCTCAGAAAATCCAAATCCCATTGAGCTCCGCGCTCGAGAGACTTGAACCTCAGCACTGAAATAAATAGGACATGCTGGAGGGACAGATTCATAACCCAGAGGCTCCCTTCACTCTGGAATAAAATCCCAGTCCAGGTTAGGCAGAGTCCCTCATTGACTCTCTTCAAGAGGAATCTTGATTTGTGGATGGGAGATCGTAGGTTTACCCCGGGTATCACTTCTGTGTCACTGTTAGACAGAGGCACAGTATACTAACCTCAAAAAAGGGCATAGCAAAATTAATTTAAAATGGGTGGTGAAAGCCAAACACACTCTGGCTTGGCTTAAAAATGCCCTAGGGCAGATAGCCTAGTACGAACTTATGAACCTATGAACCTATTAGCTTCAGCTGTAATTTTAAGATATTCACAAGATAGATTGTCAGGAGCAGTTGTAGCAGGCTTTAATTTGTGAGGTATTTTTTCATGCTATTTATGTGAACTGGTTGGGAGAAGAAATATTGAAGGTTATTTGAGTGAGTAGGGACCTCATTAGTTGAATTAGTCATCCAGATAGTTAATGACTGTATTGTCTGTATTAAGTGGGTATTGAATTGGTTGGACTGCGTAACATTTTGCTGCTCTGTGTTTGGCATTGGTTGTGTAGCTTGTCCTGGACTGATCATTTTGTTGACTCAGTCCCAGAACAGCATTGGATTATTAGTGTGTGTGCATGGTTCCCCTTCAGAAGGTCGAATGGCTGAAATCTAGAAATGCATATGGTCGAGACCATATGCTTGAAATTTCAGAAGCTCAACCTTCTGAATGGGGATCAGCATACAGGGCAGAATGAGAGATTTCCCTTTCTGAGCTGCAGTGCGATCTTGGAGTTGGAATAAATAAGTAGCGGGGGGTGGGGGGTGGAGGTTGGTGGGGGGCTTGCCTTCCTGCAGAAACATTGTTTTGTGTTTTATTGTTTTTATTTCTTTCCCCTTTCAGAAGGTTGAACTTCTGAAATCCAAGCATATGGCTTCGGCCATATGCATTTCGAGATTTCAGCCGTTTGACCTTCTGAAGGGGAACTGTGTGCATATGTTTAGATTGGCTGAGTAGTATTTTTTCTTATCCTTGGTGATAAGTTGTTTTGTTAGGTGTCTTAGATGTCTATATGCTGATAAAGTAACAGCTGATTTATTTTTTTCCAGATCTTCCATTCTTTGTCTCTTTGTTTCATGAGTTGTTTGGTTGGTAAGGATATCCACAGGACAGGACTGATTTTGATTCTTTTTATTCTGATGGGGGCAAGTGTGTTTAGAACACTTGGTAAGATTGCATTGAACTCAGAGACAGCATCATCAATGGAGAGAGTCTTTAGTGACTCCCATTTAAGGAGATGTAATGTACTAATAAAAGTGCCTTAATGAAAAGTAGAAACTTTTCTTACCAGGCTGTAATGTGTTTTGAGGCTGTTGCTTTGGTACCTTATGGTATAGATTTGTAAGTGATCACATAGTCTGCTTGATAGATGTTCATGGGATGATTTTATATTTAGATATGATGTTAGGATCCAATTGTGGGTTGCCAGACTGTAGCTTTGTTATATCTAGTGGTGTGGTTACAGGTTGAGTGAACTTGTACAAATTTATGTAGTTGGTTGGATTTTCAGGTTTTATGATTTTTCATTCTATATTAGCATCACCCAATATCATGATTTCATGAGGCATTTTTGAAGAGGCCATCATAGAATATCTTCCAGAATTTTAGCAATGTTACCTGTGGAGTTGTATATACCCATCATTGTGATTGTCTTGTGAGTGTTTAGTTTTAACATAATTAGCATTTCTGATGTAGAGAAAGGTGGCAGTGTGTGATGGAAAATGGTGGTATCCAATGTGTTTTCATAAAAAATAGAGACACTACCAGCATTTTACTGGCTTTGTCTAATCTGGTAATGTTATATTATGATAGACCAAATATGTTGCCTGCACTCTATATGTAGATCAAATAGGCATCCCTTCATGTACAGGAGAGCAGCCTCATTGTCATTGTTTTACCTTTGGTGCCATTTCTGATTTTTCCTATTTATTTCTATAATTTTGCAGCTTCAGGCTTGGTAAGGTATCACCTCAGAATCTTCATCGTGGATCTGAGGCATCAGCATTTAAATGCCCACTATAGAGAAGATAACAAAAAAGATTGGTAGGTTGTCTTGTTATTTTTAAGTGCCTTAAGAAATAAAATAATAGCCTCAAAGAATTGTAATTAACAGGTGTGTCCCCTAAAAGAATGATCTTGTTTTCTGTGGTTAATCTTTTCTTAAAATACTAATACATTAGCATAAAAAAATGACCTTATTGCTAAAAGCTTGGCCCTCATAACAAATTAACTGTTGACTTACCTTTTGGCTCAGAGCAGAAGAATAGTAGATTTTTCTATTTAGTTTGCTGAAGGCAAGTATAAGATTTCAAAGAACTGAGAAGGGTACATGTACTCAATCGTACTGCGTTTCTTCTGGCTTTTTTATGCAACTTTTATTTTCTGCATTAAAGTGACAGTGAGCAGCTGCTGACATAGCTATCTGATGAGCTCATAAGCTATCTCCGCTTATAAATCTTAGAAACAGACAGCTTTGGGGGGGGGCACAGAGTTGGCAGTTACACTTCCTGAAATCATTAGAGTAATGGATGTTTTTTCTAGGTATTGACATAATGTTATGCACTTGGAAATTGCAGGGGAGGGGAGAAAGAAAGAGAGAGAGAACAATAACACAAATCATGCATGCAATGCTAGCTTTGTCTGTATTATCTTCTGGGGGTGAGGCTCAAGTCATGAGCCATATGCGATTCAGGGCACAACTCTGGGGTGTCCAGGAGTCCAATGTAATTATTGGGCTCCCGGTTAAGGATCATGGACCCTGCCTCATGCAGGAAAACTATACCTGTTCACAATATAAATACAAAGCCTGGTCTAGTTTGGCAAGGGGTCTTTCCAGTGTGACTAATATCCCACTTACTGGGGAATGATATCATCACCATAATGATAACCTCCATCAGAGGAAAAGAGATACCCTTTATCAATGGATTAGGGAGTGTCAGGCAGGGAACACAGCAGAGATGTGCATGTATGAATTACATTTGTCATCATAAAAATTCAAGCTGATTATGGTAAAAACTGCTATTCATAATGCTTCTTTCTTTTTCCCTCTTTCCACACCTGATGAAGAGAGGGAACTGAATGTGAGGTCCCATGCGAGGCGATTGGCCAGGATGTGAGAAGCACGTGGTATGTAAGCATAATTACATGAAGTACTGTCATTGCAGCCTTAACAGTTATAGAGATATTAGTTGTTATACCATACAGTTGTATGAACTTGGGAATGCATATCTGAACTGTAAAAGTAAGTATGCATGCATTACTCTGTAGCAGAGCTTTCAACTGGACTTATTTCTGTTGAATACCCAGATTTAAGAATCACTGCTTTGTTCTTTTCATTGGAAGATTTATGGTTGTCTGGCACATAGTTTACATTGAAGTCAATAAATGAGTGTCAAAATGTCTGTTAACACAAATCCTATACAACTATCCATGTCTGTAAGAGCAACATTTGAAAAATGTTCCCAGTTATGGATTATTGTACACCCATTATTTTATAATATGTCAAGATATCCTACTCTAAAACATGGAGAGGTAGGTTCTGTAACACCAAGCAACAGTTACACATTCTCAGATAATAATGAACATTAATCTATAAATTGTAAATGGAAAGAGTGCTTGCATTATTGTATTGCAAAGGAAAAGTACAGTATTATAGTAGTTGCTGCATATGGGCTGTAATACCACAATTCTCAAATTTAAAACTCAGCTGTTACAATACTGTTTTAGTTTGTCATCAATAAAAAATATAGCACTGTTATGTAATCATCATTATAGCATTTGAAGTACAGACCTCTAGACCTGTGGCTTGAATCACCTACTGTTAAGTGTAATCACTGTACATGTAATATGCATATGTGCAATATATGCACCCATGAATGAATGCTGGATGTGATATGATCTGTACTATAGTGGGTATGTGTTAGGAACAGGGTAGTATTCCAAGTAATAGACATTTTAGCAGTTGGTATTGTTAAAAGTAAAGTGTAACAGAATAGAATAAATTAATTTTACTAATGTTCATAGGTTCATAGGTTCATAGGTTCATACTAAGCTATCTGCCCTAGGGCATTTATAAGCCTAGCCAGAGTGTGTTTGGCTTTCGCCACCCATTTTAAATTAATTTTGCTATGCCTTTTTTTGAGGTTAGTATACTGTGCCTCTGTCTAACAGTGACACAGAAGTGATAGCCGGGGTAAACCTATGATCTCCCATCCACTCATCAAGATTCCTCTTGAAGAGAGTCAGTGTGGGATTCTGCCTAACCTGGACTGGGATTTTATTCCAGAGTGAAGGGAGCCTCTGGGTTATGAATCTGTCCCTCCAGCATGTCCTATTTATTTCAGTGCTGAGGTTCAAGTCTCTCGAGTGCGTATCTCGAAGGGATTTAGATTTTCTGAGGTGCAGCATGTCCATTAATTCCGGGTTGGACATGGCTTTATACGTCAGGCACAGATCGCCTCTGAGCAGGTGGTATGCCACTGAGTAGAGCTGGAGTTTCTTTAACCGGGCAGCATAAGACATCTGTTTGAGCCCTTTGATCCTCTTGGTGAGGTACTTTTGGGGTCTTTCCAGTTGCTGCAGGTGTCTGGTAAGGTACATCCCAAAAGGGGCATTGTACTCAATTATGGGCCTGATGAGGGATGAGTAAAGAGGCACGATGACCTCCCCTGATCTAGATGTGAATCCCTTCATGATTAGGTGGGCTATATAAAATGTTTTTCTAACCACTTTGGCCACGTGGTTGTCAAATGAGAGATTTCTATCAACTTGGGTCCTCAGGTCCCTAATGACTTCTTCTGTACTTAATGGATTACCACCTATGTGGTAATTTGTGGGCACTTTGTTTTTGCCAAAGGGGATGACTATACACTTTTTGACGTTTAGCTTGAGGCCATAGCTCTGGCACCAGTTGTCTGTTTCTATGAGGTCCTTTTGGAGGATGCTTGTGTCAGCTGGAGAGTTGATTATGGCACCCAGTTTGCAGTCATCTGCAAACTTGGTCAGCCACAGTCCTTCCATGTTGGCCTGTACCACCGAGAAATATATACCGAACAAGAGAGGTCCCAGGACTGAGCCTTGTGGGATGCCACTTGTAACTGGTTTGGAGTCTGACATGGCTCCAGCAATTCTAACCATGTGGGTTCTGTCCTTGAGCCAGTTTGCAACCCATCTAGTGACATAGGGGTTTATATTTAAGCTGGTGAGCTTATCTATAATGCCCGAGTGGGGTATTGTATTGAAGGATTTTGCGAGGTCCAGGTAGGCTGTGTGGGCCACCTTCCCCTCATCAATGGCCTTGGTGACTGTTTCAAAGAAATCGACCAGGTTTAAGAGGCAGGATCTGCCCTTAAAAAAGCCAAACTGGGTAGGATCCAGTGTCTGTAGGTCCCCAATATCTTTATTTATGAAGTCCATGATGATCCTTTCCATAGCTTTGCAGACCAAGCTAGTCAGGCTTATGGGGCGATAGTTTCCAGGATCCGTTGAGGCACCACCTTTGTGGCGAGGGACCACTGTTGCTGCACGCCACTCTTTGGGGCATATCCTGTAGTAAGGCTAAGATTGAACAGTAGTTTTATGTTTGGGTTTAGCTCTTCTTGGAGTTCATGTGGGACGCAGCCTGGGACACCATCTGGTCCCATTGATGTTGAGTTTTTTGCTTTGGAGAGGGCGGCTATTACTTGCGCATCTGAGATGTCAGGGGGGCAGTACTCTGTTGGGATAGATATTTGACCTTTTGGTGGGGAGGGGGGGGAGAAGTTTGCACTGAACCTGTCAGCTAGGATGTTGGCAATGTCTGTGGGCTCGGTGTATTTTTTGTCATTTTGGACTCATTCTGAGTATATCTGGGAATTCCCACCCAGGTTCCTAACATAACTAAAGAAAGCCTTGTGATTATCCTTAGTGTCCTGTGCAATTTTTCTCTCGAAGCTGGCCTTAGACGATTTTATGAGTGCCCGTAGTTTTTTGCTAATACTGATCAGAGATGCCTTCCCTTTTTGGGATTTTGCTCTATCATGTAGTAGCTTCCTCCTTCTATTGTATAGTTTATGGCTGGGGTCCACCAGACAGAACATCTGCCTTTGGAGGATTGGGTCTTGGTTTTATTTGAGATTGCATGATCCATGCATTCCTGAAGGCATTCATAGAATGCATTTATAAAGGATTCTGCAGTCTAGGCCATATTTTCCACAGGCCCAGGGGCTTTGAAGGATTTTGCCTCGGTTTTGAGGCGTGTGAAATTTGCTTTAGAGAAGTTTTTCACTGTGGTTTTCTGGGCAGGGGGTGGGGTTGGGATGTGAATATCCAGTGAGATTAGTTTATGGTCTGATCTTACCAGTGAGGGATACACTTCTGGTCTGGAGCATAGTGTCCCCATGTTGGTGATGATCAGGTCTAGTATGTTTTCCCCTCTTGTGGGAGTGGTAACAAGTTGTTCCATAGCATTTGAGTTTATAAATTCTAGGAACCTTTGGGCTAGGGTGTTGGAGCTAGAGTAATGCTCCCAGTCTATGTTTGGGTAGTTGAAGTTGCCCAATATAATGGTGTTTGGAGAGACCTTCATATTTTCCAGTATTCTCAGGAAGGCCGAGTGGGGTTCCTGTGTTTGGGAGGGTGGTCTGTAGCAGGCTATAAACTGGAAGGCAGTTTTACCCACAGTTAGTTGCACATGGATAGTCTCTGATGCTTCATGCTGTGCCACCAACCTGGAGGTGTGGGTATCTTTGACGAATATTGATACTCCCCCTCCTTTTGTGGTTCGGTCCAAGTTTTGGGGCCGAAAAGCATGGTATGAGGTATAACCTGGTAGTGCTGGGGTGCTCTCAGGAGCCTTGAACCAGGTTTCTGTTACTGCACAGATATCAATGTTCTCCATGCTAAGGAGAGTTTTGAGTGCGTGCATCTTGAGGTTTAGACTTCTGGCGTTTAGTAGCATTACTCTTAGTTTCTTATCCCTTGTGATACCTATGGAGGTGGGTTTGTCTTTTGAGCCTTGCCTAAAAAAGGCACTATGGGGGTAGCAAGTGCCTTTGCCAATATCCGAAAGCCCAGGGGTGACAGGTGCAAGCCATCCCTAGCGAAGCATCGTGGCTTGTCGAGCATGTCATCCCAGGCTGACAGGCATTGGATCCCCTTTGAATGACACCAACACTTAAGCCAGTTGTTGAAATTGATCATCTTGTCTTCATATCGTGGCATCATTCTTGGTGAGGGTAAGATGCTACTCAAGGTCAGGGTCATACCGGCCTGGGCTATATGCTCAGAGAGCTCCTCTATGTCTCTTTTCATGTAGTCCAGGGAGGTACGTCTCAGGTCATTCACACCAGCATGGACAATGACTGAGTCATATTTGTACTTGCCTTGGAGTGACCTGAGTGCTTGTGTTATGTGGCGGATCCTAGTCCCCGACAGGCAGCTCACCGTGACCTTCTCCTTGTTCAGCCTGGTGAGCGGGACGTCAGTGTGCCTGACGATAGTCACCTATTACAAGTGTATCAGGTGTGTTGTTTAGCCTTAAGGGCTGTGACTGTAACTTAAATGCAAAAACGACAAACAGTAACTTTCTTTCAAGTGAAACAAGGAAATAAGTACAGTAAGCAATGCAGATATCACTAGGGATCCACAGAAGCTCTGAAAAGCCACGTTTTAGGTGGAATTAGTGTTTCAGGGAAATAACAAGCAAACAAACAACAAGCATACAAACAAAGCTAGATTCAGCAGGCCTGGATCTAGTCTATGCTACAGCAAACAAGGTGTACCAATTTCAGTAAGAAAACAGTTCAAATATGCAGGCACTATAAGCCTTTAACCAGAAATTCCCAGCTCAGAAGGGCAGAGTCCAACCTCTCCTCCCACAATAGTGCAGACCACGAACCTTCTTAATATAAAATAACTGGTCTGATGCCCAAGTGCTTAAACCAGAACTAATACACTTTTAGAATAACAGACACTGAGCCCTCAATCAGCAGTTCCTAACTTAGAAGGATGTAAGCTACCTGTCCTGCCACCACAGTGCAGGCCACAAACCTTCCTATTGTAAAACAACTGGTCTGAAGCTCAAGTGCTTAATCCAAAAGACTTAGAATGATAGCTACACTTTAATCAAGTTACTACCAAGCAGTAATAAATACAATTGAATACTTTAAAGAATGCCTGGATTAGTGCTCAAGTTATACAAACAAAGCTAGATTCAGCAGGCCTGGATCTAGTCTATGCTACAGCAAACAAGGTGTACCAATTTAAGTAAGAAGCAGTTCAAATATGCAGGCACTATAAGCCTTTAACCAGAAATTCCCAGCTCAGAAGGGCAGAGTTCAGCCTCTCCTCCCACAAGAGTGCAGACCACGAACCCTCTTAATGTAAAATAACTGGCCTGAAGCCCAAGTGCTTAAACCAGAATTAATACACTTTTAGAATAACAGACACTGAGCCCTCAATCAGCAGTTCCCAACTTAGAAGGATGTAAGCTACCTGTTCTGCCACTACAGTGCAGACCACAAACCTTCTTAATGTAAAACAACTGGTTTGAAGACCAAGTGCTTAAACTAAAAGGCTTAGAATGAGTTACACCAAGCAGTAATAAATACAATTGAGTACTATTAAGATGACGCAAAAGCAAAATAAAGTAGGAAGAAACACAAATACAGTAAAAGCAGATAATTTTTTTTTTTTTTTTTTTTTTTTTGAGTAAGTAAATGAGATGGGCCCAGGAGTTACAGGACAGAAACAAGTGCAAATGCAGGCCTTCAAATCAGAAAGTTGAGAGAGATGGAAGACCACCCAAACAGCCAATAACTACAAATTCTGGGCCAGAACCACTCTTTATGTGGTAGACAGGTTACCTAATGCTTACCACTCCCACTGATAAGCTAGAAGGCTTCCCTCCAACACAGAAAGGCTTGGGGGGCTCAGAAGCTTACAAACAGTCCTGGATACAGCAAATCTGTATCTGGAACACTAATTACAGGAAAGGTAGGAAACAGGCTTACAATTTTTATTTTTTTTTATTTTTTTTTTTAATGCATATCAATTTTCAATTCTGATAAACTGATACATATCTGAAAAGAAAGTCTCTTTACAGGTGAAAAAAAAATCATTCATTATTCCACTGCACAAGGTTGGAATCTATACAGATCTTCAATCTATAGGCCAATGGCAATTTTAATGACCCTATTAAAAATAATAGCAAAATCTAATCACACACAACTTCTCAACTATCTAATAGATAATAAGCTCTGTCTTCAACCCAGTGTGGCTTCCATCCTCATCACAGCATAACTACTGCTTTCTGAATTTTGTTAATACTGTCAGTACCTATAGACGTGCTGGAAGCACAGTCCTCACCATCTTCCAAAACCTATAATAAGCTTTTGATACTGCTTCTCAGCAGAAACTCTTATATAGACCCGCATTCTTATGGACTCATCAACTGCTCACCGCATAGTTTCATAGCTACCTCTCAAAGCACAAGCAGTGAAATGATGAAAAAAATATTTTCCCACCTTCTTGCCAGTAATTATTGATGTCTCACAAGGATCTATACCAAGCCTTATATGTTTCAATATATTCATCAATGACCTGTACACTGCTACAAAAATGCTATCCTAGTTCAATATGCTCATGACTTGACCCTAATCTGCTCTGACAAATCTCTCTCTAAAGTCCAAGACCTTATACACCAATCCTTCCTATTGATTGAAACATGGCTAAATAATGCAGAACTACTTCTAAACCCTAAAAAACAAAATTACTGCTCTTCGCCATAAAATACTTTTCTACCAAAACAACACTATTCACTATCATCTCTGCCAACAACACCACAATAGAACAAGTAAACCACACAAAATGACTGGCCATTATCATAGATGACCATATGAAATTCATCTGCCATGTAATAAGGTACATTGCAGAATAACAAAAATACCTCATATACATAGCCAGAAGATGAATAGCCTCTATTTTCTTACTGCCATCTTTCCTCTATGCTACCTCAATCTTCACTAACCTTCAAGTCTCACAACTGTCCAAACTTGATCAATGTTATAACAAAGAAGTCAAATTTGCAATAAACTATAACAACAGAATGCATCACTCCTTAGCCCTCAGAGAATTAAACTGGTTAGAACTATCATATCACCTGCCTGTTTCTCAGCTAACTACAATACACAAAATGTCTTCATAAACCAGAAAATTGTCCAGCCCTGGACAAATTTATACAGCACTAGCCCTAGAAAAAAATCACTAATCGCTATTACCAAATCATCTAATACTAAAGGTGACTCTCCATATCCAGATAGTGTAGCTAAAGTATAGAACTACATCCACTCAAAATACAAACTCATTTAAAACACAACCCAAACTTCACCTATAAAATGAATGGGCCTGCACCTGTGCATCTCTAGGATAAATGGCAGTGTTATCTCCAGCTTGCAGTATCATCAAACCACTTTTCTGGATTCAGAATCTTATGCCCCACAACCAGTCTTCACCAATACTGGAATCATTTTATAACATCTCCGAGCTGCATACATTGTTTTGTGACACTGCCAACCCCCCACTTCCATACTTCTGATATAAACCTTATGACAGCCTATATATATATTTGTATCATAACCTGCTTTATACCCCACCTGTTAACTACACTATTAAAATTTTCTGCACTACTTAGTTTCTTCTCTCATCTCCATTTATTTTAATTTCTAAGCACTAATCACATGATCTATTATCTATTATCTGTTTGACAAATCCACTAAAACACCTCTTCAAATGTCTAACGTTCAACATCTGCTAATGCATATGTATCTTTTATACTGTAATCGTTGCCTCTTTATCATATGAATGAAATCTAATTAGCAAATATATGTCTAATTGTTAAAGTGTATTTATGTCTGTTCACATATATTAGTCAATATCTGTCTACAAATGTTTGTAACATGTTGGAGCTTTTCTCCCCGAGCCTCCCAAACAAATAAAGTAATACAAAACAAAATAATTAAATGAATAAAATAAGTTTTAGGCCTGTGCACAATTATTTGGTTGTTTATACACTATCACTGTGTCACTTTCTACTGTGGTCCATTTATTTATTTATTTTTGTTTAGCAGGAAAGTATGACTGGGATAAAACCCCTTTTCAGCAGAGGCTCATGGAAAAAAGCATCATGTTTAACACCAGTTTTGAAATGGGCATAAAATACAGTTGAATGATATAAGAAGGAATAAAAAATATTAATAAGTCTACATACATGACAGAAAGAAAAAATATTACAATAGCTTACATAAACATCATTTATGAAACAGGATGCCTTCTCTCAAACACAGACTTTGTATTTTGCTTTCCTTAGCATGAAGAGTTAAACATTCTGAGTTCATGGTGCTGTAATTAGCCAATATAGAAATATATTCATTTCAAATGTCACATGCAGATTGCTTTACTCTATATAGAAATTAAGCAACACAACTAGATAATCTTTTCCCCAGATTTACTATTCTTCCATGCAGGAATAGCTTAGTCCTGCATGGAAGCAGCTGTTTAGGTGCAGGACAGCAGAGCACCATGCATATTAATGAAGGCGTGCTGCCTGAGTTCCTAATCTTACAGGGAGCGAGTAAACGTGCAGGGGGCATGTCTGAGAGCAGAGGTCTCAGAATATACATGCCTCAGCAATGAAGAACAGCAGACAAGTCATAAAAGAATGAGCGAGACCACTCATAGGTGTATGCATACCCCCAGAAATGTCCCCCCCACATGTACAAGAGCAATAGTTAAAACAACAAATATAAAGTTTTTTTTTATGAAACAGATTAAATGTAACTATAGGTGCACGGGTTTGCCCATCGCTTAGCTACGGTTAATGCAGCTTAAATAACAGAAGAGGATAAAAAGCAAGATATATGCAAATTAAGCAGTACAGCAATAGTGTAGTGGGCAGATCATTCACCTTATGAGCAGTCATTCCCGGTTCGAGTCGCACTGCAGTACATTCTATTTTCCATGTCAAATCACTTTATGATCAATATTTTTAGTTGCATAACCTACTAAATAACATATATTTGTGAACTGGAGTACCACATTAAATGCAGATGTGACGTGTCAGTGTCATAATGTTGCAAAGTTCACAGATAATACATGTGCCCCATACAGTATATGTACACAGGAATCAGGGATACAAATGAAAGATAAAATGTGTAATGAATGATAACTCCATACAGCTTCCAAATCCCCAACATTCCCAAACACCATTAGACATTACTGTCTAACTTAGTGCAGTGGTAAGTGGGAGTAAGCACTAGTAAGCAATTGTAAGTACTATTAAGCAGTAGTAAGTGGGAGAAAGTATATGCAAGCACTAGTAAGCAGGTTTAAACCTGTTTGTGTGGGGGTAAGCAATGCATATACAGGCTAAGCAGTATTGAAGCTAACTCTCTGTAAACATATTTAACCAGAAGTTAGCATTGCATACCCTCGTGCAAACCCACGCAAACCTGCTTACAACTGCTTAAAAGTGCCTTAATCACTCTGTATCCAATGGCCATTGTTCTGCCCAGCAATAAAATAAACAGCCTTTGCAAGGCTCAAGCCCAGGATCCTGTACACCATAACCAAAGTGATTTACCTCTAAGCCATGTCAGATATACATAACCCTGATGTTTTCACAAACATATGATCCAACCCAGTCATTCAACAGTACAGGGAATATATTTAAAATGTATATGTGTGTGTGTGTGTGTGTGTGTGTGTGTGTGTGTGTGTGTGTGTGTGTGTGTGTGTGTGTGTGTGTGTATACATTTATATCTAAATAAATATAACATATCTATATATGTAGATACATATATATATATATATGTAAATACATATATATATATATATATATATATATATATATATATATAAGTATAACTATATATATCTATGTAGTTTATACAAATATATATATATATATATATATATATATATATATATATATATAAAAGAGAAATTAACAAAAACATGTGTCCACATGCTCCATTAATGGGGGTGAGGGGGCCAAAACAACATACATCTTGTACGTATAGATATTCTCCCCACAGCCAAACATGTCTGCCATGCAATACAATACCAACTGTTACAAATCCCATAGCCAGGACCTGACACAACATGGGCACAAGATGTTAACAGTACTTCATCCTACCTGTATGATGTCAGGCTGGTATCAGTAACATATCATGCAGTACAGTCTGGCTACCATAGGGAATGTACAATGTGGAAGCAATCAACATTCCTAAAATACATATACACAGACACATATATGCAGATACTATATATATATATATATATATATATATATATATATATATATATATATATATAACTACACATACACACATAGAGATATGTATAGGAAGATGCATATGTAGAACGTGCACACAATATGGAACAGCCACTATGCCTGCAGTTGCCACCTTACCAAATGGACACTGTATGAGCCACCCATACAAATGACAATTATTGCTTGCAACATATACCCACAGAGAGGTCAAAGGATATAACACCACACACAGGTTTGCATACATGGGAAAGCTTTATTTGTGTACTATTTCATTTGTATATGCCATGTCATATAGCTGTGTAGATTTGACATACATATAAACAGAGTAATGCAACTGTAAAACAGTTATATTAATACAGTAGTCTGGAAAGGTTTACATATGTTGCTGTCCAGGCAGGCCCCTCAGTAGTACAATAGTAAAGAGACAGACTGGGCCAGGATAACTATCAATCTCAAAAGTAAAAAAGTAATGCAATATCCAGCCCAGCAGCCTCTATCTACACTTTGTACACAATCCCTATTGGGTAAAGACCTCAGTTGAAATAATGGGATCTATCTGTTACATAACAAGGCATAACTGACACCATCACAATCACACTGACAAACAGAACAGTCAGTATGACAGGAAGCAGTAGGTCACATTTACCCAGTGTGAATTGTATGGTAATGTACATCCAGATACCTTAAGGCAGCTTACCCCTGATACCCCCACATGTTGTACCAGCCTAGGTTAATTATGCTGCACCCCCCCCACACTGAATAATACAGGGCCATATACCACTGTTACATACACTGGCCTCTGGAGTGCATAAGGGCACACATGTATTGTGTGGATGAAGCCCACACATATATGGACCCAACCCCACAATATGTGTGGGGGCCACAACAGCAGTGGACTGATGGCAGGAATGGCAGCATGACAAACTCACAGCCCACTACATCACATCCCCTGACAGCATGTCATATGTACAAAGCCTGGTATGTAGGTGGAGGACAGAGGCTGGAACACAGGCCCATATGTGAAATATTGTTGTCATACACTAAGCAAGTTGCTGGTGTTACAGGATAGTCTGCAACATACCCTTAGTCAGGAATATGAAGTTAGAAACAGAAATTGATGTAGCGATGTACTGAAAGCACTTAACACACACTCACTGCCAGTGATATATCTGACACAAAACCTGTGTGGTGGACAGGCAAAACATAATAGGAGCACCTCTGGCCATCAAGTGGATAGGCTCACAGTTGAGAGCTATGCAGTCAGACAGCATTACAAGTTAAACTAGTATGTACACACAAACCCTGTAACACTGGTGCTATGCAATGCATACAACACTACTCACACTCTGTCTGTAGTTCTGGAACCTTCTACAAATATGTAGCTGGCCTGAGTGTGCAAGTTCTCTTGTAAGAGGTATTGCTACCTGCTGTCTGTAACACTGCTGCCCACACACAAGAAGGATGTCTACCATATAGGAAAGGTAAAGGGATGATGCCCACATGATGTAGGGATTTATACTAGTGGGTTGCCATGACAGTGGTAATTGGAAGTACTACACAGCATGCTGCATGCAGGTAGCAAGTGGAGGACACTGATTGGTGCAGTGGCTATCGCCTGTTCATGTGCATCACCTACAAAATCCAAGCTGCAATCTATTCAAAGCAGCTCAATCCATTTACTGGAGAGAGACCAAGATAGAGAGAGAGAGAGAGAGAGAGAGAGAGAGAGAGAGAGAGAGAGAGAGAGAAAGGCAAAAACAAACACAACAAAAAAAAATCCATCCAGCAGACTATCCAGAAGAGACATAATTACCACAACAGGTATGTGAAGTATATATGCATGTAATTGACTAGAACTTGGTCCATAATAATGGGATAGATGATGTGGAATGATTTATATATGCCATTAGGTGTTGTTGTAAGGATGTTCAGCTGAACAACTGCTAAGGACAATAGATTATGTCCCTGTGGGTAGTGGGCCATAACTGTCAACTGTGCAGAGCAGCACTGACTGATAAGATGTAAGCCATCATAGTGTGTGCTGTGTAATGGGAAGCATGTAAATTACTGTGGCCAATAGCTGGTGGTGGAAGTAATGCCATAATGATGGACATGTGGGTTCCACAGCTCACCTTTTGCAGGATACCCAGCTTAACCTGTATTGTAGCATGCTGGAATGCCATAGATGTGTAATAGGGTTACTTGCAATCTGGCCCTACATATACCCCCCTAAAGTCAGGCTGTGTCCATATGTGGCACCTGTCTGTGTTGTAGTAAGGCAGAACAGTCCAGCTGTGTAGGGCGGTGTTGTGAGATTGTGGACCTGATGTCTGAATGTACCCAATATATAGGTATGCATATGTGTACACACACACACACACACACACACATATATATATATATATATATATATATATGTATATATGTATATATATATATATATATATATATATATATATATATATATATATATATATATATATATATATATACACACACACACACACACACACACACACACACACACACACACGTATGTCCACAAATATACAGATATCCATGTGTAGACATATATATATAAACACATATATACAACATATATACCTACACATATATAGATGAATACCTATATGCACATCTACAGATATGCAAACACACATACAAACATATATGCATGTAAATACATGTCCCCTATATTACCACCACAGTGCTGCATGCTATGTGTGAGGGAACAGCACTCATAGCAATACACACAGATATCTACAGCTGTCAGTGTGTGCAGCAAGGATGGATATGTCACATGTAAACCCCTTGTTGGGACTACATTGCCCTTGTCTGTGAAATACTGAATAGGAATATGAGGAAGTATGGCAGGTATAGTTGTGGAGGTGGTCAGGCTTGGTAGATATAGAGGACAGCCTACAGGGGTGGTATGTGACACATGTGGGGGGTAAACACCCTGGATGGTCTGTGTGTGTGTGGTCTGTGATGTGGAAGCCCCATGGGCCCCAATATGGACACAATGGAAACACATCTCCCACCCACTGCTACTCACAACAGCAGTCCACGTCCTGAAGGTGCCTGGCCTGGAGGAGCATATGGATCCTGTGAATGTGTACTGGGTGCCTCAAGGTAATGTAGCACATCCCACATGTGTCTGTGCAGCCTGTTATAGAACAGACCCTGGACCTGACCTCGGGGGACAAGATCATGTCTGTGTGTGCCGCCAGAGGGGGGACATCCCCTGAGTTGGTTCCACCTGAAGGTATTGCTGGACCAGTACATGTGGAGGCACCAGGGTTGGTCCCACATGTGATGTGGTGTGGTAACATGGGCAGATGAGTTTGGAGAGGTGGTTCTGCTGGCCAGTAGTACATAAACATGCTACTGTGTTACTGTTATAGAACATATGTGGGTAGTAATAGTCCACACAATCCTGGAACATGTCCAGCAGCATGCATAGACATCCCCAATAACAGAATGTCAGATGTGCAGTAATCACATAGCAAGCATACCACATGCATATATGGAACCATAGTGGCCCTGACAATGGCATGCAGGTGAATAGTCTGTAAAAGGCCATCAATGATAGTGTCCTCACAGGGAACATGGCTACAAAGACATTGCACAAAGTGTGGTACAATACAATATCTGTCCCAATGGTAGGTAAGCTGTAGCCATCCCTATTGAGTTGTGTGTACAGTTTGTTGTCATTGATATGGTGGGGGGGTGACAGTGATGTGTATTAAGAACTGTGGTAACCTTGCTGCATAACTTGCTCACACCTGTTTCCATCTTTAGGTCTTTCAGGCAAGATGCCACATGGAAGGCTTCTGGCTTACTCAGCTGCTGAGAAAGACATTGTAGTAAATCACCTAATCCAGCACTACCCTGTCTTGTTTGGCCAGGCCACCCATGAGCAGCAAGAGTGGACCACCCTGTGGAATGACCTAGTCCACAGTGTCAATGATGTCAGACTACACAACCGCAGTTATGAGCAGGTCTGGCATCATTGTTTTGAACTGCTTCGCAATGCCTGTCGGCATGCTGCTGCAGTCTTGGGGGATCACCTCACAACAGGCAGGGGCCATGCCATCCATCTCCCCCTGACACATCTGGAGGAGCTCCTAGCCAGCCTCGTGGCACCTGCCCATCTGCATAGCCAACAATTGCCGGACATCATTGTGGAGGTGGGTGCTACCCACACACCGGCTGAGGAGTGTACAGGTGAGGCCACATGGCAAATCAGTAGACCACTGTTGCATATACTTCCGCATCTGTACAGGTAGATCATGCATATCTGACATGTCATAGATATAGTTTGCTGCTGCATAGTAGTTATAAATAGATATGAATATGTGGTGGTATTGTGGACATGTACTGTTAATGTATTGTAATGCTGTACCCACCCTGCAGCGATGCTACAGGTGTGGCAACTGACTTTGCATCTCTCACCCACTTATGTAGGTCCCTCCAGTATACCACCAAGGCAGCAGTCTGTAGCTGGTGAGTATGATTTATGTTGATGCTTGCCAATAGACTGGGTATATAATGGCTATTGTATATTCCATGCAGACATCTAACACACCTGGCCAGAATGCATGCTGTACCTGTGCACATATTATTGCTTTTAAATGCATGGCATCACAGTGGTGACCATTATGGGGTATTGGAAGGGTATTGTCAGACACCTACAAGATAACTAACATCCTGTCATTGCGGAATGTGTTCACAGGGAGTAACATAATAGTGGGAGACATGGCCTACAGTAGGGACATGTTTGAAACATCACCCATATACAGTGCAACACCAGTGTATATACCAGTAGGACAATGGTAACTCTTGCAGAGTTACACTATGGCATAACATATTACTGTGGTCCACATTATCAACTGGGACTAGGCTGTAACATGTGGTGTTCAGTGTATGGGACACTGCAAACTGACACACATGTGTAGGCCTTACTTGTCAAGAATCTGCAAAAAGGCTGAAGGTGGGGGGTTTCAGCATGACACACCAGTGCAGTGCAGCAGGGATCCTAAGGATGCTAAGAATGGCTGTATCTGCACATAGTCCAGTTCAGGAACTGTGGCAGACGTAACCCTACCCCAACAGCAATAGTGATAGCAGTGTGTGAACACCAAGGGATGTGCACATAAGTAGACCTTGCAATCATGCAGATTAGGGGGACATGTGCAGGGCAGACTGAACATACACTGGCAAATGCAGATGGCCAAGGCTAGTATACCCCTGCCAGGAGTAGTGACTGCTGGCCAGTAGTACATAAACATGCTATTGTGTTGCTGTTATAGAACATATGTGGGTAGTAATAGTCCACACAACCATGGAACATGTCCAGCACATAAAAATAGTTGCAACAAACCATCATGATAAGGGTGTGTACACATATGCACACACGGAGTGTATGCATTGGGGTCAGCATCCAGACACCTAACACATTCTGTAGACACTGCATGTGAAAGTACAGGACATATGTCACATAACGGGCCCATGTACTGTTATTATATGCGGTGATGTGGTCCCATGGCAGATCAAGGAAGGGTGCTTCATATCAATAAGGGTGTGTACACTTCCCATAGCCATGGTATGCTCTGACAGTTGTTAGTGTAATAGTACTGGATTGGTCATACATGGTCCGCTGATGTTGAGAGCTGTAAATCAGACATCAGGCATTCACAAATTACATCTGTCCACATATTATCCCAGGTATGTGTTACTGAAAAACATAGGAGCTGTGAGCATTAAAGCTGACATAACTGACATAGTGCTACACATTCAGCAATGGGTTATACCCCTGTGAGGTGTGGTGCACAGTACATGACAGGGTGCAGAACAGGTGCACAGCAATACTGTGTACATGAGTGCGGCGGTATCCAGGGGAGGGTGCATCACCTAGTAACACAGCATATGCATCATACACATGTATACTGTTGCTAGTATGGATTGACTAGCTGCACTGCATGCTGTTGTGTACCATATGTTATGCATGTTGACAGATGGGTAATAGGAGGACTGTGTGTACTATCATTGTGCAACCTCACTTGTATGTGTGTGTGTGTGTGTGTGTGTGTGTGTGTGTGTGTGTGTGTGTGTGTGTGTGTGTGTGTATGTGTATCCTGGTGGGTGGTTAGTTTGTCTGTAGGGTCACTCTGGTGAAATGGAGGGAGGTTGATGCATGTAGGATGCGTGTGTGCATGTGCATGTGTTTGTGTGGGTGTCCATGTATGCACATGTGTGATTGTGAGGTTGTTCATACAGCAGTACCTCCCTTAGGGATCGTGCAGTACATAGACATGGACTGCCACATGACACACCAGGAATACTTGTCATGTATGTAATCACAGGACAGCTGATATTACAATAAGGTCTGTAGCATGGAACAGGCATTGCAAGAGAAGGTAGACACCAGGTATACCCTTAATATTGCCTTCAAAAGAGAGGTGACTGATAGTCCACGTATGCAGCACTACAGATGCATTGGAGAATTACTAGACAACACCAGGGAGTGTATCCATATATTACAGTTGTCACATGACAGGCTGAGTTAGCAGCATATCTGGCATGTACTGAGCAATACATACACATGACACTCCAGTGCATGATATTATGGAGTGTACCTGATCATGAAGGTATTCACATCTAGATCAAGGGAGGTCATCGTCCCCTTGTACTCATCACTCATCAGACCAATGATTGAGTACAATGCCCCATTCGGAATGTATCTGACATGACACCTGCAGCAACTGGAAAGGCCCCAAAAGTTCCTCACCAAAAGGGTAAAGGGTCTCAAAAATATGTCTTATGCTGCCCGACTGAAGGAACTCCAGCTCTATTCAGTCGCGTACCGTCTGCTCAGAGGTGACCTGTGCCTGACATACAAGGCCATGTTCAACCCAGAATTGATGAACATGCTTCACCTCAAAAAATCTAGATCCCTCAGAACTACAAGGGCGGGAGACTTAAACCTTGACACGGTTATTAATAGGACATGCTGGAGGGACAAATTCATCACTCAGAGACTCCCTATGCTGTGGAACAAAATCCTGGTACATGTGAGACAGAGCACCTCGCTGGCTTTGTCCAAGAGAAATCTTGACCAATGGATGGGAGATCGCAGATATACCCCAGGGATTATCTCAGTGTCACTGCTTGACAGAGGCACAGCAAAATAATGGGCATAGTATCCTCCAAACTAAAGGGGTGGTGAAAGCCACAAAACTCTGGGCTAGGCTTATAAATGCCCTTGGGCAGATAGCCTAGTATGAATCTATGAACCTATGAACCTATGAACATAGTAGCCCCTCACATATAGGGGCCATTCTTATGATGTCTGGACATACACAGGGTGAACACTGAATGACAGCAGTGAGGCCATGTAAAACCACTCCACTCAGGTCATGGAGGTAATGGAGTAACAGGTCTTGTGTTGTGATCACTTGTCTAGGTATTTAGATAAATGAAATGTTAATGAGTGCTATCAATGAGTATATGTTACCAAGTGTGATGCAGGATGCAGAACGAATGGGAATATACATGGGAATGTCTGTAAAGTCACTGACAGGCAGGTATTAAGGTGATGTGTGTGTGTGTGTGTGTGTGTGTGTGTGTGTGTGTGTGTGTGTGTGTGTGTGTGTGTGTGTGTGTGTGTGTGTGTACTGTTATGCAATAATGTACAGGTTTTAAAGTGCATTTATTGTTTTCCCCCAGAGATGGCGAGGTGGATCGGGGTCCCTTCTGCATGTAATCTGATGTTGGTGTCCATACAGACACCAAAGATGATGATAGTACTGTTGAGGCACAGGTGGGGTTGTCAGGGGCCAAAACAGCATCATCATTTGACATCCCCCTTTTAGCCACCCCAACCCAACACACAGTTTCAGTGCCTAAACATACCCCATCACCAGTGGCCATAGTAGAGGGACAGCTGACTTTTGGTGGCAGTGCACAGGAGAGTGTGGTAACCATGCCTACTGTGTCTGGTCACAGCAGGCATAGCCAGATGTCCAGCAGGGCACCACATAGGCAGATGTCACAGGGTGCTCGTGGATGGACCGCTAGTCATCATGCCCCTGGCAGACATGACACAACTGGTACCAGCAGGCGCATGTTTCAGGCTGTCATGTCAGTGCAGACATATATGGAAAGTTACACCAGGCAGGCTCTGAGGCTGCAGAGGGCTGCTCTCACATCTGCAAGTGACAACTTCCATGAACTGTCTAGAGCAATCCGTGTGTATACTGAGCTCATGGATAGACGGTCTGGTGAGATGATGGCCATCATCAACCGTGGTTTGTCCAAGCTTGAACATGTGGTGGGAGTCCAGAAATGTCCAAGTGGATGTAGGCCAGCAACATCAACAGTTGGCAGTCAATGGATATGGTAGGACACCAAGGGGTTCCTGTAGTGGCAGTACCAGCCCAGGCACTGCGGAGGGGGTGCTGTACACACGACACCACAGCAGATCACAAGCACATGGTCCTGGCCAGTCCCAGGAGGGACCTGGTTCCAGCAGACATCTGTCATCATCAGGGGAGAGTAGCACATTGAGGCAGGCACAGTTCATGTGTCCATGGCCAAAGGCAGTGAACTGTACACCCTGTCAGGTATGCTCTGCAGCTGTCCATAAACACCTGTGTAGGGCAGCCACATGGCAGAAATGCGTTCATGCATACTCACACACTATACGAACACACCTAGGGCAACCCCATACCTACCCACACCACACCACCATGCCCAGTTAACTTTATTACACCCACCCCTCACCCACACACATGGTGTCAAATATTTGGCCCACCCTCGGCCTCTGGCAAACCAATAACACACCCTGTGCATATGATGATACCTGTGCCACATCCTTGCCATCCATACCATCAATGCAGGGATAGGCTAATATGGTTCTGATGCACACGGTGACTGTACTACAGTGTACCAAAGTACTGCAGTGTAACATGTTGTCAGGCGTAAAGTGTAATGCATATATGTCAGGTAGTGTAGCCATCCAGCAATGATGCATTATAACTGTTAGTAACACTGGCTGATTGTGGTCTCTATAATGTTATCCATTTGAGTTGTAGGTGTACATGTGTCAGCACGAGGATGGTTTACAGTCATATTCCACAATGGGGTATGGCACTGTGGTGACAGCATGGCTGCGACATATCTGGGGAAAAGTTGAACACATGTCACAGGTTTGTATAACAGTTATTGCCTGTGCCACATGGACAGGTGACCCACTGGGACATGTATAATCTGCAACCTGATGTAGACCCATCCACATCCATGCACACTCTTACTTGGCAACACTGGCAATAGCCCCCTACCTAGTTATGTAGTGATACAGAAGTGTGTGGTTTCTTTGCACACACCACACAGTGTTTAGGGTGAGGTGTGTTCCAGGTTACATGTTACATGTAGAACATCCCCAGACATGTACAGTATGCTAATGGAGGATATAATGGGTGTATATGGACAATACATAGTGTGACATACCTTCATATACACATTAACAGTCACATAACAGGCAAACACACATCCGAGAGACCTGGGCCTATCACTGCTAATGAACTTGACCGTGTGTCCAATGTGTTACGGGTAGGCTGCACACAGCACATGCGTAACTTACCTGGATTGTGGTATCAGTTACCTGTATAGTTGGTGACAGTGGTAACCATAAAGTGTTACATGGGACATATACCGGGTGTACCTTGGTGAAATGACAGTGTACACAGCAACCACATCCCCCAGTGGATATTGTACTCCCTGAAACCCATGATGACACTCTGACATACCCACCATCACACATTGCCCATGACTGCAATACAACCCATTGTATATCCCAACAGTGGTACTACAGGGATATGCATCTAATGCACATGCCACATGCATAGTAGGGTGTTGCATTGTCATGCCTCACCTATGGGCAGCAACAACACTATATATACTACTGTGTGGCAATGGGTATTGTAATAGGAGTATGTGGCCTCAGAATGCTGTACTCTACAGATATATGGACATGCACACATACACAAACTTGCCTATCAACCCATTTGTATGACACTGTTGTACTGGTACTGCAAGGCTCATGTAGCTGGTATTGGAAGGAGCTTAACAAGATACATGTAATGTCCCATACAGCAGCAGCCACAACTGACTATGGCAATGGGTGTTGCGGTGGTTGTGAAGGCCTTCATGGAATTCCCAAGTACAGGTGTGATAACACACAGACACTGCTCTACTCAGTAATGCACATGTACACATGTGTAAGTACTTGGGTGCATCGCTGTAGATGGTTATAGCTGTGTACCTAGCTATTGTCCATGGAGAGATGGGTTGTGTAGGGGATGTGTGTGCAGTGGTATCCTGCCACCTGCCATGTGGCAGCAGGCAATCTATGAACAGACACTACTGTGTTGACCCTCAGGGTGAGAGTGACATGCATCAGCCAATCCTCCAGGTGCCTACTGCACATGGCCACTGAGTTTATCAAGTTGACATGTATGCAACATGCATTACAACACATGGTTAGCGTCTGAGAAGACCTGTACCCAAGCATGTTCTGTTGATTGTGGTAGT
The DNA here is from genome assembly GCF_019279795.1 of Protopterus annectens. Taxonomy (NCBI): domain Eukaryota; kingdom Metazoa; phylum Chordata; order Ceratodontiformes; family Protopteridae; genus Protopterus; species Protopterus annectens. The sequence goes on from NC_056734.1 coordinate 918,040,187, forward strand.
GTAGTGGAGGTACCCATGGCATGTGGTGCATACAAGGTGTTGTCTACTATATGTGCCAGTTCTTACACAGCTTGGCAGACATGTCAGTATCAATCAAGCTCAGGTTGCCTGTACATATTTCAGCTGGATACCTGCCATCTGCACATCTGCACATCTGTACAGGGACTAGCAGTCATCAGCTTGGCAAGTAGCTATGCAGTCGGATGAATGTGTTGACAGATAGATGTTTGACAACAATATGTATGGCATAACTACATGTCAGAAGCCCTTAATAACATGTGCTGTACAGATGGTAGTCTAAAGTTACATTCCACATGTCGGATCATTATCCAGTAGGGGTTATATATTGTGAAACAGCTCAAACACCAGGGATACAACAGGGGGGCCTCAGAGTCCAGCTATGCCTGCAGGTGTGCCTGTTGTCAGTACTACATTTAGCACTGTACTCTTGCCTGGGTAAGCACTGTCAACAGTAGTACCACCATGATACACGACATGCCAGTGTAACAGCACCTACAGTGGGCTACTACCCCTGTATGTAACACATTCACATGGATAACAGTGCTGTACAGGTCTCATATATATCTGTGTCCCAGATCTGACACTCATAACCCTTGCTACTGTAATGGCAGCACATAGGTGCATGTATTGTATACGGTATTACATACACTTATTACAGATATCATTACCCTGCTATGTTATTAGACTGGGTGGTGCGAACTGGTTACCAGGGCTAAGCCATGCTTAGCAGTTATCAACATTTCTCCAGTATAAGAGCTAAGCTGATTTGTGCACTGGTAAGTGAAGCCTATACTATGTAAGTGCCCGTTCATTTACTCATAGCTTAGCACTGCTTAGCTTCACACAAACCCATGCAAATGAGCTTAAAGCTGCTCAAAACAAAATGAACAGCTCTTCCAGGTCTGGAACCCAGGACTTTGTAAACTAAAGTCACAACACTTAACCACTACGCCATGACCACTGTGAAGAGAGCTGTTGTTTTTCCAATATAGCTGTCAATACGTATATTGATTAGTATTGAACAATTGCCTTTACTTCCACAATTGTGTAGCACTTGTTATTAATATGACTGTTGCATCACATATGTTGTTTTATCAAAATGTACACATATCAGATACATACGGTGAGAGACATCTGAGAGGGTATACACAACCATGAGGTTTACACATGACAGGAATATGGATATATACATATAATATGTTGATATGTCTACATGTACATACACATGTGGATTCATACATATGTCTGTATATACATCTATATAGTGCAACATATATATGGCCATGTGTACATATCTTCGTGTGTGTGTATATATATATATATATATATATATATATATATATATATATATATATATATATATATATATATGAATCACCTTTATATCCGAAATCGGCGTTTTAACACCACAACATAACCCTGACACCAAAAAGACAAAAAAAAAAAAAACGCCATACAACGAAAACCAAAACCCAAAACTACAGCAGCACTGCACACAAAACACAACAGTACACTACACAATATCCCTAACCCAAACTACCCCTAAACCTAACCCTGGGTCCCGCACGCACACCCTACCTTCACCTACCTGCCTAACCCTAACTCCAAACCCCACACTCACCTACCAAAGATCCGAACCACCACCTTAACCCACTGCCTAACTCTACTCAAACCCCTAACCCTAACTACCCACACCCCTAAACCCCCACCTAACCCCTACCACACCTACACCACCCTCCCCCTGCCCCCCCCTACCCTAACTCCCACACTCCCTCCCCCCTAACCTACTACCCCTAACTAAACCCACACACCCTCACCCTAACCCTAACCTAACCTCACTTAACCCTCTTTCCCACTTACACCTAACCACTACACTCTCACCCACTCAGTCCGTTCTCATTTAGCCGGTCGGGTTCTCACCTTGTTGGTTCGTCGGAACTCTCGATGTTTCGTCGGGTTGGTCCTTCAGTTCCGCTATCCGCGTTATATATATATGTATATATATATATATGTATATATTGCTATATATGTATGCACATCCTATGTGTACAGATATGCTTATTTATGTAGATATATATGTAGATATCTATAACTATATGTGCATAGATATCTATTCTGATATACCAATATATATGTAGATATCCATAAGTATATGTGCATATGTATCTCTATCTGTATATGTGTAGACATATATTACTGTGTATATGTATATATTTGAGTATTTTATGTGTATATATATATATATATATATATATATATATATATATATATATATACACATATACATATCCATCTATGTATGTCGATATGTATATGTGTATATATCCATATAGATATATGGATAATTATATATACATATATGTTCACCATATGTCCAGAACATGGAGTGGAGTCCTACCTCAGCCCCAATAGTCCCAACCTCGTAGTGCAAGGGGATGTCAGGTATGTATTGCAGGTATATATGTAGACTATTGCTACTGTAATAGGGGTTAACTTCACAGACATGTTGTGTGTGGGAGGTCACATCTGCTTTTAACATGTGTGCCATTGGCAACTGACAGACATCCTAAGGACATCATAGTACAGTACCACTGCTAGCCCAGTACCGATCCTGTGGACTACAGCAGAGATATAGCCATTAAATGTGGACACTCTGTCAGTCCAGAGGTATACACAGAACCCCTTAGTGCAAGACATGTGGACCAAGCCTGACAATGTGGATGTTAACAGCCATGTAGATAGGTATATCATGTAAATACTGGTATACATTTGCCCCCATAGGTTATGCATTCACACACCCCTGTTAGTCCTGACACATAATAACCACTGGTACAGAGGTAACACTGCCACTTACCACCCACTAGTTAGTGACATACATCTGTACAGCATCCCACTGCTTTGTCAGAAATACATGACTGTTACAGTGGCCTGGCAGCAGTACATCTGGCATGTATCTGGACATAACATCACACTGGGTAAGTATACTAAGCTGCTAGGCATGTAACAAAGCACTGTGCAGGCTACAGGCAGACTGCCACAACACTGGCCTTCATATCTTATGGGGGAATACTCATGTACCTGCATATATAGCAGGCTCTACAGGCATGTCACAGCACAGAGTAACAGACACCTGTGTGAAAGTGCATAACCACAACCAATGTGTACAAAGCCACATATGGTAAGCTAGAGTAATATTCAAGTATATGTTCTATCTGATCAACACCATCCTCATATGTGCCACTCACACACTAACCCTACATATACTGGGCCACTACACCGTGTGGTCCGATGCCTGTCTGTGGTATGGGAGATGTGTGTGTTTGGCCCTACAAACATGCAAGCCGATAGGGTAACATACACTGGAGCAGTATGTAACATCAGATAGACTAGGGCCAAGAACATTGACATCTACCACAGACTGTACACAGGCCAAGATGCATATTCACAATACACACACTGACAATCACCATAAATACACACGCCTCAGTACTGTACACACAACCGCAGAATGCCCAGGTTATGTCCTCAAATATAACCCCTACTATACATAACGTGTAGCAGTCTGATATCTCACTGGCTTGTCATCAGATATGATGTCAATAAATAATGGTGTACAGAACATATGCACCTCTTACTGCATGACATATGTACAAAGGCTGACAGAATTGTGGCTGGAGGCACAAACACAGGGCCAGTATTGACATGTTGCTGTGATAACCTCATACATTTACTGTTGTAACAGGGTTTGTTGTGACGTATGTCCTATGAGGGATATAAAGTCAGTAACTCTCATGGCTGTCACCATGTACTGACTGCAATCCTCACACTATGCTTCTGCAGTTCTCAGATAGGTGCTCTGTAACACAAGAAACAAAAGGCACCACACACTGCCAGTCTGCAAATTACCATACAGATGAGGGTTTCCTCAAAAACATAGCACTGTTATGACAGGTATTAAAACATGTAGACCAGCCATATCCACACACACCCTGTTAAACCAACATTACTCCAAATGCAGAATAGCAACACTTACATTCTGTAGTCATATCAGGCACATCCCCCTTCTGTGTGTTGGCCTGTTTCCACAGTGTAAGTTGTTAGAGGTAAATCCCCACTCCATCTGTGATGCTGTTTGCCAAACACTAGATCTAGGTACTGCTCACAGTGAATGAAAAGGCCCAACACGAACATGATTTCCCTAGATATATGAGTGTGTTTCCATGCAATTGGCTATGGGAATGATACCACAGCTGTTCCACATGCAGTCAGCTAGAGGAGGGCTGCAATTCATGCAGAGGCCATCAGCTGATCATGAGCATAACTTACAAAACACATGCTGCTGCTTAAGCAAAGCAGGTGTAGTTCTCCACATCCACCAGAGAGAGAGTGAAAGAGGCAGACAGAGACAAAATAAGTCAGGGAAGGGGTGGGAGAGTAAAATCTAAGCATGTTTGTGTCACACACCTACCAGTACAGGGTATCAACCCCCTGACTGACTATGTATTACTAACACATGTCTATGCAGTTATTGCATGCACCACATAGCTTACATGTGGTGCATGCAATAACTGCATAGACATGTAGTTATTGCATGCACCACATAGCTTACATGTTGAGGGGCTGTCCAAACGTATATGTGATGGTGAGTGACATCTGCAACAGTGATATGGTAGTGATACAGTAGTTGTAGTATATGTGCCTGTCCACATGGACATGTGTCAGCATCAACACAGCCATGCTCTCTCAGGGACTCACACACACACATTGACACACTTGGCAGGGTCAGAAATGCACTTCCTACCTAGTTAATTTGCCAAAATGCAGTACTGTGCAAGTATCACATTCACCACAGGGGTTATCCAGAGGTTATATGGGCAAAGGGTATGTGAATGTGTCTGGCATCAGACAGCATGCTTCTGTATGCCAATGCGGGGTGTAGTGAGTGTGAATGTGGTCAAAATCATCATATACCACACACATGCAGACACAGGGTGCCATTACTGACATGCAAGTGTGCATTGCTTCATGGGTGTGTAGGGGTTGACTGTGCAGAAGGCTATACAAGGCTAGGTAAAGGGTATACCTAGGCATCAGGCCACATGACAATGGTCTGCAGTGTGGCTCAGAGGTGTAGTGTCTGGATTGGCCCACACAAGTGGGTATTGTATTCACCATTCAGTCACCTGGGTAACTATTGTGTGTGTCCATTGCTGTTCAATGCGTGCCATGTATGTGTTCTTTAGTCCATGACATGGATGCTGTCTGGGATGTGCACATGTCCCACATGCATGTACAGTGACATGTGGAACTGTACCTGGGTGTCTGGCCCATGTTGTGTACACTGATTGTTATCATCAGATGTACCTGTCCTGACCTCATGTGCTGGGAACAGGTGCTGGACAGCAAGTTGACCCTGCACCTACATTGATAGCATGATGCAGGTATTCCTTGGTGTCAGTCGCATCTGTCCATACAAGGCATGTGTATAATGCATGGTATGTCCTTTGTGGGTCACATTTGTTGGTACCACAGGTGTTGCAGGCATCCAGTGGGGAGCATCGTGAAGGCACACTGTCTGCATGTATGTGCATATTGTACTGATGGACAGGGTGCCATGCCTTCTGTAGTCCACTGCAATCATACCATGGTTACTATCTGTGGGCAATATGCAGAGTACTAGCAACATAGCAGTTGTTGCCTAGGCAAGTGTGTTTGTGTATGAGACATGGGTTGAGAGTGTTCTCTGTGTAATACAAGGGTTGCTAACTTTGTTCATCAGGCCTTGATGTCACATGTAGGGGTACGGGGTACAGATTGCCACCCCAGCCTCTTGGCTATTTCACATCTATTATCCTTGTAAGGTGGACATTGTGACATAATAGGGCCACAATATAAGAAATTTGCAAAACCCGCTCCACAATGAGTCTAGTACACACTCACATCCACCTCCACACAGGCTATGAATAACAAACACAGACATATACACACATAGAGACACACACACACACACACACACACACACACACACACACACACACACACACACACACACACACACCTGCCATGTAGTGAATGACATCAGCAGCCTTGACAAAGTAGGGCATTTGAATTGTAGTGTCTGACTAGTCTAAAAAGCATTGCTCCCTACACAGACAGAGACACACACACACACACACACACACACACACACACACACACACACACACACACACACACATGCACACACACACATGCACACATACACACTTGCCATGTCTGGGATTAGAACTCCTACCTAACTAGTTTATCACACTACAGCATTACACTGTTATAGGATGCATTACAGAGATTACTGGGCTACTTCTTTCCCAAAGGTGTATTTCACAGTGAATGACATCAGCACCCTTGGCAACATAGGGCATTTGATTTGTAATGAGTGTGACTAGCCTAAAAAGCCTTGCTCCCTACACAGACAAAGAAACACACACACACATCCACACTTGCCATGTGTGGGAATAGAACCCCTACGAAAGTACTATATCACACTACAGCATTACACTGTTATAGGATGCACCACAGAGATTACTGGGATACATCTTTCCCAAAGGTGTATTTCACAGTGAATGACATCAGCAGCCTTGCCAAAAGTAGGACATTTGTATTGTAGTGAGTGTGAGTAGCCTAAAAAGCATTGCTCCCTATAAAGACAGAGACACACCCACACAAACATGCACACAGTTGCCATGTCTGGGATTAGAACTCCTACCTAATTAGTTTATCACACTACAACATTACTCAGTTATAGGACGTGACACGGAGATTACTGGGCTACACCTTCCCTAAAGGTGTATTTCACAGTGAATGACATCAGCAGCCTTGCCAAACTTTGGCGTTGGAATTGTAGTGAGTGTGACTAGCCTAAAAAGCATTGCTCCCTACACACACACACACACACACACACACACACACACACACACACACACACACACACAGTTGCCATGTCTGAGATTAGAACTGCTACCTAATTAGTTTATCACACTACAGAATTACGCAGTTATAGGATGCACCTCGGGCATTACTGGGCTACACTTTTCCCAAAGGTGTACTTCACAGTGAATGATATCATCAGTCTTGCCAAAGTAGGCCATTTGAATTATAGTGAGTGTGACTAGCCTAAAAAGCAGTGCTCCCTACACAGACGCACACACACACACACACACACACACACACACACACACACACACACACACACACACACACACACACAGTTGCCATGTCTGAGATTAGAATTCCTACCTAATTAGTTTATCACACTACGGCATTATGCAGTTATAGGATGCACCATGGAGATTACTGGGCTACACATTTCCCAAAGGTGTCTTTCACAGTGAATGACATCAGCAGCCTTGACAAAGTAGGCCATTTGAATTGTAGTGAGTGTGACTCACCTAAAAAGCATTGCCCCTACACAGACAGAGACACACAGTTGCCATGCCTGGGATAAGAACTCCTACCTAACTAGTTTATGAAACTACAGCATTACACAGTTTTAGGAAGCGGCACAGAGATTACTGGTCTACACCCTTCCCAAAGGTGTATTTCAATGTGGATGACATCAGTGGGCTTGTCACAGTAGGGTTATGGGGAGGGCAGTGTGTGTGTGCATGGGCAATAGCCCATTCATCTAGAGGTTGAGAACCACACACAGGCACACACAGGTTTATATTCCACAGGTACGTGTATACAACTGCTAGATGACTACTGCCTTGTACAGTCATGTTGCACAGCTAGCACTTGCACCACAGAGTCTGTAATGCTGATGGATACCAGTGGCTAATTTCTACAGTGAGTGACATTTATACATCATGTGGTTCTAGCTATTTGGCTGTGTGCTGGGTGGGACAGGCCTCATAATGGAAGACTCTTTGTCACTGTCACTCTTTTCCACACATCTTGGTATGTCTACTTTTGGCATATTATAGTGTGTTGTCCTTGGATATATGTCTGTATTCCTATACAATCTGTGTGCAAAGCATGACTGGTGCATACTGAAGAGTGTATGCACTAACATCTGCAACTGTCAGATATGTATGATCCACTGTTGTTTGCAGACATGGGCTTCATTTGTTTACATGTGTGAGCATGCCCAGTATGACCTTTCAGTTAATTTTTCTAAGTGTGTGACCATGCCTAGTATGATCTTTCAGTATGTTGTCTGACATTGCCTTCATTTCTCTACGTGTGTGAACATGCCCAGTAAGACCTTTCAGTATGTTGTTGTCTGACATTGCCTTCATTTCTCTAAGTGTGTGAGCATGCCCAGTATGCCCTTCTGTATTGAATGTGTGAATCCATTCCAGGTAGTTTGTACTCCAGTGCAGACCTTTGTGTTGTACACCTACAGGTAGCAAACTGTTTCTGCAGGGTATTTGTAGATCATTTGTCAATATGGGGTCAAACTGTGCAAGGGATAGTGTGTACTGTAGGTGATTGTGTCTGTGCTGCTTCTGCTACATGGTACTGGTGTTAGCAGAGATATTCAGACATGTGTACTGTTAGACACTGTGATGTTTTATGTCCTCAAGTACTGTCAGGTGGACATTCTTGCTCACAGTGATGTCCTGGGGAACAAGGGTGAATGCAGCTGTGTCCAGGATTGTGGGAAAATGCCTACATATTCATGGAAGGTTATGTCATTCTGGAGGGGGAGCTGCAGACACTTGCTGCTGGGTCTGTGTATCCAGTTCAGCACCTTGATACAGTGCTGGCAGAGGATCTCATACTTGTACCTTGGTCCACATGACAGTATGGCCTTATCTTCCTGTGGCAATACCTCACAGCTGTACAGATTCACACAGGTTACCTAGAAGCAGGGGCCATAAGTCAGGACATTACACCTATTGTGGTGTATGGGCAGGTTTGTAGCCACCCATTTATATATTTATGGCCAGCTGTGTGTTGGGCCTTGCACATTCCTTGCTGCCCATGCTCCCACCCCCTTTATTATTCTATCCTCTTCCATACATTATGCATACATTCTCTGATACTTTCCCTAAGGTTATCACCTCATCACAGCTGTGTTTTGGTGTTGGTCCACAGTTCATGCAGTGGGACATGGTGGACATGTTACTGTGGTTTGTCCACGTGGCCTTGCATATGCCTTATGTGGAGTGTGTTATGTTGTTATTTGGGTGTCTATGACATAACATGCATTGGCAGTACGTATGGGACACAGGCCTTAGGCAGAGACCTGTAGACCATTTGGTGGTGATGCAAGTCAGCTGTGGCAGACAGTTGCATTCTGTCAGTCCTACAGTCCCAGACCACCTTGCAGTATATTCCCTTGGGGTGACAGGGTAGGTGTGCTAGGTGTTCATGCCAATACTTTCCATCAGTACTGATCAGGTGGTGTGGATGCTGGCAGGGTGCTACCTACAGCTAGGGAAACACCTGCATGGGACACCTGCACTGCATGCTACATTCTTTCACTATTGCCATACACAGGTGGGGGTAATATTTTACCCATTCCCAACAGCAGGGATATGATGAGAGAGGTACCTGTGGGTGGCGTTTGGGAGAGATGGGTACATGTGTTCTGTGGACACTACTTGCGTCTGACTCACAGATATGCATGGGGCATTCCAGTTATGCTGGCATGTGCAGGTACATCAGGTGTTTCAGAATACGTCAGTCCTATCACCTTTGTGATCTGCAAGTGTTCTGCCAGATGACACCGGTATTCCCTACTACAGGCCCAGATAATATGATGCATACCTGTATGTACAATTCCAAGGGTGTGTCCATTTCACAGTTACACATTATATACTGTATGCCTAGGGTACTTTTCCTTGTGTACTGCTTGTATATCTAGCCCAACAGCCATGCCATGTCCATCTTTCAGATGGTGACACATTACCACCATACATTTACAATGGTTTACTGCTAGCATATGTTATACTGGTGGGAATTGTCTTTGGCACTGCAGTTGTGAGGACTTGGCCCTATCATTGGCAGTAGTGGGCAATGGCCACCAGGTCAAACTGCAACATGTATACATACTGACCACTCTCACACAATATGAAACACACACCAACCTAACACATGCATACCTGCATATTGTACAAATGCTACAATGTATTTTGCTACCTTGGCCACCTCTGGGCATCTGTGCTCCACTGGTATTATACCTAGACATACATGCTACTACATGTCTACATAGGATTGGGGGGGCACACCTGCCTGTTACTACATGTCTACATAGGATTTCGGGGGCACACCTGACTGTTTCTACATTGCTACACTGGACTGAGGGGACACCTGATACTTGTACACATTTGCCACAACTGTACTGGTATGTCAGGTATTCCATTTCATTCTGTTTTCTAACCTATCATTCTGTTTTCTAACCTAGAGGCATATCAGTGTATTACAGGTCTTAGGTTTGATTGACCTACATATTAGTTTCTGACTTCCTACTCTTCAGAACTAATATCCCACTCCCTGACCTGATGTAGTCTGTCTATATAGGCCTGGGGGAGGGGGGTTACCCAAAGTCATCATTCATGGGCCTTAGAACAGCCTTTGTTTGTGTTTGTCTACACCTGTCCTGCTACCTGAGACTGTTGTTGGGTATGTGAACCTCCCTGACTTGCATGTGTGAGTCATATGGACGCACACATGTGGCCCAGCACATTTCCAACAGTGGGTTTTGTCACCATGTGTAGTACTGGCTACTATGGTGACACCAGTATTTGTTACAGATCTCATTTTGCCACTATAGGTGCATGCTCACATCCATACCATAGATATCGGTACCAACATATACTAGTCCATTCGGCAATTGGTAAGGAGAGTGACTTATGTTGTGTGTGTGCCAGTATTGGGGATGGTGCTGGAGGGCTGCCTACACATGGTTGAGCACAGGTAGTGTCATGTTTGGCATCCCTTTTACTGTATGTGCAAGTCAGAGAAAGGTGTCATTCCCTGGGTCCCTCCTGTGTCAAGGTATGTGCTATTCATTGCCTCCTGATAACCAACTCAGTCTGAGAAGGAGGAGAAGAGTGTTAAGACCCAGGGTAACCTACCAGGGGCTACATGATCTGGAGATAGTAGAGCAGTACAGGGTGGACAAGGATCTACTTTAGAAACTTGTTGAGCTGTGCTGGCCTTGCCTCAGAGCCAGAACCAACAGAGGGGAACCCATTTCAGTGGATACCAAGGTATGTGTAGCCTTAAGAATACTAGACCAACTGGAGCTATCATGGGGGTCTCACAGGCATCTGCGTCCAGGATACTCCAAGTTCCTGTATCCCATGCGACTACATGCTGCTGAGCATATTTACTTCCCCAGCAGGAGAGGACCAGCAATATGCATCTCTTCCACCATGTAGCAGAATACCCGGAGGTACTGAGTGCCATAGACTGCACACACATCCACATCAAAGCACCACCCGGTGACCAGGGTAGGGTCTACCTAAACCACAAGGGGTTCCACTCCATCAACTGCCAGGTCATGTGCGATGCCCAGGGAATTATCATGAATGTCTGTGCTGGCAGCCCTGGAAGCTATCATGACTGTCAATATCTGGCATTCATCACAGCTGTACCAGCTGTTCGCCAGTGGGGACATCCCATATGGCCATCTGATGGGGGAAGCTGGCTATGCACTGGAGCTGTGGATGATGGCATCCATCAGAAATACACACACACCCACAAAAGAATGCCATAATGAGGCACACGCACAAACCGGGATCATTATAGAGGATGTGTTTGGGATGTCACATCGCAGTTCTGCTGCCTTAACATATCTGGTGGAGCCTTGCAGTACTCTCCAGCCACATGTGCACACATGCTCATAGTATGTGCCATGCTACACAATATGATCCTGTGGAAACAGCTGTAGCAGGAACAAAATGGGGAAGGGCCACACAGCCCCCCACCATTGCCAAGTTCTCCACAGGCACAGAGAGACTCGGAAGAGGAACATCCTGAGTCTGCTCCTGTAGCGAGATGGAGGCATGCCCAGCATGCCCTGGCCTTGGCGAAGAGGCAATGCATATCACATACACTGACACTGTAGGGCCCTAGGGACTGATCCCTCTCTCTCTCTGACTCACACGCACAGTAAAATGGATGCCAAACATCACACCACCTATACCTTACCATGTATAGGCAGTGTACTGCATGCATCTAACATAGATATCCCTCAAGCACAATCCTCACAACAGCCTCAGGCACAAGGTAAGCCAGTCTACTTAACAAAATAAAAGAATGGAGTGGAATGTTCTGATAGCATGTCTGTGGTATTGATCAAGCATGCAAGGGAATGGGGTGGCTAACTGGAATAGCGGCAGACAACTGACAGCTCTGTGGGACAGCAGGAAGTGTATCTACAGTACTGGCCTACCCACACCATGCAGTACCACCCTAGTTGACAAATACCACTTCAGTATATGTGGTGAGCCAAATAACTGGGGGGCCATAGGTCACATGCATGGAAAATGGGGGTCCAATACCCACCCCTAGCCTCACTCAGCAGATTAACTGTAACAAAAACATACAGAAATGTCTGGCAAAGGCCCCCACATGGTGACATCCATGAAATCCCCACCTACAGACATTTACACACTGATATCACAGCAGGTTTGGCAGTGGCGGTATGGCTTTGAAAGGTAAACTGTCTGAAACTACAAATGTTTATGCCAGAACAATCTGACTTGTGGTCTATGCTGTTATGACTACGACACCACTATGCTAAATGGGACCAAAATGTTAAGCAAATTACAGCACAGTCTCTGCAAATGTGTGTTGTGTACAGATGTGTCTTCCCCATAGTCCCATAAAAACTCAGTAACATGTCTCTAGCCTTAAGCAGCACCCAGCCATCAACTAGAGTGATGCCTCAACACAAAAATAAAGCAATTGTCAGTAACACCCTCAGTCAACCTACTGGTGCCATCCTAGGGTTATGTACTGCCGGCAGCCTGGGAACATAGGAGCATCAGAATGCACTGCCTTGCTACAGATGGCCTGCATCTGTCACACCTGGCCTACAGGCCTCTGGCAAATGCCTATGCCTCACCCACAGTGCCCTGTTAGGGAGTGTCATGGGGTCCATAACACCCACATAACTCAGTATACAAAATGCAAATAAAGGCCATGCTGCTAAGTGCTAGCAGAAAACCTGCCAGTGTCAGAGAGCCAGAAATCTGGACAAAGCCATGAATAATGGGGTGAAAAACATCCAAAGAGAAGGACACCTTTGAAATACTGCTCTAATAATGTTATAAAGTTGATGGAATGATTATAGTAGCATAGAATGTCTGATGGGTCCGAAGTCTGAAACTGCAATGTCTACTGTCAGTAATATCTGACTTCAACCCAGAGTGACATGCAAAACACTTGTCCCTGAAAACCACACTTGTTTGGGTAACCAACAAAATATATGAGTCATGGATGTGGACATTCTGTGATACTCTGTACAGTCAACAGGCAGGGCTAGGAGTCTAAACATGGGAATGCACTCATTACAGGCAATCCTAAACCTGGAAGATGGTGACATGTCTGCATCCACAGAACCCTGACCCATAGCCATGGGGAGTAACACACCCTTCCCTGATCACTCATCCTATGCAACATCCTGACCCCAAAATGTGGCCAGCCAAGCAATATGAGGTGGGCCATCCATATATGTGAGACAAACACACACCTCCAGGCTGGTCAAACAGTCTGACACACACCTGACCCTCCAAATGCAATCAGCCATTGAGAAGACTCTCAATGCAAAGTACTGGTAGGAATAGGCAAACATATCTGACCTGGGACATACACCCCCACATATCTTATCCCCTACAAATCTATCCAGAGTCTGCCTGTCACCCTGATCATATCTGATTTATATTACCCGACTGTGGACTGGAAATCAGACCAGGCCAGTACAGAAATGCACAGAGATTCCACCATTATAATATATCACCAAGGTGTTGGACCATTTCCACAGCACCAGCAGTCAATTGCTTATAGGCACACCTCTCAACAGGTTGGATTATGCAAGAATACATAGCATTTGGCCCATAATCCTGGTGTGTGTGTATCATCCATCCCGTATTCCTCTGGTTAATCACTGTGATGATCTAAGGAGGTATGTCATGCGGTACTGAAACAATACATGACAGTGAAAAATATTATATATGTCAGATGTCTGCTAAAACAAGCCCTGTAACCCTAGCAAACCATACATTACTGAGAGAAATAATCACAATCACCATATGGTCCATTGCCCCCCCCCATTTTTATAGGCTATTTCCAGATATCCTGCACCAACAGGTTGAGAGGTATGGATGTAGCACAAAACAAAATGGACTGGAGTACAACAATCCCTGGAAGGGAGGCCCACGTGTACTACAGAAGATCACACTGGGCATGTTCATACACTTAGAGAAATGTCAATAGGATCTAGGAATTAACAGGCCTCCCCCACCTAGTGCACTTCCTTTTACCCCACCTTAGCAGTCCTGAAGATGTTTGTTACCATAGAAGTCACTTTCGTCATGCCTCAGCCCTATAAGCTCTGTGGCACATGTGATAACGTGTAACACAATATAGTACAAATTACTTAGGTAGGAGTTGTAATCTCAGTCCTGGCAAATGTAAAGGTGTGTGTGTGTGTGTGTGTGTGTGTGTGTGTGTGTGTGTGTGTGTGTGTGTGTGTGTGTGTGTGTGTGGTAAAAGCGTTCGGGTACATTCAAACCCAGTACACTTCCCCTTTCCCTACTTTAGCAGTACTGGAGATATCAGTCACCTTAGAAGTGCCTTTTGTTAAGCCTCAGCCTCATAAGCTCTGTGGCATGTGTGATAACTGCACAACACTATAGTACAAATAACTAGTTAGTTAGAAGTTCTAATCTCAATCCTGCCAATTGTGAAAGTGTGTGTGTGTTTGCAAGTAAAAGCTTTTGGGGCCATTCAAACCCAGTACACTTTCCCTTTCCCTACTTTAGTAGTCTTGCAGATATCAGCCATCTTACAAGCACATTTTGTCAGGACTCAGCCCCATAAGCTATTTTGCACATGTGATAACTGCGTAACACTATAGTACAAATAACTAGTTAGGTAGGAGTTCTAATCTCAGTTCTGGCAAATGTGTGTGTGTAAGTGTGTATATGCGTAGGTTAAAGTATTTTGTGGCCTCTCCCACCCAGTACATCACCCATTACCATACTTTACAAGGGCTGGTGATGTTCCTTACCTTAGAAGTACCTTTGGACAACCTTCACTCGATAAGCTCCATGGCGTGTGCGATAAATTTGTAACACTGTAGTAACAATAAATAGATAGGTAGGGGGTCTAATCTCAGTCTGGGAAAGTGTGTGTGTGTGTGTGTGTGTGTGTGTGTGTGTGTGTGTGTGTGTGTGTGTGTGTGTGTGTGTATTATTGTGTGTAGGTTACAGTATTTTGTGGCCTCTCTCACCCAGTACATCCCCCATTGCCATAATGTGCAAGGTCTGGTGATGTCCTTCACCTTAGAAGTAGCTTTGGACAAGTGGCACCCCATAACCTCTTTGATGCTTGCTATAAATACACAACAATGTAGTAACAATAAACAGATAGGTAGGAGTTCCACTTCCAGTCCTGGCAAATGTGTGTAAAAGAAGAGTATCTTGTGCGTGTGCGTTTGTGTGCGAATGACATCCATTGGATGTGCATGGATTTATATTTATGCCATGGTACACACAGTACACATTCCTAAGTCTACTGTATGATGTCATCTGTTCACATCAACCGTAGTGGTATCTGTAGATATTCTTCACCCCTATAAGCCCTGTGCAACAGTATGGAATAGCATAGTATGAAAAACAAGATAGGTTGGTCTGCTATTGTCAGTTCTGGCAAATGTGTATGTGTGTGTGTGTGTGTGTGTGTGTGTGTGTGTGTGTGTGTGTGTGTGTGTGTGTGTGTGTGTGTGTGTGTGTGTGTGTGCATTGGTGTATAGAGCAGTGTTTGGGAGTGTGTACACTCATGTGTGACAGTAGTATGAAAACTGTCACATCAATTACACCACCCATTGCTATACCTTACAGATGCATGTGATGTTAATCACTATACATGTAATTCAGAAACACAACACACTATGAGCTCCATGCTCCCTGTGATAACTACCTAACACTGTACCACCAATAACTAGATGGGTGGTGGTTTCAAACCCAACACTGGCAATTGTGATCCTGTGTGTGTGTGTGTGTGTGTGTGTGTGTGTGTGTGTGTGTGTGTGTGTGTGTGTGTGTGTGTGTGTGTGAACAGTATTCTCTGTGTTGCATCAATACAAACCCTCTGTATGTGCGGTATTCACAAACCTTTGGTGTAGTGCATTTACCATTGTCCACTGTACAAGAGCTGCTGGCATCAGCCACCATGCACTTACCTGTATACACCCATCAGCCCTATCAGCCATGTGGCACATGCAATAACTGTTATACAGACCTGTTAATTGTGTACAGCTGTACCCTGGATATGACACAGTCAATGTGCTACCACACTGCCATACCCCTTGTAGAAAAAGACTGTAGGGCTACATTCTCCTGACACAAAGACTCCTAGAACACAAACAGAATACATTATGGAGACCACATTCAGTCAGTGTTAATAACAGAAATAATGCATCATGGCTGGACAGCTCCACACTCTGACATGTAACCATTAAACATGCTGGCTGACAACACTTTACACAGCATTACATTGCTAAACTTTACTAAATTCAGCCTGTGCATCAGAACCATATTAGCAGTCCCTGCATCGATGGTATGGATGACAGGAATGTGGTACAGGTATTATCATATGCACAGGGTGTGGTGTGGGTTTGCCAGAGGGATAGGCTGACCCAATTGGTTGACATCATATATGTGGGGTTAGGGGGTTGTGTATTAAATGGGCCATGCAGAGATGGTGTGTGTAAGTATGAATGTGCCGTAGCTGTGATGGTGATGTGTGTATGTATGGATGCACACAGTTCTGTCATGTTGCTGCCCTATACAGGGGTATGTTGGACAGCTATGGACTGTACATGGCAGGGTGTATAGTTCCCTGTGTCTGCCCACAAACATGTGAACTGGGCCTGCCAGGGTTTCCACTGGCACCACCAGGCACAAGGCCAGATGCAGTACTACTCCCTGATGATGATGACTGTTCTCTGCTGGATCCGCATCCCTGTTGGGACCAGCCAGGACCACATGCCCAAGGCCAGCTGCATTGTGGTGTGGACACCAACCCCCCTGCAGTCATGCTGTTGGTACTGCCATTACGTGCGCGGGAGCGTGATGTTGCACGACCACTTAGACCTTCAGCTGTTCATCATGCTGTCCTATATCCAAGTGGCTGATGGCCAACTCCCACCACATGCTCCAACACAGACATCCCATGGTCGAGGACTGCCACCATCTCACACAACCATCTATCCATGACCTCAGCATAATAACAGTGGGCATCTGCAGGATCATGGATGTTGTCACTCATAGCAGGAAGATTTGCTATCTGGACCATGAGACTCTGTCTGGTGTGATGCTCCATACATGTCTGTGCCTCCATCATGGTCCGAAACATGCATCTGATGATACCTGCTTTGGCACTTGTGGCAGGGTCATGATGGGCAGCAGTCCTCCTTATGAGCACCCCTGTACGTCCACCTGTGTGGGACCTCACCTGTTATCCAGCTATGGCTGGTGTCTACAGACACACTTGCCAGCACACTTTCCTGTCCCTTGCCACCACCCGCTAACTGTCCCTCATCTATGGCCACTGGCGATGGGGTATGTGTGGGCACTGGGACTGTGTGCAGGGATGTGGAGGACAAGTGGGATGCCAACCAATGGCACAGATTCAGACCCTGACAACCCCACCTGTGCCTCACTATGCTTATCAACATTGTCAGAGTCTGCAGAGACACTGACATCAGTTTCCATGTGGGAGGGACCCTGACCCCCATCGCCACCTGTGAGGGGAAGACAATATATTTATTTTAATACCTGTACAGTATGATTTACTTACACACACACACACACACACACACACACACACACACACACACACACACACACACACACACACACACACACACACACACACACACACACACACACACACACACACACAATTATAGGTGATGTGGCACATAGATATTACACATACCTCACATTACCCAACAGTTGACATGCATGGCACATGGCCCTCAACATCATGCATTGCAGCCATTCTTAATCCTTGTTACTAACAATATACATCTCTGGGATACATGAGTCATGATAGTAGGTGACATGCCTTCCCCTAGCACACACTACACCCATGTACATATTATTGATGTGCACCTTTATAGCACAGTGGCATCTACTGCAGACCATACCTCACAACTGTACAAATCATTGCTGAATATGTAGATGTCTGGCACTTATGTTTGCTCTGTTCCTCACAACCCCTATGTGTTTGTCTGACACATAACTGGGATGATATGAGGACTGATGTCACTAATTAATGACATACATTTGATTTGCAGATCTCATCAGCAACAGTGAATGTATGTGCAATTAATTCCAGTTGCACCAATGACCTTCTAAGCTTAACATGGATATGATAAGCGTACACACCAGCCTATTGTATGATATAAAATGAGACCACATTACTGCATTTGAAAACATTACACACCTTATATGTGTGACATATGACCTGTGCAATCCAATCAAGAAACAAACAAATGTGTTAGTTGTTTAGATACTGAATGAGATGCATACAATATGGTGGTTGCATAAGTTTTAGCACCCTTAAACCATGCTTTGTTGAAGCACCTGTTAATTGAACTACAATAGTCACTCTTCCTGGGAAGGGATATATTAGTATGGCACATCTTGACTTGGCATTATTTGGACAGTCTTCCCTACAAAGGTCTCCCAACTCTGTCAGATTGCAAGGCAAGCTCATATGTACAGCCCTTGGATGTCACACTGGGGGTTTACTATTGGTGTTGAATCTGGGCGGTGTCTGGCCCAATTCATAACCTTGATTGTGTTCAGACAGAGCCATTCTTCGCTAGCTTTGGATGTATGCTTCAATTCATTGTCATGTTGGAAGCTGAAACCTCTCTCCATCCTCAGCCTTATTGCAAATGCTTGATAGCTTCTGCCCACAAGTGAGTGTTATTGGGAACTGTTCAGAATTCCCTCCACCATGTCTACAGGCCTAGTTCCAGCTAATGAACAGCAACCCTAAAGCTGGACACTGCCACCATCAAGCTTCAACGTGTGGATGGTTTTCATCAGGTGAAGTGAGGTTTTGTTTGTGCACCACACGTAGCTTTAAGAATACTGTGTGTAGGTTTGAACCTTAGTCTCATTACACCATTACACATTGCAATGCATGCCTTTGGAGGACTTGATGTTATGTTTTGCTACCTGTACACAGCTCTGGTTGGTGTTTGGTATGGGTAAATGCCTATGTCTACTTACCCTACCCCATAGGCCACACTTATGCAGAATCCAGGCAATTGTTCCCACATGTAGTACACAAGTAGTACTTGCCAGAGATTCCAGCAACTCCCTCAGTATTTCTGCATGTCTCCTGGCAGCCTCCTTGACCAGTTCTCAACATGTCTTGTCATCTGATTTGGAGGGACATCTGGTTATTTTCAACAGCACTATTGTCCCATACTCAATCCACCTGTAGATGACTGTCTGTACTGTGTTCCATGGTATATGCAATGCTGTGGCAATGTTGTTGTACCCTACTCTTGACTGATATCTTTCAGATATGAGATCCCTTTGATGCTATGTAAGATGTTTGCAAGCCATGGCTGCTTCTGTTGCAGGCAACTGAGCAAATGTCATGAACATACTGCTTGGACAGCAGACCATTAGTCGATGTTACACTGAGTCCCTTTACTTGATGACAGGTTTGTACCCAAGTAGAATGAATGCTGTCAGTACATCACAAGCTGCCTCCACAATATGTTATTTTGAGGGTGTGCACACATATGCATACAGCATATTGTAAGGTTTGTATACCCCTTATTTGGTGCACTGACATTTTTTTGTTTTACAAGTTAATTGTTTATGTTGTGGTCACATTAGAGGCTGGAAAAGGTGTGGAATGTAATATTGTGGTCTGTCATTGTATATATATATATATATATATATATATATATATATATATATATATATATATATATATATATATATATGTATCACAAACACTTGACATCTTAATAGGGGGTGTGTACACTGTTGTATCCACTGTATAAGATTAATATTTCATACATGTCTCTACTGTAGCCCATTTATCCCCCATTTTGTGGGTCTCTGTCCAGACATCTTGCAATGACAGCTTGTCAGGTATGCTATAGGAATGTTACATACTCTTCAGATATGCCCCCATGGTGAACACTGTGATGCACTCCAGTTAACACCAACAAAAGTGAATATGCACATCATGCATTATGGCTATGTGTGATATTTGTGTGCATGACAAATAGCATGGGCTTAACATGCACAGGGCATTGGCAAACCACAACAGAACAATTCCATACTCACCATCTATAGGCTGCTGTCTCACGTGTACACCTGAGGGACTTAGTTGTGGGAGAGAGGTACTGTCAGCAGACTCTCATGTGGCCTTGGTACAGGGTGGAAGCAGCATTTCTGCACATTAACAGTACAAACACCTATACTGCAAAATATGCTGCCCATCACCATAGATGTGCACTTTTCTGCATTACTAAACATCAACACCTACTATCTTATCTGAGATATGTATGTAGATACTATACAGATACAAGTAGACATGCAACAGTATTCTAGTAATGTGCACTGGGGCCTTACCTGCATGCTCCTTGTCTATTGAGTGGATGCAACCCACTTCCAGAATGCTTTCTTCAGCTTCCTGTGGGATGTTTTGGGTGGGTGCCCCAAGGTTGTTGAGGAGCTCCTCGGTGGGTGTCAGTGGGGTCTGGATGGCTGGGTCCCCACCTGTGGCTAGGTGGCATCTCTCTATGGCAGCAGCCCTTCACCAGGCATGGCATATGAGGTCAGTAGCACAATGCCAGACCTGCTCCTATGTTCAGCCATGCAGGCTGACATAATTTACCCTGTGGACAAAAGCGTTCTTCGGGGCGGTCCTCTCCCGTAGATCTTGTGGTCTTCTGCTGAATAGTATTGCATGCTGTTGAGTAACAGCTTCAATGATAATTACTGTTTCTGCCTCAGTGAAGGCAGGCAGTCTTGGCCTTTGCATTGCACCTGGAAGACATTAACAGGAGAACACATCACAGGACTTCATACAGTTGTCAAATTGCACATCAACAGCGGATATCAGTTGCCACCACTCACAACTACACCCTAACCCTCTAATCTAGCACAACAATGTCAGCTTGCATTGCACTCCTGGCCCTGATGTATCATATTTCCCCAATGATGGACAGTTAATAGCATAATTCTCGATTCCCCATTCATGTTTGTATAGAGGGATGACAGTGGCCATCTTCCATGTGGATGGGGTGTGGATGGTGGCAAGGCTGTGTTTGGCTGTAGTGTGTGATGGAGCTGTGAGCATATGCCTGAGTTCATGTAGGTGGCAGACAGGGATGTTATCAGGCCCCATGGAGACTTGCTGTTGTCGCTATCAGTAGGCAATAGGTACATGCTCACCACTGATGAGGGGAAGGGTGCGGTTGATGTGCATATCCTGCTATACAAATGGGGGAACAGGGTGGTGAAGTTCCCACCTAACCTGTCTGATGCATGTTGCCTGTAGCCATGACATGTGTGTATAAGGTGTGCTTTACCACCAGTACAGGGTGAATTGTCTTTTTGCCTCTGAGACTGACAACATATGTGGAGACACCCTTGTGACTGGCCTTGGTAGTGTGGATATGTCTGATTTGTAGTCATAGTTATTCTTAGAGGGAGTCACCTGTGAACTTACATGCTTGCTCAGATAGAGGTGGACTTGCTTCCAAGTTGTTGCCTGCACCTATGTGTCCCTGTACAGCCAATATAGCAACCTATTATGTTGTTTGTGTATTGCTGCTGTCCACCAAAGGGGATTACTCTACCTTGGTGGAGCCTGTTTTTACAGGTCAGGTACTGCTGAGTCCATACAGCTACAGTGGATATAAAGTGTACACACCCCTGTTACAATGCCTGGTATTTGTGCAGTTGAAACATGACACCACAATAACTCATTTCAAAACAATTCCCACCTTTACTGTGACCTATAGCCTGTACAATTCAATTGAAAACATAACAATCTGTTCTGTGAAAATACATGCAAATAAAAATCAGTACAATAAGCCGGTTGAATGAGTGTGCACACTCTTAAACTGATACATTGTGTAAGCACCTATTGAAATTATTACAGCATTCATTCATCTTGGGTTGGAGTCTAACATCATGGCACATCTTTACTTGGCAATAGTTGCCAACCTTCCTTGCCACAGTGCTACAAATGTGTCAATTTGTGAGGGCATCTCTTGTGTATAGCCCTATTCAGGTCAACACACAGATGTACTCTTGGATGTATGTCTGGGCACTGGCATGCACATGCCCAAACTGTACTTTATATCTTGTGACGCCATTCCTTTGTTGACTGGGATGAATGCTTGATGTCATTGTCATGTTGACAGGTAAAATCCCTCTTCTTCTTCAGCTTTCTAGCAGATGATTATAGGTTTTAGGACAAAAATGATTGTTATTTGGAACTGTTCATAGTTCCCCCCTCCTTAACTAAAGGCCCAGTTCCAGCTTAAGAAAAGCAACCCGAAAGCATGATACTGCCACCACCATGCTTCACTGGGGAGATGGTGTTCTTTTTGTGATGCAAATTTTTGTTTTGGGCCAGATATACCTTTTAGAATTGTGGGCCAAAGGTTAAACATTGGTCCCATCAGACCATGACACTTTTACCACCATGCTTTTGAGAGACTTGATGTAGTGCTTGATAATGTCTGTCCAGCCCTGGATGTTTTTCTGTGTATGAAAAGATTTCCATCTTGCTACCCTGGCCCATAGGCCAGACATATGGGGAATACAGAAGATTGTTGACACATGTGGTACACACCCAGGAGTTGCCAGACATTCCTGCAACTCCTTCAGTGTTGCTGTAGGTCCCCGGTCAGCCTCCATGGCCAGTTATCGTCTTGTCGTTTCATCCCTTTTGGATGCACGCCCAGCTGTTATCAGTGTCACTGTTATCCCATATGTTCTCCACTGTTTGACTGTCTGCACTGTATTCCATGGTATATGCAGTGTTGTAGGCTGCTTTTCTACTCTTCTCCTGACTGATGACTTTCCACACTGAGATCCCTTTGATGCTTTGTAAGCTATCTGCAAAACATGGCTTTTGCTTTAGCAGGCAACTGGGTAAATGTCAAATAAATCCTAGTAGGACAGCTGGACATTATTTCTGGGTAATCAGAGTCTATTTAATTGATGGCTTGTGTCTACCCAAGAAGACAGAATACTGTGATTACAGCGAGAGGTGAATCAACAAGGTATTACCCTAAGTGTGTGCACATGTATGCAACCAGCATATAGTACATATGTTATGTTTAAATTGTCTTCCCTACCAAATGTCTTTGTTTTCAAATAGAATTGTGCAGGTTATGGGTCCATTCAAGGTGGGAAACATTTTGAAATGATTATCTGTGATCTCATTTTCATACAGCACACAAACCTGGCATTTCAACAGGGGTGTGTACACTTTTGATATCCACTGTATATAGGTGTTTATATACCTGTTAGTGGTAGGCATGGACAGAGGATCATGACACAGTTGGACACTTTACTGCTTACAACCTGATAATCATGCCTGTTCCAGTACCCATATGAGTGCCAGGGCAATGTAACACGCAGTAGCTGTATACATTTATGTCTGTTGTATGCACTGAAACTGATATTACACACATGTACAACATGCATGACCTATTTAGCTGACTGCTTGCAACCCATGTTATTTGTTTTGTGCCTTCCAGCTGAACATACGCTTACATACATGTGCCCATGTGATACCTGATATAGAGTTTTGTTCTATGTTAGTATTGCACACTGTATTTACAGTCTTGCTGTGCAGCCATACCTCTCAACCTGTTATAGCAGGACTTCTGGATAATGGCACACATACATGGGTGGCAAAGGCACATCAATATTGACATTGCATTAATATAGCTGCGACATACATAATTAAGTTGATTGCACAGTAGACTTTGACATCACATTGATAACTAAGGATAATGTCCAACAGTCATAACTAGGCTATTATGTTACAATGTCATTGCTCACAGACTTGCCAATGGCTTGGCTGACATAACACGACTGCATGTGTATGTGACTACAGATATCAGGAACAAATGTGCTTATTGACCAGCAGAACACTGTACAGTTGAATGGTATGAATTCACTATATCACATGCAGTTCAACACATACTTCTGCAACAGTACTTTAATATGCACATGCTCTATATAGTTCTCTTAGAGTTACATGACAAATGTGTATCATACTCATATTCACAGATAACATATGGATATGTACAATATCCCTGTAGCTGGCCTAGCAGTGGCACAGTCAGTAGTCTTTGACAGACACTCCAGTGGTTGTCATATGTGAGCTGTCCTTTCCTGGGGTGAGTCAGGGTCCTGAGCTGTGTTCTATGTCACAGTAGAGAGAGTCAGATGCTATGGCCATAGGTGCTGTTCAGCAGGACATCACTACAGCAAGTCTTGTTGAGACATAATTCTTTCAAACTCCTATTTTCCATTATTAGAAAACACATACTACATTCAATTACATGCTTACTTGTTTCACATACCCTTTTTTTACAGTGCAGTTGGTTATATCACAAAGTTGCTCCAATTCTTTTTATTTGGTCACTGTTGACTACTGGTAGACAGCTGGTTTGGTTAGGTGGCAGCTTGCATTTTGTAGGTAATGTTCTTGACCAAGTGATGGCTTGTGCACAAATTGGTGTTCCCCACTTGCTAATTGCATGCAGAGCAGCTGTGTAGTTCTTCCAATAGCCAATGTCATGGCAACACACTCCTATAATTGAGTACTTTATGTAGGCATTGTCCCTTTACCTTGCCTGTGAGGAAGACATCCTGGAGGTGTATGAGCTACAGAGTGTTACAGACAGTAGGTAGGAATAACTCATACAACAAGACTTGCAGAGACAGGCCAACAAAATTGTGGAGAAGGTTTCAGAATTAGGGACAGAATGTGAGTATTGCTGTTATATGGTTTGAATACTGCTAGTTTTACAGGATGTGTGTACATGCTAGTTCTGCATAGATTTCAGTCTGACAAAGTTATGTGTCTGCATAGCTCTCACTTATAGGGCTATCCACATAATGGCCAGAAGTTTGCCTGTTATGTTTGGTCTGTTCCCCAGACAGGTGTTGTCCTTGGGAAATCAGCGGCATACTCTGCTGACTGCTATCAGTAAATGGCAACATCCATTTGTGTTTGATTCATATCCTTCAGAAAAAATATGTTGCAACCAACCATGCAACACCAGCAACTTTCTCAGTGTATAAAACCAATATTTCAAATATGGCCCTGTGTTTGGGCCTCTGTCCTCCACTTATATGTCAGGCTTTGTCCAGATGTCATGCAGTAAGAAATTGATAGGTATGGTCTTTCATTATATAGTGCTGTCATTCCTGCTATCATCCCAGTGATGTTGTGGAATCTCACACATGTTGTGGGGTAGGTGCCATACATATGAGTGTAAAGGCTGGACATGTGGACCCTGCACAGTCAAGAGGTTAGTGTGTGGAATAGTAAGACATGTTTTAATATTAGGCTGTTAGAACATGTGAGAGATATTACTAATTAGAAGGACAACAGGTTTATAACGGTAAATTTACATACATTTCACCACAGGGATGGCAGTGGGTTACAATGTACTTTTTTGGAAAAGGTCTGTTTCACATTTTGATAGAACACTTATAACAGAACCAATGTTATGTAAAGAATCAATTTACATTGTAACATTTGATACGTTATCCCCTAGGGGGTTAACTGAGGAGTGTAATTTGAGGCTGTTTAATTAAATACATAATTAAGTATTAATTGCTTCTTGTATTTAAGACAAGTATGTTTTATAATGTTATAATACTTGAAGGCAAAACACATTAAAATATTTGTGTGGATTACTGGCTGGTTGTTTTTCATTTTACTATCTTCAGTCATTTCAGTTATATTGTTGAAAGTTTAATGTATGTATGGCCTATCCTGATTTTGTACCAGCGTACTGTGTACTTATTAGTTATACTGTGTAGAGGGGGTACAGATGTCAGTGGCATGGGTGCCTTTGTATCATTACCAATGTGTTTCTATGTCCATAGACTTGTCCCCCCACTTCATCTGGCTTGGTCCAGACTTGTACTGAGGTGCCCTGGGGTCTGATAGTGCTGCAAGTTATTGACAAATATTGTATATCTATCTCTCTCTCTCTCTCTCTCTCTCTCTATATATATATATATATATATATATATATATATATATATATATATATATATATATATATATATACATATATATATATATATATATATATATATATATATGTATAATTTGAATCATTACTGATTCCACAGTCTTCA
Source organism: Protopterus annectens (assembly GCF_019279795.1). NCBI lineage: Eukaryota > Metazoa > Chordata > Ceratodontiformes > Protopteridae > Protopterus > Protopterus annectens. The sequence continues at coordinate 918,066,820 of NC_056734.1, forward strand.
TTTCTTATGGTAAACTGACTGTACTGCATGATATGTTTGAAGAAATATCATAAAATCCTGCAGCTCAGATGGTTTAGTGGTTAAGTACTGTGACTATTGTGTACACATTCCTGGGATCAAGACCTGCAAGGGCTATTTATTTTGTTGCTGGGCAAGTATATATGATTTCCTTTACATAACATGCCTGTATGTGCTGTCATTACAGTAGTAAGGGGTGTGACTATACTGTATGGGACACTTGTGTATACATGGGTGGTTTCACATGTTATATGTACTCAAACTTCCATTGTACACCAGTTACACTACTGTGGTGACAAGAATAATTTACCACACATTTTACTATTAAAATAGTACTTTTAACACTGCTTTTCCATGTAAAATGTGATTGCCTGTTTGCACTGAAAGACAGCTGTAGGGTACCTCACCTGTGATCTTATTTTCTTGTGTTAGTGTATCTCTGGCCATTGTTAACAGACTGTCAGGATTGTGCAGAAGTATAGTGTGTATATGTTCTTTGGGTTGTGTAAGGTTGGGGGTACACGTGAGTGTCATGTACCCTTTCTATTTGACTGTGCATGCTGGTCTGGTCAGGGACTCTGGGAAATGCCATCAGTAGATACTAATATCCCTGTAGTGCATGTTATCTTTGCAAATTCATGTGTAGAGCCCCAGAGCTGGACTTGGTTAGTGTTATGTCAGTTTCCTTGCAATGTGGACAGTGCTTGGAAGCTCAGTGCAATTTCCCTACTGTTCTGTTATGTCCATATATTCGTAGGATGTACAGTTGTGTGGCCGATGCCTTTGGTCTGGTCCCCATCAGTGTTATGTATTCCTGACACATCAGTAGGATGATGTCAGGATTGGGATCATAGGTTCATAGGTTCATAGGTAGGTACTAGGCTATCAGCCCTATGGCCTATACAAGCCTAGCCAAAAAGGTACCCTGGCTTTTGCCACCCAAGAACATTATTTTCCTTTGCTCCTGTTGAGCAGAGCCACAGAGGTGATCCTTGGGGTGAATTTCCTATTTCCCATCCAATCATCAAGATTTTTCTTGAAGAGTGCTAATGAGGAGCTTTGTTTGATATAGATAGGTAGTTTGTTCCAGAGTATGGGATGTCTCTGGGATAGGAATCTATCCCTCCAGCATGTTCTGTTTATTGTGGTGACAAGGTTTAGGTCCCTAGAGCGTGTAGCTTGGAGGATTGGGATTTATTTAAGTGAAGCATGTCCAACAGCTCTGGGTTTGACATAGCTTTGTATGTTAGGCAGAGATCGCCTCTGAGTAGGTGATATGTGACGGAGTAAAGCTGGAGTTTTTTGAGACACTCTGCATAGAGCATCTGTTTCAGGCTGTTAATCCTCTTTGTGAGGTATTTCTGTGGCCTTTCCAGCTGTTGTAGATGTCTTGTGAGGTACATACCAATAAAGGCATTGTACTCTATAATGGATCTAAAGAGTGACAAGTAGAGGGGAACAATGACCTTTTTTTTCCTGGATGAGAAATATTTTGTGATGAGGTGTGCCACATAGAAGGATTTCCTGACTACTGTGGTGATGTGATTATGAAAGGAGAGACTACTGTCCACCTGTGTCCCAAGGTCTCTTGTCACACTTTTGGTGTTAAGTAGACTACCACCTATGTGGTAGCTCATGGGTACAGAGTTTTTACCAAGGGGGATGACAATGTACTTTTTGGCATTAAGCTTGAGGCCATGGGTTTGACACCAGGCATCTATCTCAGTGACTCCCTTTTGTAGGATGTCCACATCTTTTGGACTTTTGATTATGGCTCCTAGTTTGCAGTCATCTGCAAACTTTGTTAGCCAAAGACCTTCTGTGTTAGCCTGTACTTCAGAAAAGTAGATGCCAAATAGGAGAGGACACAGGACTGAACCCTGTGGTACTCCACTTGTCACTGGTCTGAATTCAGATTTGGAGTCTGCTACTTTCACAATGTGGGTTCTGTCAGTGAGCCAGTTGGCAACCCATCTTGTGATGTAGGAATTTATACCTAGTTTAGTGAGGTTATCTATAATTCCAGAATGGGGGATGGTGCCAAAAGCCTTGGTGAGATCTAGATAGGCTGTGTGTACCACCTTACCCTCATCCATGGCTTTGGTAACTGCTTCAAAGAAGTCTATCAGGTTTAGGAGACATGAACTGACTTTTACAAACCCAAACTGGGTGGAATCCAGAGTTTGGAGATTACCAATGTCTTTGTTTATAAGTTCCATGATGATACATTCCATGGCCTTGTAGACCAAGCTCATTAGGCTAATGGGGTGGCAGTTCCCGGGGTCCATGGTGGCTCCCCCTTTGTAGAGTGGGATAACCATCTCTGTGAACCATTCAGTGGGCACAAAGCCTGAGCTGAGGCTATGATTGAACATGGTGCTTAAGTGGGGTGCCAGTTCATTCTGTAGTTCATGTAGAATGCAGCCTGGGATGTTGTCTGGTTCCATGGATGCTGTGTTTTTGGCTGTGGAGAGAGTGTTTTTACCTGTACAGCTGTGATTACAGGAGCTTTACATTCTTCCAGTAAAGAGATGGGCCCTTTAGGGGGTGAGTGTGTGTAAAGTTAGCACTGAACCTATCTGCCAGGATGTTGGCAATATCAGTTGGTTCTGTATATTTAGTGCCAGTGCTGTAACTCAGAGCAGATCTGAGTGTTGCAATTGAGATTCTTGACATAGCTATAGAATGCTTTGTGGTTGTCTTTAGAATCAGTGGCAATTTTGTTTTTGTAACTAGCTTTGGAGGATTTTATGAGGGATCTCAGCTTCTTCCTGAGGCTGACCAAGGAGTTCCTCCAATCATGGGATTTTACTCTTTTTTGCAACAGTTCTTTCGTCTGCTGTAGCGTGTGTTTATGGTAGGGGACCACCAGATTGGCTTCCTTATTTTGGAGAATAGCATCTTGGTTCTGTTAGGGTTAGCATGATCCATGCACTCGTGTAAGTGCTTATAAAGTGCACTTGTGTAGGATTCAGCAGTCGTACCTTTATTGTCCATCTGCGTGGGTGTCGTGAAGTTTGCCACTTCTATCTTAAGAAGTGTGAAGTTGGCTTTGGAGAAATTTTTTGCAGTGGTTTCCCTAATAGGGGCAGGATGTGGATGTCTAGGGTGATTAGCTTGTGGTCGGATCTGACCAACAAGGAATTGACCTCTGCTGTGGAACACTGGTTGCCCATGTTGGTAATGACCAGGTCTAGGATATTGCTGCCCCTGGTGGGGGTGTGTATAAATTGATCCAAGGCATTGAAATTTATTAATTCCAGAAAACATTGAGCAAAAGAGTTGGTACATGAGTAGTTTTCCCAGTTAATGGTGGGGTAGGATAAATCGCCCATTATTAGGGTTTTGGGTTGTACCCTAATATTTTCCAGTGTATCAAGAAATAAGGAGTGGGAATCCTGGGGCATGGTGGGGGATCTGTAGCAAGTTACAATTTGGATCATGGTCTTGCCCAGAGTTAGTTGCACTTGGATAATCATGGATGCATTATGTTGAGCAACTAGTCTGGAGGTGTGGATATCCTCAATGAATATGGACACACCTCTGCCTTTAGTGTTTGGTCCAGGTTAGGTGGCCAAAAGGTGTGGTATGAATTATAGCCTGGTAATGCAGGGGTGCTCTCTGGTGCCTTGAACCAGGTCTCTGTCACTGCACAGATGTCAATGTTCTCCATTTTAAAGAGTGCCTCGAGTGAATGCATTTTGAGGTTTAGACTTCTAGCATTGAGTAGCATTACCCTCAGATTTTGCTTCCTTGTACCTGTTACAGTGGTAAATTTGTCATTTGAACCTTGCCTAAAAAAGGCACTATAGGGATGGCCAGAGCCTTAGCCAGTATCCGGAATCCCAGGGGTGACAGGTGCAGGCCATCTCTGGCAAAACATTGTGGTCTGTTGATCGTGTTATCCCAGGCAGACAGATACTGGATACCCTTAGAATGACACCAGAAGCTTAGCCAATTGTTGAAGTCAATCAATTTTACCTTGTACTGTGGTATCATTCTCTGATGGCAGGATGCTACTTAGGGCTAGGGTCATACCTGCCTGAGCTACAAGATCAGAGAGCTCCTCCATATCTTTTCATGTAGTCCAGTGAGGTACATCTCAGGTCATTCACACCAACATGGACAATGACAGAGTCATATTTGTACTTGTTGTGGAGTGACCTGAGTGTGTGCATTATGTGGCAGATCCTGGCACCCAACAGGCAGCTGACAGTAACTTTCTCCTTCTTTAGCCTGGTGAGTGAAACGTCAATGTGTCTGACTATAGTGTCACCTATGACCAGAGTGTTGGATAAGTTCTTATGCCTTATGGGCTGTGGTTGAATGGCACACTAAGTTTGTGAGCTATGTGTCATTTGGGTTGTGTTGGGGTGATGGAGGTTGCTTGTGTTTCTGCTTTGGAGGTCTCTGTTGCTTGAGGAGATTTTTATTGACAGCCTCCATGAATATAGGTGTGTGTTTTGTGTTGCTGTGTGTGTGTTTTGGTGGTGTAGGTTTTGAGGGACTAGGTGATGAGTGTGGTGTGGTGCAAGTGTTTACCTTCGCCTCTTGACTGTCTATATAAGTGCATCTCTCACAGGTTGTTGTGGTAGGTGGTAGGAGGAGAGGGTTGTCTGTGTACATGAGGCAATTGCTGCATTGCCCTAAGATGCCCAGATTAATCAGGTAGACAGGAAAAAACACTGGAAGCTGACCCTTAGACATGCCTGGATAGGTGCTTATTTATTAAGTACTAAAAACTGTTTTCCTCTAGACAAGTGAGGAAAGTTGAGTACTGTAGCAATTTGTAGCTTATTTAGTGCTTACAATGAGTTCTGAACAAATGCTGAGCAGGAGGGGCATGTTGACCTTCAAGATGTGCCAGGCAGCCCTCAAGCTTGTATGGCAGATCTCTGAACTCCTTTCAAAGCTCGCTATGCATCAATCCCTAGACCTGATGATGGGTGACAGTGTCCTGTCCGTGCCTGCTCCCAGGGGGGACAGGCCCCATCCACTGAAGCAGTTCCACCTGAAGGTGGTACAGGACCAGTGCATTAGGAGGTCCCGGGTTGGGTCCCAGACATGCTGGGCCCTGGTGCCATAGACAGTTGAGGCAGGACAGGCGGATCCACTGGGATCGACCTTCCCAGATGTGCTATGGTGTTGCAGTTTGATAACATATGTTGGTTAGTTATGAAAAACACATTCCAGGTTTAGTTATAACAGCATGCATTGATATTCCCATTAACCCAAAACAACAGATTTGGAACAGTTGCATAGCAAACAGAACACATGCATATATAGAACCACAGTGGGCAGTATAACAGCATGCAGGCTACATTGATAGCAACAGGTCACCAATGATAGTATTTGAACAGGGAACATTAATAGTGAAATGTTTAAATATTTGTAGAACAATAGGGCACATGTCCCAACAGTAGGTTTGGTGAAAAACATACCCATTGATTTATGTGTTTAGATTATTGGTGCAGATAGAGTGGGGGAGAGAGAGAGATGTCAATTAACTGTATAGGTTTCAGTTGCTCACAACTTTAATGATCATTGCTCGAATCATTACTCACCAGGTAATACCTCACTGTACATTGACCTATGACCTTGGTTTGGGCAGTGGTATGTTTGTACACAGTGTATAAATACAGCCTTCTTACACTAATTTATGCATTTTTTACCTGGCAGACCTGTGGAGGAAATTACTGTTAACACTACCTGTCTGCTCCTACCCATATACACATGGTAAAAATTACATATGTGCACTCATAGTGTGTGTGTGTGTGTGCATGTGTGTGTGTGTGTGTGTGTGTGTGTGTGTGTGTGTGTGTGTGTGTGTGTGTGTGTGTGTGTGTGTGCTACTGCCATACTCTGCCTTGATTTCTGTCAGACAGTCTGAATGTTGGTGGCAGTGACCAATAGATGTGAAAGAGTAACGCTTGAGGGACATTTCTTGAAGGACACTACTTTGTGTATGTACTTATCTTGCTGTCATTTGCAGCCATGGGCTTGGACACTGGGTGTCATACACAGTGTAGAATTGCAGCCTTCTTACAGCTAATTTATACCTTTTCTTAACTGGCAGACCTGTGGAGGAAATTACTGTTAATACTACCTGATGGTTTCTACCCATATTCACATAGCCAGGGTTACATATGTGCACTTATACTGTGTGTGTGTGTGTGTGTGTGTGTGTGTGTGTGTGTGTGTGTGTGTGTGTGTGTGTGTGTGTGTGTGTCTGTGTATATGCCCTGACTTCTATCAGTCACCCTGGGTGTGGCGGCAGTGACCAATAGCAGTAACAGCATGACACTTGAGGGACATTTCTTGGAGGACGCTATTTTGTGTATGTACTTTTGCTGTCATTTGCAGCCTTGGGCTTGGACAGCGGGTGCTGTACACAGCGTATAATTACAGCCTTCTTACAGCTAATTTATACTTTTTCTTACCTGGAACACCTGTGGAGGAAATTACTGTTAACACTGCAAAAGAAAAAGAATTCAACAGGCATACATGAGCTTCATGATAAAAAATGCTGATTTATTAATTGTTAATACACAAGACACAGAAAAACAATATGACTAAGTGCTTTCACCTCAAAAGGCATCATCAGAGTCATGTGCTGGCATTCAAACACACCTTAAACAGTATACATCACTTTCTTTTTTCCAGTGTCTTAAGAAACTTAACCCTTGCCATACCTAAACATTTTCAATTCTGTTGGTAATTTCAATTAGGTCAAGGAATACAGATATAAAAATGAATAAAATAAAAAATAAAATAAAAAAAACATAAAACTTCAAAAAAACTATAATAAATAACAGACTTATGCATCAAATATATGTAATATATGCACTGTTGTGGCTCAGTCTTACAGCTAACAAAATCACAGTAAACAGTATTTCTAAAAACAGTAATTCCATAGTACTCACATGTGTGTCCATAACCTAACACAATTTCCTCTTTTGTTTTAACACACTGGCTATAGAAATTTATTCATTAATTCGAGGTTCCACCTTGGCATTCAGTCTAAGTTGCTATTTGGTTTCCTTGATTTCTATGCCTAACTTGGGGTCACGCCCTCTATCTTCTCTGTAGGACCTGTCAATCACAAAAAAACAAAAGTCTTTTGTAATTTGAACATACAGTTGAGTGTAGAAAAAATGAACTGGATGTTTTATTTTTGATGTCTCTGGTGTGCTCAGCAATCCTGTCTCTCAACCGCCTAGTGTTTTTTCCCCCATAGAATGTCTTACAGAAAATGCACGTGGCCACATAGGCCACCATCTTGGTGTTACAATTACACCTTCCTGGACATTGCAGGATCCTATGAAAACCTGCAGTTTCTACATATGGCCCATCGTTGATATGCTTACGTCAGTTACAGGCCCACCCTTTACTCATTCTTGAATTATAATTTCCCTTTGTACTTCTATCATCCAATTCTATCCATTCCTTAATATTCCTACCTTTGCTGTATACCACTCTGGGCCTTTGCGCCAGCTTACCCCTAAGCCCAGCATGAAAAACATTCCCCCATATAACATTGAACATAGGGATCAATTGGGGCCTTAATTGATTGTAGGGTACAACAAATACCTCATCTTTCAAAGTAGTTCCCCTACAGTTCACTAAGCTCTGTCCTGTTCTTAATATGGGTGCAAATTTTGAAGTCCTACCTTTATTCACCTCGTTCTTTGTCTTATGTAATATTTTGATAGAGTACCCCCTAGTTTTAAACATGTCAATAAGGGTGTTCATCTCATGTCGGAACATCATGTTATCACTAATTAACCTTGAGATATGAACCATCTGGCCCTTAACCACACTTATTTTTTGGTGGGCCGGATGACAGCTATCAAACTGAAGAAAGGTGTTGGAATAAATGTCTTTCCTATAGATGGTTGATCTCAAGGTTCCCTGAATTTTGTCAAGTTCTATATCTAGATAGTGTATCTTGGAAGAATGCAGCTGGTGTGTAAATTTTAAATAAGATGCAGTTGAATTTAAATAGCCCACACATTCCTTTGCTTCATTAAGTGTACCTCCCCACAGAATCAGTATTCATCCAAGAATCTCAAAAATAAAATTATCTTAGACCAAAACAGTGAGGTGAACACAAATTGTTTTTCCCATTCTGTCAAAGATAAGTTCAGAAAAACAGGGGCACATTTGGCCCCCATAGCCACTCCTGTAATTTGATGAAACAGTCCCCCCTCAAAATACAAAAAGTTGTTTTTCAAGATGATTTCCATTAGGTTCATCAAAAAATTAATTCTGTCATTTAGCAACAAGTGCCCATTAATAAAACTGTCATGATATAATTCCAGTCCTTCCTGATGGGGTATGACTGAAAATAAATTGATCACATCAATTGTAAGGAACAGCTGAAATGTCCAATAAACAGTAAGGTGCTAAAGTCCAACCAGAGCTCTACAATGCTCATGTCAAACTCCCAAAGCATTTCCAAACAATGCTAGGAGTCCTTAAGAACTTGTGGGCAAACTTAAAAAGTCCCCTTCGAGTAATGGTCTACAAATGTTGCCAGGGACTCAGTCTTTGAAACCCTGGCAGCAACTATGGGTCTGAAGGGAGGATTTGAAGGGTCCTTGTGGCACTTGGGGATACCACAAATTGATGGAATAAAAGGTGTGTTATAAGTGAGATAATCAAATTCCACTTTTGTGATGAGCCCCTCAAATAGTGCATCCTGCAAAAAAAATGTCAGTTTTAGTGTATGTCCTGTTCACCTCACTTTTTGAGACTTTCATATGTGGTCAAATCATTCAGAATGTCATGCATCTTTCCTGCATAGTCCAAACATGACATAATTGCTATCCCACCACCCTTATCAGGTTTCAGAAATCTGTGGTCCTTGTTCTTTATTAACTCTCTTATGACTACCCTTTCATCACTAGTCAAATTGTCCACAAAACCAATCTTGGTATCACATGTTGTCCTAATTTCGGTCTCAAACAATTTTTCTAGAACATTGACTAGTGGATTACTGGGGGGGGGTTGGTACTGGTGTGCTTCAAAGAATCCAGTGCATTTTCCACATAACTGTTTGGGGATGAAAAAAATGAGCGCAAGTTCAATTTTCTAACATACATCTTTAAGTTTATCAACACACTTGCCACATCGACCTTATATTCAGGGATGAAATTAAAACCTCTTTTTTTAACAGTTTGAAATGTGTTTGCTTGATCAACAAGTCACTAAGATGGTAGATTGTAAACTTGTCCTTAACCACAATATCTGCTGTGTGTTTATTTACAATCTGTGTAGATTCAGACAATGCATTGTTAGACATACTTGTGTTTAAATAGGCATCAAAAATTTCAGAAAAATCCATAAATGACCTGTTAGCACTGTTTACTTCACAAGACTGATCACCCTGTTAATTTAAATCTAGAACAGTGTTATTCATTTCATCAAATACATCATGCCTTATATTACAAATAACAGTATACATTTTATTGTTTTCACTGTACACAGTTTGATTATTATCAAGTTGCACATGTAAATTTTCCTCAAAATCATTTAAAGCTGTCTGGTCCCCCTCCCTTTCTTCCTTCCCATCCTGTTGTTCATTCCCACCTGCTGTTGTGCCTGCCAGTTCCTCTGCCCATTCAGGGCTTAGTCACCCCAATTCATTAGGCGTTCTGAATGCCTTAGTTGGGGAGAATGCCCCAAAAATATTCCTGGTTGTCTTCATATTTACTTTCAAACTCATAGTTCCATGTTTCTAGGTCACCCAGATCTCACATAACTCCATCGGCCGAATCTGAGGCATTGTTTCAATTTTGGGTTGGGGGTGGGGGTGGAAGTGGAGGGTAAACAGTCTTATTTTTATAATCATTAAAGTCTCTATCAAGTTTCTTCTGTTTCTTAGAATAGTTGTCACTAACAAACTTATTAAAGTCAACAAAAATCTTTTTATGATTCATTAGTACAGTTGGATAGAACAAGTCATCAGTTTTACTTGTATTAATATCATTAATTTCTCTTTGTAAAATTTTCACCTTATCAGTTGTCATTTATCAGTGTTTTTAGCATGAAGTTCATGTATGCCAGTTGAATTATTTTTGTTTTGTTTATTCAAGTTTTTAGTTTTTAAAGTATTTTTATTTGGCTCTTGGTTTGAATTCCCCGGACATGGCAGGAGCTATAGCTGAACAGACCATCAAAACGCTGTTGGAGGAACTTACCCAAGTTGTAAAAGAGGTGTCATTTAATTTAAAAGCCAACATCAATGGTGGAAGTTGAACTTTTAATATTTCGGATTCACAGGTGGAGTTATTAACACTACACACTCCAGTAAACATGGATGAAGCTAGTACTTCAATAAATTTGGCTGGGGACCTTCCTGTAATAATGGTATGAATTATGTGTTCCAGATGCCTAACATGAACTTTACACACACTGAAGTGTCAGAGAGAACTGAAAGAGAAACTGTTTACCAACAGCTTTTTCAACTGGAGAAGTTATGCAAATGTTTTAAGTCACTCAGTTGGACAACATGTTTTTAAATACTTCTCCAATTCGCAAGCAAGTTCCTAAGGGCCTGTGTATCTGGATATATCCAGGAGGGACAGAGGCAGGCTCTGTCATGCACAAAGAGCTTCTTGAGCTCTTTGATAAGATGGGACTCAAACTGATGGTGATTGTAGTAAGGGACAATGAATGTAAGTTGAAAATTTTACAAAGAGAAATTAATGACATTAATACAAGTATAACTAATGACTTGTTATATCCAACTGTGTTAATGACTCATAAAAAGATTTTTGTTGACTTAAATAAGTTTGTTAGTGACAACTAATCCAAGAAACAGAAGAAACTTGATAGAGACTTTAATGATTATAAAAATAAGACTGTTTACCCCCCACCCCCACTCTCAACCCACAATAGAAACAATGCCTCAGATTTTGCCGATGGAGGCATGGAGGATCTGGGAGACATAGAAACATGGAACTATGAATTTGAAAGTGAATATGAAGCCAACCAGGAACATTTTTAGAGCATTCTCCCCAACTAAGGTGTTAAGAATGCCTAATGAATCGGGGCAACCATGCCCTGAATGGGCAGAGGAACTGGCAGCCACAACAGTAGGGGGGAATGAACAACAGGAGAGGAAGGGGGAACGGAACAGGAGGTAGAATAGACAGTTGTAAATGAATTTGAGGACAATTTACATGTGCAACTTGACAATAATCATATTCTGTACAATGAAAACAATGAAATGTATACTATTAATTGTCGCATAAGGCATGATGTATTTGATGAAATGAATAACACTGTTTTAGATTTAAATTTTTAGGGTGAATAGCCTTGTGAAGCAAACAGCACTAACAGGTCATTTATGGATTTTTCATAATTTTTTGACACCTATTTAAACACAAGTATGTCTAACAATGCATTGTCTGAATCTACACAGATTGTAAATAAACACTCTGCAGATATTGTGGTTAAGGACGGGTTTACCATGTACAATCTTATTGACTTGTTGATCAGGGAAACACATTTCAAACTGTTAGAAAGAGGTTTTAATTTCATCCCTGAATATAACGTTGATGTGGCAAGTGTGTTGATAAACTTAAAGATTTATGTTAGAAAATTGAACTTGCGTTTATTTTTTTCACCCCCAAACAGTTATGTGGAAAATGCACTGGATCCTTTGAAGCACACCAGTACCTTTATCTGCCCCTGTAATGCACTAGACAGTGTCCTAGAAAAATTGTTTGAGACTGAAATTAGAAAAATATGTGATACCAAGATTGGTTTTATGGACAATTTGACTAGTGATGAAAGGGTAGTCCTAAGAGTATTAATAAAGAACAAGGACCACAGATTTATGAAACCTGATAAGGGGAGTGGGATAGTAATTATGTCGCATTTGGACTATGCAAGAAAGATGTATGACATTCTGAATGATTTGACCTCATATGAAACAGTATCAAAAAGTGAGATTTACTGGGCATACACTAAAACTGACATTTTTTGGCAGGATGCCCTATTTGAGGGGCTCATCACTAAAGTGGAATTTGATTATCTGACTAATAACACACCTGCTATTCCATCAATTTTTGGTATCCCTAAATGCCACAAGGACCCTTCAAATTCCCCCTTTAGACCTATAGTTGCCACCAGGGGTTTAAAGACTGAGCCCCTGGCTGCATATGTAGACCATTACTCGAAGGGGACTTTGCAAGTTTACTCACAGTTCCTTAAGGACTCCTGGCATTGTTTGAAATGCTTCGGGAGGTTGACATGAGCAGGGACCTTATGTTCCTTACAACTGATGTGATCAATTTATTTTTGGTCATATCCCATCAGGAATTACTGGAATTATATTGTGGCAGTTTGATTAATGGACACTTGTCCACACTCCAGTGGCCTCATCTACCTGCCTCTTATTCACTGCACCCTCTATCAAGGAAGGAAGAAATACCCAGCCCAACATTGTCCTGATCCTGCTATAGCCACAACCTACCCTGTGATAAAAGAACCTTATCCAAACTCCAGTGGCCTCATCTACCTGCCTCTTATTCTCTGCACCCTCTATCAAGGAAGGAAGATAGTATGTTATGGACTTAGTCCCACTTGTACAGTAGACCTCTGTCTACTATTTGCTTCAGGGCTCCAAAGTTCGCTATGAGCTTGAGCAACCAGTAGCCTTTACCCCTCCCTTCTATCTACCCAACAGCCAACATACCTCTTCACTTACACTAACCCTCTCTTACTAAGTAGCTCATCTTCCACAGTTCTTCACCAGTTAGCCCCCTCACATACTTTCCTACAATACTAGATTTGCCCAGTAGGTGGCACCCTTCTCCTATCCATTATTCACTGCCTCTCTCCCTGTTTTACCTCTGTAACTTCACTATATTCCTTAAGTTCTTGACCTGCTCCTCCTCTTTCTCATCTTGTGCTGAAACAGTATCTACCCTCCTGTATCTTATGTTTGTTAGACTTCTGTATTATTTCAGACCTTTCCCACTCATGTCCTACCTTACTTACCTCTAGCTACTTGCATTTCTGATAGTTTCTTCTCCAGCTTCTCCTTCAATTGTCTCAACCCACTCCGTTCGCCCTGCAGGCTCACTCCACTCCCCTACCCTACCCCCAAATTCTACCCACCCCCCAGTGCCCCTACTCTTATACCTATCAAACCACACCCCTTCTCCATTCCACCAATCACCATCACAGTTCCATTAAACAATCTTCTCTATTTTCCCACCTTTCTTCCACTACTTCCTATCTCTCCCACTACACCCTTTTGCCTTTCCTTACCACACCTACCTTACCTCTGTACCTATAGTAATAATTTATATCTACCATGGAAATGAATAAACCCTCCACCCTAGTCCTTTTACAGAAGCCACTCATACTCACACTTCTTCCTCCTTTAACTCTAGCATACCTGCTGACCTCCTATGAGCACCCAATATATTCACACTTTCTCTACCCTACTAAACAATCTACCTCTTCTTCACTAGCCTCTCACACTGACCATTTCAACATTACTCCCACACCCAGCTATCTACTACCTAAATACCATAGGACAGCCCACATCAGATATAACTTCCCTAATAACAGGAGATATCCATTTCTTCTCAGTAAATATACTAATACTAGATATCTAACACTACTCCTCTCCCTAAAGGATGGAGATATTCACCCAAACCCTGGTCCTAACACCTCCACTACCACTCAACTCATCAACCCGAACCCCTCTGCCATCCACCTACTTAAAAAAACACCCAACTCACTCTTAATAGCTCACCTCAACATACGTAGCATTAATAATAAAATAACACAACTCCATGATCTCTTGGAACTCTACTCCTTTAATATTATTTGTCTAACAGAAACTTGGTTAAGACCTGTAACTAAAGAACAATTAAGTTATCCCACCTGGTTACAACATCTTATGTTTTGACCGTGTAGCCAAGAAAGGTGGTGGAGTAGCAGTTCTATTCAAATCTGATTTTCAAATAGCCATCCTCAACCAAAAACCTCCGCAGGACTCTAATGCTGCAATACTTATTACCAAGCTTCAGCTAAACTCAGTCAAATCTATCTATATTATCTGCATCTATGTTCCTCCAGGCAATAACATTACTACCATCAAAAACATCATTTGCCGGTTATCTCAAAACCTTCCCCAAGAAACCATAATCTTAGGTGATTTTAACTTTGATTGGAAATGTTGCAACAACAACTACCCTACTAGCCATATTAATCTCTATGGGTTTATCCAAACTATTACCTCCCCTACTAGAATAAACAAGACTAATAAGAAAGAAAGCACCTTAGATTGGATGCTCATTAATAATCAAACCCAGACTTATGAATCTGGAAACCTCCCTAACAATGTAAGTGACCCCTCACTAACCTACATTATCAGGCTCAAAACCAATCCACCCATTCAATCCATATTTAGGACAATTAGAACCAAGAAAAACTTCAAATTGGATCTATTCCTAAGTGAACTTGGAGCATGTAATTGGTCCACCTTAAAACACTTTTCTCTAGACGAAGCAGCTGATTACTTTAATGCTAATTTACTAGCCCTACTCAACCATCATGCTCCTACCCGCTCTATTAGGATAAGAACTAATTCCACTCCTTAGCTTTCTAAGGAAACTAAGCAAAAAATCCACCTCAGAAATAAATACTGGAATAAATCACACTTAACTAAAAACCCTGCTGACCTTCAAAACTACAAACAACTGAGAAATGAAACAAAAAAGCTATACTGTCCGATAAACAAAACTATTACCTACAATCTCAACAGACCCACAAATAATAAACCACAAAAGTTCTGGGCAAGTATTAATCAATTATTACATCCCGGTCAATCTATCACACCTAACCCACAAGGCACTGACAAGGACAATCCCAAAAAAACTGCTAATGCCTTTAATACCTTTTTCACCAAAGCAATTCAAACTCTTGCCAGTCAGTTCTCTCCTAAAAATGTAACTATATCTAATTCTGACACTAACCCACCACCTCCATTTCTCTTCTAACCTGTCCCAACAGCATTCATTCTCACCCTTATCTGAAAACTCAAACCATGCACTGCTTCTGCTGACCAACTACCCACAGAATACTTACAGTTAGCAGCCAAATATATTGCTTACCCCATCTCCATTCTCATCAATAGAACCTTCACTGAAGGATATATCCCCAAACTTTGGAAAGTCTCTCATATTATTCCCCTTCATAAGGGGGGAGACTCCACAGAACTCTCCAACTATCATCCCATAGCCCTACTTTCTCCTTTATCAAAGATTATGGAAAGATGTATCCACAGGCAATTGCTAGACCACCTTCTCCATAATAACCTGCTTTCCAACTCCCAACGTGGTTTCAGACCTTCCCATAGCCCTACTACCACCCTCCTCTCCTTTATAGACACCATCAACAAAAAACATAACCTTAACATGCTTTCCTCTGCACTTTTCATTGGCCTGTCCAAGGCTTTTGACATGGTAAATCACAATATACTCATAAACATTCTCAAATCTCTGTCACTTGACATACTAGCTATAAAATGGTTCCAGTCCTACTTAAATGACAGACATCAAGCTGTGCTCTAGAACACCATTCTTTCTACCCATCTACCTGTTAATATTGGTGTCCCTCAAGGGTCCATACTGGGCCCTCTCCTGTTTTCTATATTCATCAATGACCTTCACCAAGTAGTTCCCCAAGCTACATGTATACAATATGCGGATGACTCTGCACTTATATGCTCAGCCACTTCTGTATCTGAACTTCACTCCCATACACAAGACGTATTTAACTCTGTAGAACTATGGTTTACAAAACGCTGTCTTCTACTAAACCCTAAAAAACTAAACTTCTCCTTTTTACACCTACCAGTAAATCTCCACCAATAGACTTCACTGTAACATCCAATAATGGTAGTCTTATATCCCAAGATCTTACTACCAAACTGCTAGGTATCACCATAGACAATAACCTTAACGTTGACACCCATATCAACAACACTTTGAAAACTACTAATAAAAAATAGGCTTTCTTTATAGGATCAAACCCTTCCTCACTCCTGCAACTAGAATAACTATTGCCCACACCCATCTAATCTCTACCCTTCTTTATGCTTCACCCATATTTACTAAGCTGTCAAAAATAACCTTAAGAAACTAGAAGACTCCTACAATAATATAGCCAGATTTGCCACATGTAACCCTTACAGAACACACCACTGTATTAATCTAAAGCATCTAGGGTGGCTTGAATTACAGCAGAAGCTGAGATTTAATCAACTTGCCATCGCCCATAAAATGCTTTATCAACCTGCCAAGACACCCATCCTATCTAACCTTATTCACCCCTACTATAACCTGAAGTCCCTAAGATCTTCACCAAACTTCTTGTAAATATCAATAAATCAAACAATAGAGCTGGAGACTCTCTCTTCTCTAATACTGTTGGAAAAACCTGGAATCTACTTCCCTCTGAACTTTCCACACTTCCCTCTATTACTCTGTTCAAAAATAAACTTAAGCTCTTCATCAAAACAGATTGGATGTGCCCCTGTACTAAACCTGACTGACCAACATGCTCATTGTTACTTGATTCAACCTTACCTTCTCATCTCTGCAACAATTTCAATTTCATCTTAACAACTACTATTCTACCTCTCCATCATACTCTTACTTATTACTCTATTCTCAAAAAAGTGGCATGTTGTACTACTAGATGTATTACTCAACTCCTACTCCATATTACCTTCTTTTTATCTCCTTTTTATCTACATTTATACTGTACTTTTTACCTATTATTCTTTCTGAACATTTAATTGTAACTTCATTAGTATTTTATTTATTTATTTTACATTTGTTAACCGGGATGGTCCGACTGGATACATGTCCTTTTTCAGCGGAGGCCCGGGGAGAAAAGCTCCAACAGAGTTACATTGATAATTAGGTACAGTAAATGAGCTGAAAGAACTTAACAAAAACATAGGCTATTTACATACAAGTACAAGACTGCCATTACTATTTCTGAGATTACTACAAATGTAACATTAATAACATATTAGCAAGAATGGTAGGCAGTATAATGACATAGAGTTAGACAGGATACATATTTCTTTATCACAGTATACAAAGTACTTATCATCTTAGCTAGTTGTTTATGTTTTAGTTAATGGCACAGAGCTAGTCTGGGTTTGAGCAAGGACATAGCCAGTGTGACTTGAAGTGGAGTTTTAGACTATTTTTGAATTGACTTAGAGAAGTTGCAAGCGTGATGTTATTTGGGAGAGAGTTCCATATTTTACCAGTGGTGTTGGCAAATAGCGTCACCACTTAGGTTGAGAGATTTAGTTGTTTGGACAAGGAGTCTGTTTGCTGAGCAAAGGCAGCTTAGATTGGAGTAGGGAGTCATTAAGTTTTTTAGTGCTGGGGTATTCTCAGGTTGTTTAAAGATTTTGAAGGCCTCTATGAGTTGGGACTGGTGAAGAAGGTGTGGGAATTCTATCCATCCAAGCTTTTTCAGGTTAGTACAGTGGTGTGTTCTGTAGGGTAGGCCTGTAACGAACCTGGCAATGTGATTATAGCAGGATGAGAGCTTGGCCAGATCAGATTTGTTAAGGTGAGTGAGGACAGGAGAGGCATATAGTAGGGTAGAGAGAAGGTGTGAATGGGCTGTGGCTGCCCTGGCATTCGGGTAAGGAAGGCTTTAATTCTATATAGGGTCCCAAGTTTCTTGTTGACTGACTTAATGGCTTGGTTGATATGTATATCAAATCTGAGTTTATTGTCAATGTTTACTCCTAATAGCTTTGTATAGGTGTCTGGGGAGATGATGGTCCCATTATTGGATTTTATAGTGAAGTTTTCAGTCGGAGATCTATTGGTTGGGTAGAAGAGAAGTAACTTGGTTTTGTTTGGATTTAAGATCAGGAGATGGTTGGCAAGCCAGTTTTTGACTTTGGTAAAGCTATGTTGGGTGGTAGTTAGTAGATTTGCAAGAGAGGCATTGGAACATATTATAGTCGAGTCATCTGCATATTGAATGCAGGTGGCTTCAGGGATGACTGTTTGGATGTCGTTTATGAAGACTGAAAAGAGGAGAGGTCCTAATATGGAACCTTGAGGAACTCCTATGGTATTTGGTAGTAGGCAGGAGAGCTTGTTTTGCCACATTACTGCTTGTTGTCTCCCAGTGAGGTAAGCTTGAAACCAGTCAAGGGCTGGAGTATCTAGATACAGGGTTTTTAAAGTATATAGAAGTAACTGATGGTTTACCATATCGAAGGCTTTTGATAGGTCCAGGAAGAGAGTGGAGGATATTTAGTAATTGTACTAAGTCTAGTAAAATATTTTGCATTTTTTTATACTTTATAAATGTGTGACCACCTAAAATAGTTTTTTTCTTTACGGTGAATGTATTTGCATTTTAAATATGTACTGCTGTAGATGTGAACTTTATTTGAACTGTTTGGAGCTTATCTCCCCGGGCCTCTACTGAAAATGGACATATATCCAGCTAGACTAGCCTGGTCAACAAATGTAAAATAAAATAAATAAATAAAAATTGTTGCTAAATGACAGAATAAATTTTTTGGTGAACCTAATGGAAATCATCTTGAATAAAAACTTTTTATATTTTAAGGGGGAACTGTTTCATCAAATTACAGGAGTGGCTATGGGGGCCAAATGTGCCCGTTTTTGTGAACTTAGTTTTGACAGAGTGGGAAAAAAAATTCTGTTCACCTCACCATTTTGGTCTAAGTTAATTTTATTTTTGAGATTTTTTAATGATTTACTGATTCTGTAGCAAGGTAAAATTGATGAAGCAAAGGAATGTGTGGACTATTTAAATTCAACTACATCTTAATTAAAATTTACACACCAGCTGCATTCTTCCAAGATCTGCTATCTAGACAAAGAACTGGACAAAAGTTAGGGAACCTTGAGATCAACCATATTTAGGAAAGACACTTATTCAAACACCATTCTTCAGTTTGATAGTTGTCACTCGGCCCACCAAAAAAGAAGTGTGGTTAAGGGCCAGATGGCTAGGATCTCAAGGTTAATTAGTGATGACATGATGTTCAAACATGATATGAACACCCTTATTGACATGTTTAAAACTAGGGAGTACCCTATCAAAATGTTGCATAAGACAAAGAACGAGGTGAATAAAAGTAGGACCTCAAAAATTGCACCCGTATTGAGAAGAGGACAGAGCTTAGTGAGCAACTGTAGAGGAACTACTTTGAAAGATGAAGTATTTGTTGTACCCTACAATCAATTAATGCCCAAGTTGATCCCCAAATTCAATGTTATTTGGGAGAGTGTTTTTGATGCTGAGTTTAGGGGTAAGCTGGGGCAAAGGCCCAGAGTGGTATACAGGAAAGGAAGGAATATTAAGGAATGGTTGGAATTGGATGATAGAAGTACAAAGAAATTATGATTCAAGAATGATTAAATGTGGAGCCTGTAATTAGTGTAAGTATATCAATGATGGGCCATATGTAGAAATTGCAGGTTTTCATAGGAACCTGCAATGCCCCATTAAGTGTAATTGTAACACCGAGATGGTGGTCTATTTGGCCATGTGCTTTTCCTGTCAGGCATTCTATGTGGGAAAAACCACAAGGCAGTTGAGGGACAGGATTGCTGAGCACACCAGAGACATCAAAAACAAGAAAACATCCAGTTCACTTTTCCTGCACTCATTGATATGTTCAATTTACAAAAGATTTTTGTTTTTTGTGATTGACAGTTCCTACAGAGAAGATAGAGGGTGTGACCCCAAGTTAGACATAGAAATCAATGAAACTAAATGGCAACTTAGATTGAATGCCAAGGTGGAACCTAGAATTAATTAATATATTTCTATAGCCAGTGTGTTAAAACAAAAGAGGAAACTATGTTAGGTTATGGACATGCATGTGAGTACAACAGAATTATTGTTTTTTAAATACTGTTTACTGTGATTTTGCTACTTCTGTAAGACTGATCCACAACAGTACATATATTACATATATTTGATGTGTAAGTTTGTTATTATTTATTATAGTTTTTTTTTTAGTTTTATGTGGTATTTTTTTATTTTTTATTTTATTCATTTTTTTATGTTTGTATTCCTTGACCTAAGTGAACAGAACTGAAAATGTTTAGGTATGGCAAGGGTTAAATCTCTGAAGGCGCTGGAAAAAAGGAAGTGATGTATAGTATTTAAGGTGTATTTGAATGAAAGCACATGACTCTGATGATGCCTTTTGAGGTGAAAGTGCTTAGTCATAGTGTTTTGCTGTGGTTGTGTATTAACAATTAATAAATCAGCATTTTTAGCACAAAGCTCGTGTATGCCAGTTGAATACTTTTTGTTTTGTTTTGTTTATTCAAGTTTTTAGTTTTTAAAGTATTTTGTTTGGTTACTGTTAACACTACTTGACCGTTTCTACCCATATTCACATGGCCAAGGTTACATATGTGCCCTCATAGTGTGTGTGTGTGTGTGTGTGTGTGTGTGTGTGTGTGTGTGTGTATGCATGCTACTGCCATACTCTGCCTTAATTTCTTTCAGTCACCCTGGGTGTTGGTGGCAGTAACCAATAGGTGTGACAGCGTGACACCTGAGATACATTTCTTGGAGGACACTACTTTGTGTTTGTACTAATCTTGCTGTCATTTGTAGCCTTGGGCTTGGACAGTGGGTGTTGTACACAGTGTATAATTACAGTCTTCTTACAGCTAAGCTATACCTTTTCTTACCTGGCAGACCTGTGGAGGAAATTTCTCTTAAGACTACCTGATGGCTTCTACCCATATTCTCATATTCCTGGGGGAAAATACGCATATAGCTTACTAACACTCCTGGGATTTGAACCATGCCTATTTGTGCTTAAAATAGAACAAAGTTTGTGTTTCATCATAATGAGCTATTGAGAAGCTGCTGTCACTTATTTGACTGCTTTCTGCCTAATACTCTCTTGGTTGTATAATCTGACCTTGTAATTCTGATATTCATGGATGGCAGATAGTTCTTATACTGTGTATTCATACTTTACCATAGCACAATCTGGAAAACACTGGCTAACACACCATTACTATTCAGGTATCAGATCTTGGTGCATGGAGCATTTCATATAGTTAATCTCCTGTTTTACAACTCCACAATATTTGTCAGATGAGCCTTGACTATTTAATGCTTTCAGAGCTATAGTTGATGTGCAGAAACTGTACACATTTCGATCCATGCCACCACATACCAAAGTAAACATGACCAGTCCATGGTTTTGAATTTTATTGACAGGTACTGACACTTTTATTGATATATTTCCTTTACATCACTATTACTCTGCTAATGTCTCATTTATTGAATACAAACCATATCCATATTTAAATACTGACAGGTGACATTCTACTCCTTTCTATTTATTTGCCATGAATACTACAAGCTAGCTTTGTACTCACCAGCCTCCCAATGCAGCCTTAGCAGCCTGCTGGCATGGCTATCCATGTTTGTGGCCCTCTCATCTGCAGCAGTACAGGAGATAGAGAAACATTTATGCATACCTATCCATCACTCACATAGGCCGGACTTTGGAAAACACTTATTGATACTGATACTTACACAGCTGGGACATTCCTCGCCTGTGCATCTTGGACCCACCTGTCCAAGAGCTCCCTCTTCCTATGGTTCAAGTCAGCAAAGTGGTGCTGAACCTGCTCACCAGTCCGAGGGATCCAGTGGCACTGGTGAGGTCACATTTGAGATGGTCCCAGGGTCCTCCACTTTGTATTGGGAGTCCTAGTACTAGTCCTGGAGCAGTCTCCCTTCATGGTTTTGTACTAGGAGTCCAACCATGTCTCTGGACTCCTGAATTCCCCAACGCTGCACCCGGAAGTGCACACCTTCACCAACACCAGCCATAGTGCCTGCAGTGATGAGCTACAACTGGTTATGGGCTGTATTCCCAGCCTGCAAGGTTTAAATAGGGCTGATTTCCCAAATTTTGCCTTGATTGGATGGTTTTGAATATGCTGAGTTAAATTAAGTGATGGGCAAACCCACTTAGCACAGACAGACATTGCTTAAAAGGGTAGATGCTAAGCACTGCTTGCCAGTGTGCAAATCTGCTTAGCTACGCTGATTATTGCAAAGCACACAAATTTAAGCAATGCTTTCTCAGGATAAGCATAGCTGAGCACAATTTAACATTGTTCAGCTTTCATTTTGTGGACTATCATTATTTTGGGGTTGATTTCTTCTTAATGACATGTTATGATATGTATGTTTCCCTTCCCTAACATCCCCCTATGTGCTTTCATTACATTATATATTTTTTTGTGTCTATTCTGTATGAGAAACTTGTGTTTATATTGGGGTTCACATCTGTACTACACTGAAGTCTCACATTTGGACCTGCTACACTACCCTGGTTAAGAAATATATATTTTTCACTACCTATTTATAAAAGAGATACTTTTACTGCTGTTTTCACATATAAAAATTAATGGTCTGTATTGGGGCTCAAACCATGAATGACTGTATGCTAGGCGAGGTGAACACTCTAACCACTGCACTATTTTACCTTGATTGGTTTGGCTGTATGTTTCTATTTAGCTCTTTCGGATGTTTCAGCTATGCTATACACAGCTGTGCGACGTGCACACCCACGCAGCTATGCTTAAACTTTATTGGGGATGGAAAAAATAAAATAAACACGTGTTTTATTTGTATTTACTGTAGGGGTAGGAACATTGCTTTCTGCATGTTAGGGCAGGACATCTGAACAACTACATCATACATGGGGGAATTGGTTTAAATGTTCATCTCAGGAACATGCTTACTTATTTGGTATGCCAGCATGTACACTGGCATACCATTCTTGACATTATCTGTGCTGGACCATTGTGGGGGGCTGTGCTTTTGTGTGTGTTTACTGTATTTTGTCCACAGACACTGTTATGTTATGATAACAGTGTCCGCATATACAGTTACTTGCTTTGGGATTGCCATACGGCAATTCTAGAGTGCAGGGGGCACGTGTATTGTGCAAACAATGCTCGGACACATCCCCTGCTCTCATACAAGGATCGTGTCCATGTGGAGAATACAGCAGCACTCCTTCATTAATATGCAAAGTCCGCTGCTGTTCCACTGCTGTTCTACATGGGCACAATCTGCTCCATGCAGGAATAGCACTATTCTTGCACAGAGTTTAATGAATGCAGGGGAATATCTATATACAAATGTGTCCTTATCAAACTATTTATTATAATTCTGCAAATAATTCTTCAGTGTTTCTCGAATAAGGTGCTTAATTTCATCCAAGTACAGTTAGAAATTATCCTTGTTGTTCTCATCTTAATAGTTCTTAATTCATTTTGACAAACAACTTTAGCAGTCTTAATACATTCCACAATCAAGGATGTAGTTGCATTCTTCCAATTTTCAGTTACTATTTTTAGCTATTGCTAGTATACTCCAACGAAGAGATTTTTGGAATTTTGGAATTCGAGAGCAAATTCTGGACATCCATGTATTGAGCACATAGTACTGTGGTTACGATCAGTGACCCACTCATAATTCTCTATATCATATCAGTACCTTTGAGAAGAAAATTCAGAGTGGCCAAAGACCATAATCCAGTATTACCACTGAATATTGACCATAGAAGATTGCCCAAATATGTAACAACATGTCCTCAGAGATAAATAATCATTTATCAGCCTTTACTTACCAGCCTAAATGTAGGCCATCAGGATGTGATGCAGATGTCCTTTGAAGAGTACCATTTTACCAAACACACTGATAAAGCATTAGGTGGAATGACACAGTGCATAAATGCTTCCACAGGACATCATTTTCAAATAATTTTAACAAAAGGTTTACTGATAGCACCCTTGAACAGACTGGTATACAACTATCTAGAGACTTAAGTTTCAGGATACTAAGTTGTCTTCCTACAGCATGTAAGAGCTTAAAGCTGTATCACAGGAGAAAATCTGAATTTTTGATTGAGGAAAGCTGTATTTTTTGGGAAAAAGAGTTATCACATCAAAGAGCTAAAGAAAGGCAGTTATAGATTTGCATCAAAAGGGGATTTCTAAGAGAAGGAAAATGTATACTGATTTTCAAAGTCTCATCACAAATGTGTTTATGACTGTGCTCAATAAAATTTCAAAAATGTCTGAAGTCCCCATGTTTTCTTGATTACACATGCTGCAAAGAATATAAAGCAAACCTTATAGTTCACTATGGTAGAATGATATCAATGGACACAGTGTATATCAGAAGAGATTACCATTTTAATGTCATTAAGCAAAAGTAGGATTAACCATTCCATTAGTGTACTAAGGTTTCTTATTACAACTAGCTTAGCAGAAAGTTAAGTTCAGACATTAAAGGTGAAATGAAGAAATTGTCAGACTTGTTGTTAGATATCAAATTATACTTAGTTATCAAGAGCTGTCATAATGGATTGGAAATGGCATAACAGTTAAGTTGTTTAACCTTATAAACACACAGTACAGGGTTTGATTCTCAACTTATGGAAGCATGGCTAGGGTTAAAAAGACACCTTAGGGTTGCTAGCTATGAACCTACAATAATTAAATTTCTACACATGTGAGACCAGAAAAATCAAAGAATTCACATTGGAAGAAATGTGAAAAAACCATGAAAGATGAATCTTGGCATTCATGTTGAGAACACATAAAAAGTTAGATATGAGCAGAGATACATAGTCATAATTAATTGTAGCATGAACTTTATCTGTCTTAATGTGTTACTAGTTGTACAAAAAGTAGATGGGTATCATACCTCTCATCTATCCAGATTTTCATAGAATGTCTAGATTTTTGCCTCATATTTTTGGTCCATTTTTCATAAAATTGTGTTTTTCTGGCAAACTAGTGGTAAATAATTAAAGACTGAAGTTACATAATAATGAAAGACATTTGCGTTTCAGATATCACGCCCTTCAGAAAATTCATGCTAATGCAAAACCTGTTATTTTATCAACTTTCTAAGTCTGTAAGAGCAATATTTAAAATTGGCCCTTTTTTTGGTCCTGTGTCCCACTTTTATTTATGGCTTTGTCCAGATTTCTTGTTCTAAGAGGTTGAGAGGTATGATGGGTATAACGTATTTTAACGCCATGAAATCTGTAACACACTTAGTGCTGCCTTGCCCTTCAACTCATTCAGTCCTCAGCTACAGGACATTCATCTATAGTTTCCTGAAGCCTTTCACATCAGGAAACCTCTTAGTTACTCTGAGTGTTTTTTCTTCAAAATCTTCTATTATGGTCATGTCTCATATGATTTACATTATTTTCTAAATGGTTTGAGTTGCAAAAAAATGTAGAATCCAAAAGCTCACCTGATGGCTGGCTACACACTCATGTTTGAATCAAAAGTAGATCTGTTGACACTAAATTTATAATGCAAATTTATAGAATAGTGGTATTTTATTGGATAAATTTAGTAGTATTATGGTGAAGCAAGGGCTTATGTTTTTGATAACATGCAAAATAAACACCACATATCAGTGAGTGACTTATTCTTCTTTGATAGAACTTTCCAGTAATGTATAACAAGATTGGGAAGCATACTGCAAAGTCAATGCAACTTATGCATACCATATATTGACAATGTTTTAAAAAAAAGTGTATCATTACTCTACAAACCATATGAGTTATAGAGAAAGTGTGACTGCAAAATTGTGCCTTAATGCTGAGTATGGAATGGCAACGTTGTTTGACTATAGTTCATGCAGTATTTGCAATATTAGGAACATAGGAGCATTACTAGGCTAGTGATCATGAGGACCAGAAGATGCCTGGTCATATATACCTATAAGTAGACACACTTAAAAGTTCATACCTCTCTTTTTAATCACTTAATAGTGCTCACCTCCCACATGGAGCAGAACTGTACACAATATTAATACAAATATTAAATATAGCTAATATTCATAAATGTTTACATAAACAAGCCAATACGTATCTGCATCAATTCAAATACAGTTTTAATATCAAGTTTTAATTAACACCCACTGTTTTCATAAACTATGTCTAACATATTACACTTCATTTTGGTATATTTAAGATAAATATGGGAACATGTCATAATGTTCATAAGTTGTTCCAAATATTCCAGCCTTGTGCATCCCTTGATGACTGTTTAACTCTGCATGCCTAGCAAACAATGTCACATTTTACATGGTACATTGTTCATTCATACCACCTAAAATTCATTGAGCTATTAGGCTCCTTATTAGTATTTTGTTAATATCGTACAGTATACCTCAAACAAAATATTTACATCAGTGTTGGTGTTTGTTATACCCAAGCTTGTGCACTGTTTTTCCTTTTAACACTTCCTGCATCCATATAACCCCTTGACAGGACAGTACCATGCTTTACATTTGTTCTGTTAATAGAAATATGCATACAACAATTCATGTTTTGCATAACTGCTTTGTAAATATTGCATATTAACTCAAGCTCATCGTATCTCACAGTGGTCTTTTTAATGAGTGTGCATACCATGACATGTCACAGTCCAGATGACACCTTTTTTCCTAATGCTTAACCTTCCTTTTACTGGGATATTAATCTAATTATTAAAATAATGTTAGTTTTAAAACAAAGTATCTCAAATAGTTGTAATTCTTGGAGTGTCAAGTATATGCAGCCATTATCTTCCTAATATACACTACTTGTAGAGGAACTCCAACAGGACAGCATTTTTGTCTCCCTGTTTTTCAATTATTAATGCAAATATGAGAAATATGCCATATATTTCATATCCTTTTCAAACACGATTCAGAGATCCCAGATCTATACATCACACAGTGATGTTTTTACTGTAGATGACTATGTTATCCTGTCAGCTTGCCGATATCCCCTTGCTTCCTAACACATGATGTGGTTGTTCATGTGATATCAGTCTGAATATTAGAATAACTTTAATACTTATACAGTTCAACTCACCAAAATAGTTATATATCTTTATCTATATATTTCCTTATCAAAATCTGTTTAATTTATTTTTTCCAACACCTACTGTTTCCATAATCCTCCCAAAATGACAGTATCATGCCCATTTTAATAGTGCAAATATGGAAAATATTTCATATTTCTCAGAATATCACGAAAACACTCCAGTACTTTTCATTAATGTGAGCCCATTATATCTCAGAGAGAGGTTTTCACATACATACCTGCTTCCTAACACATAGCCAATCATTCATGATATATTAGTCTCAGTATTAGAATACCGCTAATGTTGATACCTTATTCCTCAAAACAATCTAAGTATCATCTGCTATGCACAGTATGCCTTCCTGTTACCTATGTGTGTTTGATGTTATTTTTCCTAACATCCATTGCTTGTACAGGCCCACATCAGTATCAAAAGCCAGCTTTGCATTTGTAATAGAAATATTATTGATATTTCCATTTCATTTCTTACTACCTCTCAAATAGCCACTTCTGATTCAATAAAAGCTCAGTAATCTAGCATAAAAGGCCATTACTTTACTATGCATATTGAGTACAACTTGAACACAACATCACTACTATAGGATAATGAGTGATAGATAGGAATTAACAATCTTCCAAGCTGTAAGAAGATGGTATAAAAAAAAACATAAGATTACATATACAGTTTTTCAGTCTAACACCACGAAAATATAAACATTTTGTACACTGAATTACAAAAAGAGCATCCAAACCGGAATATAAGACAACTACTGGTACTGAGTAAGAAAGGACCATCTGAAATATATATCTAAGTTCTAAGAATAATACATCATCACTTCCTCAGGCAGAAAATGGCTTTAGCTAGGGATTTCAGGTGTTAAGATATATGACAGATGTATTCAAGAGAAATGTATAGGATTTTTGCTGCTGATGGGAGTAAACAATGCTGTATAGCTTATGATGTGCACATATTACTTACTTCCCTCTTGTGTCTGTACAAAGGAAAGAAACAGTGACAATAAAAAGTGTGTGTGTGTGTGTATATCTGTGTGTGTTTGTGTATGTATCTGTGTGTGTCTCATTCTCCCTCTCTGTATGTATGTAATGCATGTATATATATATATATATATATATATATATATATATATATATATATATATATATATATATATATATATATATATATATATATATATATATATATACAGATATATATATATATATATATATATATATATATATATATATATATATATATATATATATATATATATATATATATATATATCTGTGTGTGTGTGTGTGTGTGTGTGTAGATAAAGGCTTCTCCTCCCCATCCTGGAGTTGTGAAATATTTGCTCCCATGTATAAATCTAATGTATCCACATACATCAAAATGATTTACTAAAATCTAAGGATGATAGCACAGGCTTTGAGCATAGCACTATCTTTACAATTTTAAAACCGTTATTTGCTTCCTTTTCTCTTTTACTTTTGGCAGCATTTCCACTTTTGCCAAATCAGTTAAGTAGCTTGATAATATGTCAAAGAAAAGTACTAATTTCTGATTACACCCAGATAGCTCCAAGACTGGTCTTTTGTGCCTGGTACATAATAGTTTCTTACTGCATCTAGTTCTTCTCTTTGAAATCTGACCATTCCATTGCCTGTTATATATCAGAAATCTTTCACCTCTGTCATACCTAAACTGATTGCAGAAGCATTTGTATTTAACTCAGCTTTTTAATGCATCTAATACAGCTTGTACCATGGCCATGTAGGAGTCACAGTCCTCACAGCTGATTAGTGTTTAGTTTAAATCTGGCAGTTAGCAGAGAAGATTACAACTTGAAATGTTAATGAACTGCTTCCTATAAACAAATGGTGCAGGAGTTGATATTTTCCACCATCATACTCCTACTGTGTGACTCCGACGAAGGCATTTAAACAGACAGTACTAATGAATCTCCCTTTAAAAGGAGGGTATCCAGTTGGCTTAAACTCATAACAAATACATAAACTAAACTGAACTAAAACAAAATAAAATAAAAATGACATCATCCAAATAGACAGCAGCATGCTGGACATGGGTCTTCCAGACTCAATCTGTCAATTGGTGAAAGGCCACAGGGGTAGCAGGTAACTAATAAAGCAGAGTGTTATACTGAAATATTGTCTCAGGTGTTGAAAAACTGTTTTTTTTTTTTTTTTGTTTAGCTTTAGTTTTAGCTGTTAGATAGATTTGCAAGTATCCCTTGTTGAAGTGTAGTACTCTTGGGAACCTTGCCTTCCCTACACTTTCAATAAGATCCTCTACCCAAGGCATTCATTTTCAAATTATGAGATGATGTTTAGCTTCCTAAAGTAATTTAAGAACCCAATGGATCCATCAGGTCTAGGGACTATACTATAAGGCAATTCCACTCACTGTTCGACCCTTCCACGAGTCTCATTGTAAGTATGGTTGTATATTTCTTCCTGCAATGCCTTTCTTTGTGACTCAGATATTCAGTAACTTTTATGTTAACTGTCCCTCCATAAATTTTCTGAATATGGTTTTGATTCAAGGCTGTTTTATAAGGCAGCTCTGAAAGCAGCACCTTGCCGCTTAACAGAAATTATTTTACTTCTTTTTATACAGAAGAGTATATATTTTACCTGAATTGCAGGTACAGAGGTCAGTTTTCTTTCTTCTCTATAGTTAATAGTGTTTGCTGCTAATCTAACTACAAAGGTTTTTCTTTTTTTTTCAAAACAGGTTTATTGTTTTAACATATAAGAGAAATATCATAACAATTTTATACAAGTAATTAAAAATAGGTATTATTATAATATTCAACAAAACAACTAAAGTATTTACAAAGACATCCACTACAATCAGATCAATTAATTAAACTAAAATACCATGCTATTGAAATTAAAATTTTTTTAACAAATTTTGTAAATTATCCCATACAATAAAATAAGATGTTTTTCTGTTTGTTCTAGTCCTAATTGTGCTTATTTCCATATGGCACACTGTATTCATAACATTTTTAAATTCATTGAACGAAGGAGGTGTATCTGAAATCCAATTTCTAGTTATTATTTTCCTAGCCACTGCTAGAATAGACCATAACAAGGGAAGCTTAACCTTTTTAACACTTTGAGGTACAGGTGTGTTGAATAATATAAGAGATTTAGAAATAATGAAATTATCTGTAAAAAGAGCCTGCAAAAATTCATTAATTGACTTCCAGTATTCTTTCAATTTTATACAGTCATAAAACATATGAGCCCAGTCAGCATTAATTTCTACATTACATCTCTAACATAGATTATCTTTATTATTTATTTTATTCATCATCAAAGGTGTATAAAAAGATCTATGTAAAAATTTCCATGTATAAAGTCTCCAGACAATGGAAGACGTAGTTCTATAAGCAGATTCCAATATATATTGTTTATCTTGTTGATTTGGTGGGTCCCCATTAATAGAAGTGAAATAATTCCAGTATGAATCTACACTGTAAAAGTTTCTTGTCTGATAACTTTATGTATGTATGAAAGTTTACCTTTATCAGAAACTTTATGTTGTAAATTTAATATCAAGTAATCAATCAGTGTTGGAATAGATTCTTTAACAGTTATAGACATTAAATCTATTTTATTAATGAGATGTTGTCTAAAGGTCTGAACCTCTAACCAGCAAGTTTCTCTTAGATCAAATTCTTGTTTTAAGAAATCTAGATTTTTAACTTTATTATCAGATATCAACTGATACCAGTACTTTAGATCATTATCTATAGCTAAATGAGTTCCTTCAGAAGTAGATGACAAAAGCATACCCTGAGTATACATTATAGGAAATACAATAAAATTCCATTCCCTATACTTAGGGTGCATGAATATAAAGTTATGATAACTAATAATAATATTTAATGGGTAACAAACCATATGTTTAGGTGTAATAGGTGAAGTACAAAATTCCTTTAGTAACCATAACATGGAGTTATTTACAATCATATTTTTATGTGTTAAGGAGATTTTCATGAAGTGTATACTAATTAGCTCCCAATAATCTTTCCATTTTGTGACATATGACTGATCTATTAATAAAGTAATAACTTTTACAATAGAAGAGATAGTATATAAATTAAAGTCTGGAAAAGAAATACCCCTTGAGACCAGCTATTAGTATGTTTCTTTAATGCAATCCTAGGTCTATTAGGTGCCCATAAGAAATTTAACATTAGTGTGTTCAGTTTCTTGATAATTATTTTTGTAGGTGGAAGTATTATTGATTGTATTAAGTATAAAATCTTGGGGAATATTATCATTTTAATAATTGTAAGTCTCTCCTCCATAGTAAAAACATATTATTCCAGGTATTAAAAGATTTTGTATATTAAGAAAACAGGTATTATAATTATTATATATAATAGATTTAATATCTTTAGATAGTATTATACCTAAATAAGTTATCTGACCTGAATTGGGTACATATTTAGTAAAATCACTAATGAGAATATTTTTTCGTATATATAGGTAGTATTTTAGTTTTTCTTCATTGAATATTAAACCAGAAATACTTTTAAAATTCATCATGTTATCAAATAGAGACTGTATAGAAGACTTAGATCCTGCTGATGTAATTAGAACATCATCTGCAAAAAGTTGAATTTTGGATGTTGTATTTTCATCTATTTCAAAACCCTCTATGTCAGTACTGTTTCTGATCAAATTAGCCCAAGGCTCCATTACTAAAGTGAATAATAGTGGAGAAAGTGGACATCCTTGTTTTGTACCTTTAAGAATGGGTATTTTTTGTGAA